>NC_087357.1:22965933-23268963 GCF_030014295.1 Loxodonta africana
TTGCTGTCGAGTCAATTCTGATTCATAGTGACCCTATAGGACAGAGTAGAACTACCCCATAGAGTTTCCAAAGAGCAGCTAGTGGATTAGAACTGCCGGCATTTTGGTTAGCAGCCGAGCACTTAACCACTACACTACCAAAAAACACTTTGCCATCGAGTCACTTCCGACTTGTGGCAACCCTATAGGACAGAGTAGAACTGCCCCATGAGGTTTCCAAGGAGTGGTTGGTGGATTAGAACTACGAACCTTTATGGTTAGCAGCCGAGTGCTTAACCACTGCGCCACCAGTACCGGGGCTGCTTATATGTGTGTGTGTGTATACATACCTATAAGGAAGGACTGGTGGTTAAGTGCTCGGCCACTAAACAAAAGGTTGGTGGTTCAAACCAGCCAGCTGCTCTGCGAGAGAAAGATGTGGCCATTTTGTTTCCACAAAAATTTGCAGCCTTAGAAACCCTATGGGCCAGTTCTACTTTGTCCTATAGGGTTGCTATGAGTCGGAATCAACTCAACGACAACGGTTTTGGGTTTTTTATGTATACATACAAACATATATTATTGTTAGGTGCCGTCGAGTTGATTTCAATACACACACGCACATACTTTTCTTTTTCTCCACAAAGCCAATAAATGCCAAATGAATGAATGAGACCTACTTCCATAGGCTTTGCTGTTCTCTTTTTCAGGGATGTAAATATTGTTTTGGTGTACAGATTTCGAGAGTCTACAGGTGGGCAGTACATGCTGTACTGAGTCCTGCTGTACTCATTGCCCAGACCCAGACTGAATATACAGTCCAAATTAAAAAAAAAAAAGAAACAACTTGATAAATTGATTTTCATCTTCTGGGAAATGGGAGAGCATTAACTAGGAGCTTCCACTTTCCATCCACCCCTCTAGGAGGCAAAAAGATTAAAAGCTGCTGGATGCTTCAAAATAGGGCTGTGTGTTTGGGAGATGGATGAAAGTGCTTGAATTTGGCTGTAAAAGTATTCTCCAATTGAGATGACTATGGCCTTTGAAAGACCAGAGTCACTTCCTCCCTTCTCTTAGGATCATGACTGCTGTTAATAACCCCAGCTGGCTTTTCCTTGGGTAAAGCGGAGGGCTTTTTACCTCATCTTCATCCCTATTTTGTAGCTCCATTCAGTCTCTGGTTTAATTACAGGTCATCTGTAGCAGCCAGAGTGGAAGGGAAGGAGTTAGGTAGAATCTAAACACTTTTGTGAAGGTTACGGTGAGGATTTATTACTAGATCAGAGGATGGCAGACTTTTTCTGAAAAAAGGTCAGATAGTAAATACTGTAGACACTGTGTGCCATATGGCCTCTGTCACAACTATTCAACTCTGCTGCTGTAGCATGAAAGCAGCCATAGACAATATGGAAATGAATGTGTTCCAATAAAACTTTATTTACAAAGTCAGGTGGCAGGCTGACTTTAGCCTACAGGCCATAGTTTACCAACCCTTGCCCTAGGTCCCATGGAGCTTTTACTCTGGGCCTGACATAATGTCCCACACTTGAGTGTTTTCTGCAATAATCAGAAAACTTAGTGTCATGGATTGAATTGTGTCCCCCCAAAATATTTGTTAACTTGGCTAGGTCATGACTCCCTTGTATGATTGTATGCTTGTCTACCATTTTATCTTCTGATGTGATTTCCCAATGTGTTGTAAATCCTATCACAATGATGTAATGAAATAGATTAGTGGCAGTTATATTGATGAGGTCTACAAGATTAGATAGTGTCTTAAGCCAATCTCTTTTGAGATATAAAAGAGAGAAGTGAACAGAGAGACACGGGGACCTCATACCGCCAGCAAAGTGCATCCTTTGGACCTGAGGTTCCTGCACTGAGATGCCCCCAGACCAAAGGGAGACTGATGACAAGGACCTTCCTCCAGAGCTGACAGAGAGAGAAAGCCTTCCCCTGGAGCCGGCGCCCTGGATTCGGACTTCTAGCCTACTAGACTGTGAATAAACTTCTCTTTGTTAAAGCCATCCGCTTGTGGTATTTCTGTTACAGCAGCACTAGATGACTAAGACACTTAGGATGACTGGCAAAAAGTAATTAAAACTTTTGCTTTCAATTAGCCAAATTGCATGTGCCTAAGAGTAGCTCCCTTTTCAAATAAGAGAGCAAGATCATCAGGCAAACAGAAAGGAGCAAGCCTCTTCTCCTTCTCTCCTAACTTCCCATCTCCTTCCAGAGCCCCATAGTGGTAGAACCTGACAGGAAGCCAGACGACCAGGAAGAAATGTAGTTTGCAGAGTCCCAGCGCCAGCACCACAGAGCAGAGTATAGAAGGGTAAGTTTGAAGCTAAGAGGCAATAGCTGGATAATTGGCCAAACCCACTCAAGGGTATCAATACCGTTGGTATTACACAAGACTATCAATGAGACACAACCAAAAAACACAGCTACCAGAGAAATAAGGTTGCTCTCCAGAGTTAAACAGGTAAAACCCACACATAATGGCTGTGATTACCCAGCTGTAAGATAAACTAAGGGTTCATCTCTAACTGTGGCACAGAAGTCTTTGAGGACACACAAAACTCGGTGTAAGGTGGACTGAGTTTATTCTCAGAGAGACAACACTGCATGTAATGCAATTCAGCAAGTAGAAACTTAATCATTGTATTGTACCATGTTGGGAGAAAGACCGTTTGAACATAAAAGAGCTAAATTAGCCTAGAAAAAAGACACCCAAAAAGTGTGTGAGTGCAGCCAGTAGTGATTGTAGGCTGATGATCACAAACAGATTAACTGAAGTAATTATTTAAAGTGCGACTTGGTAGAAATTGCATATTTAAGGTAATGAGTCTAATTAATTATAAGAGAGGGTTCCTTTTAATGAGATACAACAACTGCTAAGGGCAGGTTGCCTACTTAGTGTGTATTCACATGAAGGGTTTCAAGTTTGAAATAATAGGAGTGGTTGTTGGAGTATTTAAATACGTAAATGTGATTGGCTCCCTCTGTAGCTCCAGGTACAGCCTCATGTCCCCAAGGGGTAAAAAATAGTTAATGTCCTCGAAACCAACTACTGTCTAGTTAATTCTGACTCATGATGACCCCACGTGTGTCAGAGTAGAACTGTACTCCATAGGGTTTTTAACGGCTGACTTTTGAGAAGAAGATCTCCTTGCCTTTCGTCTGAGGTGCCTCTGGGTAGACTAGAACTTCCAGCCTTTTGGTTAGCAGCCAAGTGCATTAGCCATCCTCCCCTGCCATCTACAAGTAGTTGCTGTAGCTTGATTGAAATGCGACCATCACTTCAGTAGAAGTTTGTGTTCCAGTCAGGCACCCACGTCTGAAGAACCCCAGCTGATAGGCCTAGCCCCTGGGAGTCTGGGATGGCCAGAATCTACCATTTCCCATTTTTCCCTACCTGCTTTACCAACATAGGGAGGATAAAAGTGTTGCTATTATACTAAAGTCTTCCTCTCTGTGAGGCTGGTATTTAGGGGTATGGGTATTGGCAACAAAAAGTGAACATGATTGATCATTCATTTTCATTTATGTTTAATATAGAGAATTATTCCTCTCTCCGGTGGCGTATCCTTTGGCTTTCATATATATTTGCCTATAGGCAGAGAATGCTATAGTAATAGCTGTTTAGGGGCTTTGGTTCATGTGACATTTCTATTTCTCATCATACTAACAAATTGCTTGACATTCTGGTTTTTACATCTGTCTCTCAGCTTGGGCTAATGTGAGTCTACTCCAGATCACTGGATACATTCTTATTGTGGTTTTGAAACTTCAAAGGCCGGTGCCAGATGGTGGGCCATGGTGAATTCACCAATGTAAACAACTTCTTTGGAAGTCAGCTAGCCAATGGTATCTCCCTGAGCTTGCTAGGCAATGTTCTGTTCAAGCTACAACAAACTTTAAAGTCCATTTTAAGGTGGCCTTTTCTACAAGATAAAATGACCATTCTTGGAGGCTTAGTTGCTGGCAGTAAGGCTCAAGTCTTTATGACTTTATTGTTTTATATATTGTATACATACATACACACATGCATATAATACACACATACATATACACATAAGTGGTTTCTATTAAAAAAAAATTGTGGGTCTCTTTAGAAAACCAACTCACACGCAGACCATTGGTACACGAAACAGATACAAGAGAAGCTGTTCTTTTGAAGCAGGGCCAAGACTGTAACTTCACCTACTAGGACTCAGTGGGCCTGTGTTTGAAAATTACATCTAATCTATTGAAAGAATTGGAGTGGGGAGTGGGGAAGGTTTTTATTCAAACCTTCCACTATTCCAAAGCTTTAAATCTCTGCAGAATGCAGAGATGAAACTAGCTATGTTGCCTTAGTTTGGAGGGAATGCCACAAACATTGAGCACATTCACAGAATATTCCATAGCTGGCATTTTTTAAGAGTGATTTTTAATCAACACTATGGTTTTGAGAATAATCATAACCCTACTTTTCTGCATGCCTCCACACCTCATTGACTCTCCATCTCTTAGGGTCTGATCTCAGAGCCCACCTTGTCTTCCTTTTCCGTGTCTAGTAAATTCTCTTTCTCTCCGCTAATGGTCTTATGACTGGATGCTGTAATTTTTCTCCATGTGCACAGTGTCATTCCAGCATTGTTTTCTATAATTTATATCACATACTATTTTCTATCCTGAATTATTTAACTCTTAGGAGTGGCCGATGACACATGTTGCCTAAAAAGGGCCATGTAAAATAAACCATGAACAAAGTACACTTTATTTGGTTTTGTAACATTTGAGTCCAAAGCTGACTGCTGGGGACAGCAGTGCTCCCAGCTCTGCCCTGCCTTCTTAAATCCTGCTGCCTTTAAATGCATCCGCTAGTCCCAGGAAAAGAGGAAAGATGGTACGAATAACTGGGTACCTTGGATTTTTTAAAATTAGCTTTTGGGAAGAAAGAGAGTGAGTTTGGATTTTGTGACAAAGAATCTCTAACCTGTAAAAAAGTTCTAGTCCTTAAAATTCACTTGTAAGACAATCATTAAAAGGTTTGTCTCCTCATATATTGAGCAAGGATCCAACAGATGGATCCTTGATCAAAAGGAGGGAAAATGTGAAATAGAACATGAAATCTTGTAGAAACCAGACTTACTGAATCTATTGAGACTGGAGGAAGCCCAAATCCATTGTCCTAAAATAATCTTTAAACCTTGAACCAAAACTATCCCATGCAGTCATCTTTAAACAACAGTTTAGCTCAATTAATACAAAATGTCAGCCTCGATCATTGTACTTTTTTTAAGGAGTATCTATATGAGATCAAAGTGACAACGGTAACTCTAAAGCACAGGTAAGAACTTTAAGGGGCATAGAAAGACAAAGTTAATGGTGATGAAACAATATGGATAGAGACAGAGAGAATGGTGACACAATGTGAAGAATGTAACCAATGGCATGGAACTGTATGTATAGAAATTATTGGATGAGTGTATCTTTTTTGTATATATTTTCACCAAAACAAACAAACAAATTTGTCTCCTCAAATGAACAAGTATTCTTTCATTTAACATAGAAGAAACACTGTATCCCCTTTTTGCCTTGTCTGCTAGGGAGCTCAGAGTGAAATTATCATGCAGATCTCAGTTTACATGTAACTTCTTGAGAAAACCCACCCACTGCCGTTGAGTTGATTCCTACTCATAGCGACCCTATAGGACAGAGTAGAACTGCCCCATAGAGTTTCCAAGGAACACTTCTTGAGAATAGTGACTAATTCTCCAGTCTAATTACATTTGCTAACTTCTCTTCTTATTACCATGGACCGCCAGAAGAAAGAACATATCTGTCTTAGAGGAAGCACAGATAGAATCCTCCTTAGAAGTGAGGATGACGAGACTTGTTCTGGCTTACTTTGGATGTGTTATTGGGAGGGACCAAACCCCCAGAAGGACATCATGTTTGGTAAACTGGAGGGTCAGTGAAAAAGAGGAAGATCATCAACAAAATGGATTGACACAGTGACTGCAACAATGGGCTCAAACATACCTGCTATTGTGACGATGGCACAGGACTGGGCAATGTTTCAGAGGGTCACTTTGAGTCAGAACTGACTTGATGGCACCTAACAACAACAACAGTTTCTCTTCTGGTCACTCTAGCTCATCATATCTCACATCGTCTTCACAGCACTTACCACCACTTGAAATTATTTTGATATTATATGTGTTCCTTGCTTATTGTTTCAATCCTTCCACCATCCTTCCTGCTACCACACGCTAGAATATAAACTTCATGAGAGCTGGGTTTTCCTATACTATTCTCTGAAGTAGTCCCAGCATCTAACAGGATCTTGAAAATATTTTTGTTCAATTAATTATTTAACTGATATGGTGTTGGATTTTATTAAGTAGCTTATCTCCACTCCCATGTACTCTTTGCTTTTTTAAAATAGTTTTTGAGCTGTCCTAACATCCCTTTTGGAAGAAGGGATAGAGAAGAATATATGAACAAATAAAAAGCAGTTGTTTGGAACTCACTGTGTATTCTTCTTGGAGAACAACATGATGAATGATGATTAGATTTCCAGTCCATCCCAAAAAAGTCTTTTTAACTTTAAGTGTATCTGAAATACATACTGGCAATGAAGAAGATGTAAAAATATGGTGTTATCAGTGTATTTTCTTCCAGTTAGCTTGGGAGTAGGACTGTGCAGGTACCTGACACATAGCAGGAGGTGAGTTCACGTCTGTGAAATGGATGAATTAATAAGAACAGAAAAGACCACCAAAGAATCTGCCTGTCAAACAGCCGCAACAGATGTTCAACTTTTTTCTCCCTAAAGAAAATGTGATGAGTTAGGGTAGAAGTGGGGGATAGGTCTGAACCCTTAACTTTTGCTATGTTTGGACTTCTAGTATTTTCAGATCCCTTGGAGAGGGCTTAGTGTGTCTCCAGAGAGACCTTTAAGTTTGATTGTTCCAGAGTCACATCTTGGTCTGTTTTCTTAGTCATGCCTTTCCTTGAGTGTCTTGGTATTGTCCTTAGCATGTGTAATGGATTGAATTGTGTTCCCCAAAAATACATGTCAACTTGTTTAGGCCATGATTCCCTGTATTGTGTGGTTGTCCTCTATTTTGTGATTTCCCTATGTGTCGTAAATCCCATCACTGTGATGTAATGAGATGGATTAGTGGCAGTTATATTGATGAGATCTACAAGATTAAATAGCATCTTAAGCCAATCTCTTTTGAGATATAAAAGAGAGAAGCGGCAGAGAGACATGGGGACTTTATACCACCAGTAGAGCGCATCCCTTGGACCTGAGGTTTCTGCACTGAGATGCTCCCAGACCGAAGGAAGACTGATGACCAGGACCTTGCTCCAGAGTAGACAGAGAGAGAAAGCCTTCCCTTGGAGCAGGCACCCTGAATTCGGACTCTAGCCTACTAGACAGTGAGAGAACAAAGTTTCTCTTTGTTAAAGCCGTCCACTTGTGGTATTTCTGTTACAGCAGCACTAGACGACTAAGACAGGATGACTGGCAAAAAGTAATTAAAATTTCCACTTTCAATTAGCCAGATTGCATGTGCCTGAGAGTAGCTTCTTTTTCATACTACCAAGAAAGAAGCACTGGGAGCAGAAAGCATCCTTTGGACAGTGGGTTCCTGCATGGAGAAGCTCCTTGACCAGGGGAAGATAGATGAGTACTTTCCCCCAGAGCCAACAGAGAGAGAAAGCCTTTCCCTGGAGCTGATGCCCTGACTTTGACTTGTAGCCTACAAAACTGTGAGAGAATAAATTTCTCTTTGTCAAAGCCATCCACTTGTGGTATTTCTAGTAGAACTAGGTGACTAAGACAGCATGTCGTATAGCTAAGAATTTGGGGACAATCCTTAATAAAAATGGGCCTGAAAAGTGCTAATAAATTGTAACTTATGTCACAGTTAATATACTTATTTTAAAATGATTTTAAAAAACTGAAACAGGAAAGTGAGAGGGTGGGTGTGAGATGAGGCAACAGGCAGACCATGTGATGACTTTGCTGTCTTATCTAGTGAAAGACACTGACTGCAGTTTTAGGCTAGACTTTGCTAGAAAGACAGACAATAAAGAATATTCTGGAATGGTTTGCACTATAATGGCAACATCTTTGTTTAATAACACTTTTTTCTCTTTCTCTCTTTTCTTTTTTAATGGAGTAAGGATATTTAGCTGGGACATCAGTGAACCATCAAAGTTAATTAACAACCCAAGGACTCCTGCAAGACAGCATGTGACTGACAGACAATGACTGTGGAGTCCATGTTAGGAGTTCACAGACACCTTCTAGGGGTTCCTGAAAGTCATTCCAGTGGATGACGTCACTTCTTGCAAGGGACAGTCAGATAGAGAAGTAGAAGAGTAACCTTTCTCTTTATGACAACCAACCGCCTGAGTGCACTGACAGACTACCTGAGTGACATTTCCTCTTCAAAGCAGAAAGGAGCCTGGCCCGTGGACCTCACAGACAGTTGATTAAAGCTGGAGTGATGGCAAGTGCTGTGATTTGGCCTCATCAGAGGAACATGGCAGTCTTCACCTATAGTTTTGTGTGTCATGTGAAAGCAATAAAGCAAATCCAGTCACTCACCTTATCACCCAGTGTCCTTTTTAAAGGAGAGATTAAGGGGATAAGCATGCGTGTGTTTCTGAACATGATGGTGTCTTGATAAGGGACTAGGACATCACTTTTCTTTTTTTTTTGAGTTTATTAAGGGGAACATGAGCCATTTTAATGGCTAAATCCCAAATTCTCTGACTTAACACTATGAAAGTTCATATCACTGTCCAATGCAGTTGTTTCTGGTCAGTTGGTCTCCCACTGCTCAGTCAAGGATCCATGCTCCTTCCATCTTGTGACTCCAGCCTCTGAGGCCCTCAGAATCCTCTCCATTCAGAGGGTGGAGGGGGAAAGAATGGAGTATAGAACATAGGAGGCTGTTATGGGCCAGGTCTGGAAGTGGCTCACATCATTTGTGCCAACATACTACTGGCTAAAACTCAACCACACAGCTCCTCACTGCAAGGGGGTATTGAACAGTTTAGTTGGGTGCCCACAAAGAAAAGGTAATGGATGTGGTAAGGATCTAGCTAATCTCTGGCACAATGGGCTGTATTCAGAGATCTGAGTCTATCCCACAAGTAGGGTGATGCAGGAGGAATGGCAGGAATGGACTCTGCCCCAAATGGGCTCCCTAGTGGCTCAGTATGGAAATTTAGAACTACCATACAGCCTCTGGCCCCTCATGATACATGTGATATACAGTATTCATTTGTGAAACATACTTCCATGGGTAAATCCAGGGTTATTCTCATTGGGAATAATTCTAGTCATTTATCAGGAAGCTGAGACCCAGAGAGTGAAAGTATCTATCCTAGACCACACAGCAACTAGCTGTGGCAAAGTGATTAAAAATTGTGTTGACATTAGAATAATCTTGAATTTGCTCCTCTCTCATATATATATATATGTATACATACACACACACACATATACATGTATATATGTATATGTTTATATATACACATATGTAAAATATACTATACATGTATGTGTATCTGTCTATATAATTAAAAATGTACACACATATACCTACACATGCATACATAAATATAAATAAATATAAAAATAAATAATTTGAGGACTTTGTTATTTTAATTACTATTACTAAAAATTACTTTTGATACACCACTGTTTTTTTTGGCATTGCAGTTAAGAATAGCTGACTCGGGGGACTAAGGAAAATAGTCTATTTAGGTTGTTTTGGAACCAAATAACAAAACCTAAGACAAATTATTTATTAACAGATGCTTATATAGTGCCTACCATATGCCAGACACCAAAATACTTAAAACTACTAACTCATTTAACCTTGTTAAATAACAACGGTAGGAGGGAAGTACTACTATTATCTCCATATTGCAGATGAGAAAATTGAGGCCTAGAAAAGTTAAGCAATTTTCCCTTGGTCACATAAATAATTAGTGATGGAGCCAATATTCAAACTCTGACAGTGGCTCCTCAGCCAATTCTCCTATCCATTACATTATGGAATCTCGTATCAGATTGTATAGAGACAGAGCAGGCTTCAGGATTAGGTGAGTCGTTAACTCAGTGGTACCCAGATGTACAGGTTCCTTCCAAATCGCAGGTATCCAGGTTCTTTCCATATTTCATCTGATGTCTGTGCTTTACTTTACAGCATGAAAACAGACTGGCTCCCAGCAGCAAATGGAGCAATACATTTCCTTATATGTGTCCAATGTGGGTGAGGGACCATTTCTTTTTCCCCATTTCTGAGCCTACCTCTTCTTATGTTTCTTGGCCCAAATTTGCCCAATATGCCTCCCTTTCCTGAACCAATCACTGGCAAGAGGATGGGTTAGCATCATTGGCTTAGCTTCAGGCCAACCTATTGGTATGAACTTGATGAGAGGTCAATCACATGATCCATTATAGAAGCCAGCATTTCTAGTTACAAATGTGATTCTGATATGTTGCCTGATTGGCTTATACACATGATGCATAGAAGTCCATGGTATTTCCTTACAATGAAATGACAGTTTTAAAATGTTGGAACCCTTTTACATATGTTGTCTTATCTCCCAATTAGTAGGTAGGACAAGTTTTACAATTCTACTTCTTAAATGAGGAAACAGAACAGAAGTACAGGGAGGAGATTTTTTTTCCAAAGTCACTCAGCTAGTTAGTGTTAGAGCAATGACTTGAACCCATGTCTCTTAACTTATGATACAGCCATCTAGCAAGTAACCACCCCATCTTAATTAGGTATGAAGTCACACACTAATGAGCAATCCCTGGGAAGAGCAGGAACTAACTGGGTCACTTTAGGCTGATTTTATTTATTTTTAACATTCCATAAAAGGACTTATCATTTTGTTTTTGTCTCGATTCTCCTGGGCAATTTCTAACTAAATTTTTGCCTCTTTAGACTCAACCTGAATGTTCTACTTTTGCTATCCCTAAGGGCTTGGGCTGTTAAAAATTCTTAATGCTGGAAGTTTTTTAATGCACGAAGAAAAAGTTTAAGAAGAGTATTACAGCAGCAAAATCTCCAGGACATGATGCACTTCCTCTGCAAGGAATTAAAAGTTTTCTTTGTTTCATTAAAAGTATAAGAACAAGCATTAATTAACAGGAAAATTATTTAAATAATGCATAAAACATGTTCTGCTGGTTTCTGGAATCTGACAGTCTTAATTTTCTTTTTCTTTTGCTCTGTATGTTTTATAAATAGTATCAAAATGTTAACCAGCATACCACAAATTAATCAGTTTTGGAGAACAGATTTTAATTATAACTGTGGTGGAAGTATGACTTTCTTTTCATGTTTGGAGGTGTCATTGTTTATCACTTAGTGGAGCAAAGTATTCATCCACCATAATGGGGAGGGGCCAGGTTGTTGGCTATGTTATGGCCCTGTTGAGTTCTGAATTTTATAGAAATGGTAGAAACTTAGAGCTAGAAAGGTTTTATAATCCCTGCCAAGTGGTAGTTACCTAATATATGTATTACATGAATGCTGAGTAAATGAAATTACACCTTCTTCAAATGAAAAAGTAAAACCACCAATCTTTCTGTTAGCAGTTAATGCTTAACCTTTGCACCATCAAACCTTCTTAGAAATGGGTGTAGCTGTAGTATATTCAAGAAGCAATGGATTTGTTGACTCCTTTCCTTTGGATTCTCTAGGATCATTGTTGGTGTTAATATTCTAAATGAGGAATACCAGGCTGAGAATTACAGTGGGGTCTACTTGCAAAGGCCTAGAAAGAATTGCAATGGATTACATCGTAAGGCTTTCCAGTTTATCAAGTACTTTTGATGGCTGTTCTTTTCTTAGTTTTATGTCCTTTACTTCTCAAACAAAAAAAAACCAGTTATTTTAGGTCCACCAGTAAAGTTTTCTGTTTCTTAACCATCTCTTTTTATTGTCATCTATCTTCCTTCTTGATGATTCTGCTATCAAAGATAATATTTAAAATGGAGACTTTCTTTCTCTGAAGCTCAAGAATACCTAGGTCCCTTGGCCTGGAAACACTGAACATATCCATGTGAAATTGGTCATATTTTCCCCTCTCCATTTTTTTCCCACCCTCCATCACAATTTCTGCCCTCGGACAAGCCTTTGAAAAGAAAAGTCAGGAAGTTGGAAGTACTCCAATTTGCAGTAAAGAATTTCTTTGTGAAACCAAGCCAGGAGAACCAGAGCTGAAACCAACTCTGTCCAGCTACCCTACAGGAGAGCAAAATGGAGTGTTAAAATGTTTAAGCAGAAAGGGCCCCTCCCAATTTCCTCATAAATTGTCCTCATAGCTCAGATGAAGAAATCGAGGCCCCTTGCATGGGAAGGAGAGTGATTTGCTCAAGAAAACATCTCATCCTCTAAGCAATTCTAATGCAAATTGTTTAGCATAGCAAAAACATTGAATTAAAAACATTTTTCTACCTTCATTGCTCAAAAATCTTGTCATTAGTATGTGTAGTTGTATTTGTGATTATTCATAGAGTTAGAAACAACAGCTTGGGTACAAGCTATGTCTTTTCTCTGAATATATCAAACCACTTGTAAGCCTTTCATCTCAGCTGGCAAAACCTGGGATATAACATGCTCATTCTAGCAGATCTTAAGAGTTTTTAATAAAATATTAATGCATGTTATGTATTTAGTCATATTTCATTATAAACATATTTAGCAATTTTGTTTCTCTTAGGTCCAACACTTAATGAGTTGCAGTGCAATGAATTACTTAAAATGGCCCTTCTAGCCATAGTCTTTGTGAATCACACACCATTATTGAGTGGGGCTGTGCAAATAAAGTGTATGGAACCAGTGGTAGTTGGGGTTGTACGTGGGCTTGACTGGGCCATGATTTCTAGTGTTGTATGGCTGTCCTCCACATTGTGATCTGATGCAATTATCCTAATTATCCCTTATTTTCTGTGTTGTAAATCCTAACATCTATACGCTAATGAGGCAGGATTAGTGCGCAGTGTATCTTGAGTCAAGCCGTGCAGGAGAGTGTGACTCAAGTCCCACCCTTACGCAAGTTGCGCCCTTCCCTGGGGTGTGGCCTGCATCCAAGGTATATATGTGGGTACTCTGGGGAGTCTATCTCTCTCTGGATCCTGCATCATTCCTTGACCTCAAGTTCTTGGGACTTAAGCCAGCAGTCTGCTCTCTGACCTACTGATTCTGGGATTCACCAGTTCTGCAGCCCCGTGGGCCAGCAGCCTATGATCTGACCTGCCAATTTGGGTTCATCGGCCCCTGTGGCCACATGAGTCAGGAAAAGCCTATGCCTGAACCATGGATTTGGGACTTGTCAGCCTCCACAACTGTGTGAGCCATTTCTTTGATATGGTTTTTGAGTTCTGTGAGACATGGCAGTGAATTATGGAACCGAAAGACGGAAGGGAGAATACTAAGAGGAGGAGGAGTAGTTGATGTTGGAGATGATGGAGTGGCACAGCAATTTGGAAAAGTTAGACATTTGGGACATCTTTTACCTCTGCCTTATAGTAATCAGCTTTGTGTTGATCCTTATTTAAAAAAAAAAATTATTCATTCATGAGTTCAAAGAAGAAACTCTTGAGAGTGCAACATTATCTGTCTAAGACCAAATACAAATATCAGAAGGTAAAGCAAATTCCATTAAGTCTGCCACTTTGATAGATTCAGAATCACAAACCATACTTGGTACAATATACACAATTTAAAAAAACAATTTAGAACCTTCAAAATATAGAAAGCATGTTTAGTGCTGTGTTGTTGTTAGCTGCCATCAAGTCAGCCCCTGACTCATGGCAACCTCATCTACAACAGGATCAAACTGTTGTGATCCATAGGGTTTTTATTGGGTGACTATTTCATCAGGCCTTTCTTCCTAGTCCTTCTTAGTCTGGAAGCACCACTGAAACCTGTTCTGCATCATAGCAACATGCAAGGCTCCACTGACAGGTTGTGGCTGCACTGAAGTGCATTGGCCAGGAATTGAACCTGGGTCTCCTACATGGAGGGTGAGAATCCTACCAGTGAACCACCACTGCCCCTCATTAATGCTATATGTTCTAGATATCTTAAGGTTAATTTCCTAAGGCTTAAATTTATAACCGTCTTCAGGGAGTTTGAGAGGTGACAGATGTTTAGACAGAGTGGACAAGCCAGATACAGCTCACCATGTTCCAAAAAGAAATGGGTCTGAGAAACTGGCAAGAAGAAGCTTCTCATTAATAAGAGAAAATTATTCAAGCACTTAAGGAGGGCACCTACATCAACAAGAAATGCCACTTCACTGGCAATGTTCCACCTGAGGGCAGACATAGTCTGGAATAGAGGCCAAGATGAAGATACCAAGATCACTGTCATACACCAAGATAATCCCACTACATCTGCACGTCCAGTTATTTCAGGGTGCACCAGAAGAACATATCCATCTATCCCTTGATTCCCAACATTCCATCTGCTGACCCCACTTCATCCAGCTGGACATCATTATTGTGGTGGTTGAGTGCTGGCTGTTAAAGCAGACCATGCATTTCAATGTGGCCTGGCACCAAGAAATAGCTCCAGAAATTCCAAGACTGTCCCTGTCCCCTAAAATAAATAAAATTATTTACCCACTCTATTAAAAAAATGTAGCTAAAATGCTCACAAGTATACAGAATTCTTGTAAATAATCATACCTACCTACTAGTTAGTTTCAATCTGAAAATACAGGCCTGGTTTTCCCGCAAACATTGAAAGCTTGAGTACTCATTGGCAGGAGTGATGATTTGAAACATAACTATTTTGTGTGTATAGATGGTCCCTTGCTGTTTTGTTCTTGAAAGGTGGAAAAAATGAGGTGCATTAAAGAGTCCTTTTGTAAAAGGACACAAACATATGACAGGTCTCCAGTTTTCCTTGCCTTTGATCCTTGCATCTTTTCTCTAAATTTTACCTCCCCCTACTTTTTTTTTTTTTGCTACCTTCGCTGCTCCTGAACCTTAATTAACTGAAAAAAAACCACAAGGCTTGCAAAAAACAGCTCTTGAAAGTACTGTTCTGACAATTATTCCATGGGATTGTACCAATGATCCTGAGCAAGAAGCATGAAAACTAGGACAATCACCTTTCTAACTGCAACTTCTGCAGCAGTTAGAGACAAAAGCTGCTACCTAAGCCCAACTACACGAACATGTGCCCCTTCTCTACTCACCTTATAAAATCTGACTTGCTTTGACTCAGACAGTATCTAGTCTTGAGGTGGTCCCTGCTGTGCGTCAGCTGAAGAAAGCCTTTATTGAAATCACTTCAACAATTTTAACAAGCAAAATTCAGCTCATCTTACTATATCCTCTTGGAAATCTTCCCTGCTTCTAAGGACTGGGTAGATCCCTGTCCTATGTTCTCTGAAATTTCTTTATCATACTGATTGGCAATTACCTCTTTGTTTCTTTGAGGAGAACATAATCTTAAGGGCAAAGACTTCTTTTGTTAACACATACGAGGCACCTACGTATTCCTAACTGAATGACTGAAAGAACTGTGTTATGTAGATATAAAATGGTGATGTCTTCTTATTGAGCTTGGCTGATTAGAAGCCTAGCTATAATTCTTAACCTGGCCAGAGCCTAGCATTTTAGCTGTTATCAAAAAAACTTGTATATGGAGAAATTGAAGATTATCACCAAAATTTAAAGAAAATTCTCCAGGTTTTATTTCTATGGTTCAGTTGACAGCATGTGATCCAGATGATGTCAAATAAGTTAGTCACTGGTTGATTGGTTTTTAGCAAATTACTGCTAGACAATAAACCCGGTAATAACATTCCCATGTTAGCCCCCTCACCCCCCCCCATCTTCTTCCTTATGAGTTGTTTGGCAGCCTTAAATATCATTGGTATTTTTAAGTTTCTACCACAGACTCAGCAGTATTGATATGGCAAAACATAAGTGATAGCTCTTCTAGATAGATGAATGATGTTACTTTCTAGACTATTTCTTTGAAGACCCACATCTTTGAGATCTAACTTAATATTCTTGGGAGTAAGGTCTTGATGGACCCATTTCCTTAGCCCTGGCTAAGACGAAATGTTTCTTTAGTTTGTGCTTTCTCCACTATAGGGCAGGACTTTGGATTGTTGAACATTTTGCTACTGTAAAGAACCCAGTAGATGCTCCTTAATGTTTGCCAAATGAAAGTAAAACAATTAAAGGTTATAGTTGTTGCAATACGTCGTGATAGAAATGAGACCAGGGTGCCATTGAAGGTAGGAAGAGAAGCAGGATTAGCACAATTACTTTTGGTATCTTCTATTTCTTCTTTTCATCATGTTTCTTCTTCGAAATCCTCAACCTATCAATACAAAGAATCAGCAAGGCTGTTGCCATCAGGATTTTACCATTCCTCTAATCAGTGTTCTCTAAGTGTTGTCCATGGCCCATGGACCTTGGGGCTTTAGTTGTACAGGTTACAAATCCATGCCACACAATGTGGCAGATGCTGGCAGGGCCCGCTCTTCCCGCTTCTCAGTCTTTACAGTTGTGGGAACTCTGAGGGCTTCCTCCTGTAAGTTCTGGTAAACTCCTTTTACCTGAGGGCTTGCTCTAGTGAGTTCAGTCCACACTAAACCCAGTGCCACAGTGACCCTATAGGACGGAGTGGAACTGCCCCGTAGAGTTTCCAAGGAGTGCCTGGCAGAGTCGAACTGCCGACCTTTGGGTTAGCAGCTGTAGCACTTAACCACCACGCCACCAGTGTTTCCAGGCCACACTAGAGCTCTTAATAGAGGTGCTAATGGGGATTGGAAGGGTCCTGGGATTGGCTTTTAACCAAGGATAGAAGAGAGTTGCCAGAAGAAAACCCTAGCTTCCTCGCCCCTTAGGTGAGGCAACTCTGAGCTATAGTCTATGCTTTCTCCCAGAGGTTCCCAGACAAACTGAGCTCCGTCGCCCACAGAGGTAACCTGCTCATTAATACACCATGTATTGGCTTTCTTTCTTATCCTGTTTTACTTTCCCACTCCCCTAATAAACTAATGGCACTCATATCCTTATCTCACTATCCACTTCTCAGGAAACCTATGCTAAGACATCAAAACGCTTCCTTGGTCAAAGAAATGTGTGAAATAGATTAATTGAAGGTAGACAGGTGTCTGCTTCGCATAGTCTTTATATGCTAATATTTACTGTGACTCTCAAAGGGAGGGAATTAGTACAGATTATTCCCAAACCTAATTAGGATTGTCTCCCCTACAACTCCCTGCCCTAAACATTTTATAAGGTTAATTTGTGAAGAACAAAGTTGGGATTCTTAGCTATGAAATATTCCGATAGCAAATAAAAAGTCCTTATAAGGAATATTCTGGAGCAAGATGCCTCATCTTAAAGGATTAGCAGTTTTTATATTGGAATTCTTAGTTATGAGTAGCTTGTGTAGGCCACCACGGTTTTTAAAGCACAAGAAACTATAAACAATCATGAGAATGTAACTTCAGCTCTACTTCAGATGATCGGTCTTAGTAAACAGACACTTTAGTCAAATGATGGGGTAGTGTCAGTCCCCAAGAACCTGGAAAGTAAGTAATGGTAATGATAAATGCAGTAATATGACTATTTTAAAGCCTTGTGGCTTTGATAGAAATACAAACACTCTGTGATATGGGAAGACAGTTGATACGATTCCCATTTCATAAATGAGGAAATTGAAGCTCTCAGAGAGGTTAAGTATTCAAAGTCACACTACTAAAAAAGGTTAGAACTAGAAGTCATATTTTGAGATTCATCCACGTTGAGCTCATTCCTTTTTTTTTTAAGCAAAAAGTTTTATTCGGCATATGTTCAAAAAGACAAAGATGGGAAACAGACAAGCATGCTACCAGTGCTAATGTCTGCCCAAATCCGAGGGAGGCTACAGAATCATGGGTATATATTAACATCACAAAATGAGTAGAATAATTGAAAGCTTCACCTTTTCACAGATGCTTGAAACTGTGTTCCTACATTTTGCATTGCCTTTCTCAAGAATCATTGGTACAGGCTTCAGTAACACACAGCCAGGAGGGTCTTCATTGACCCAACAAATTTCTATTCACTAAATGTTAATTAAAAGAGATAAGAGTGGAAAGTCTTTTGTGTTCTGTTTGATTGGCTTTATGTGAAAATTCCCTAAAAGATAATTTCCAAGATTGTCCTTTCTATTGTCTTTATCTCAGGACCCAGTTGATGTGTCCTCACGAGTCCCTGTGGGCCCAGTTCCAGCTAGGTCACATTCCCTATGCTCAAGGTCAGGTAATAATTATTCCAATATTATTTTCTAAAGCATTCCTTCCTTTTGATCGGAGATTGGAGATAACACATCGATGGTCAATACCTGGATTTAGTCGAGGTCCTAGATGGAGACCATGGCAGGTTCCTTAAACTCATGGTGCTGGTTTTCCACCAGATACCATCTGGTTCTTCACCAGGTTATTAAGTAAGAGCGATGTTCTCATCAATCGCATTGCCAGAGTGAGCAGATTCGATGTACTTCAACATTTTAGCCTGAGGCCTTCTTTTGCCTTTTAGGTGTGTGAGACAATACAGGATAAATTTTGTTGTGCCTAATACTATCAGAATGCAGACTAGGAATATTACTATCCCTTGTGGTAGTGATCTAGCCCACGTACTTATTCTTGGTGGTAGTGAGCTCATTCCTTTTTATTGCTGTGTAATAGTCCACTGTGTGGCTATACTACATTTGTTTATCCATTCACCTATTGACAGGCGTTTGGGTTGTTTATAGTTTGGGACTATTACAAATAAATATCTTTGTATGGACATATGCTTTCATTTCTCTTAGGAAATACGTTTTCCAAAGTGGTTATAGCATTTTACTTTTTCCACCCATGTTCTCTGTCTGTATTCATGAGGGTCTATGATTTCTGTCATCTGTGTCATTTCTATCTGGAAACCCTGGTGGCATAGTGGTTAAGTGCTATGGCCGCTAACCAAAGGGTCGGCAGTTTGAATCTGCCAAATGCTCCTTGGAAACTCTGTGGGGCAGTTCCACTCTGTCCTATAGGGTCACTATGAGTCAGAATTGACTCAAACGGCATTGGGTTTGGTTTTTTTTTTTTTTTTTTTGGTGTCATTTCTAGTTGTAAGAATTAATATTGATTTCCATTGATTGATTTTTCTCCTCATGAAGTTTCAGTTAATTTTTCTCATGATCTGTAATGTTTCCTGTTTCTTTGTAGGTCTGGTCATTTTTGATTGGATGTCAGACACTGGATCTTCCTTTTGGGTATTGGTTTTCCTCATGTGATGATTCTTGAACTTCTTCTGGGATATGATTATAATTTGATCCTTTCAGGTATTGTTGTTAAGTTTTGCTAATGGAACCAGAATATCTCATTTTTCCTCAAAAATGAAGCAAAAATTTTTGAGTGCTCTACTTGACATCTCATGAATTATGAGGTTTTCCACTTTGACTGGTAGGAAAAAGAGCTATTCACATCATTTTGAGTGGTAATTTCTCTGGTCTCACGTAGTTTCCCTCATGCACGTGCTGATCAAATACTCAGCTGAAGGCTCAAGGAGGGTCGAGTATTCCTTAAATCTCCAGGGCTCTCTCCTCTCAGGTCTGTGAACTCTAGTTGACTTGCTCCCCCTGCCCCTGAACTCCCAGCAACATATCCTAAAGTAAGAGACCAGCAGTTCAGCCTGACTTTCCCACTCTGTGCTGTGGCCTAGAAGCTCTCTCTATTGCGGTAAGCTGGGGCAATCATGGGGCTCACATCATTTGTTCCTCATCTCTCAGAGATCATTTTCCTTCATTTTATTATGTTCAGTGTCTTGAAACTATATAGTTGTTTCAATGCCAATGGCTCCCTAATACTCCACGTTGACTAGAAGCCTGAAATCCTTTTATTTTTTTAAATTAACCTTTTTATTTTGAGATAATTGTACAGTAACATGTAGTAGTAAGAATTAATATGCTTTGTTAGTGGGAAAATTTTTCCTCCGAAAAGGTTATTTACTTAATTAAAAACAAACCTTCATTGAAAGATTAGACTAGGGTATTAAAACTAGGTTCTGTTTCCTAAGTGAGACTCTTTTATTTCTTTTTTACTAAAAAAGGAAGTACTTAAACTCCATGAGTGGGTTCATAATGTGATTGAAATGCTCCAGTTTTCTCCCAGGAGCCTCTGGGGTTCTGGTTATCTTTTGTCCCCAGGCTCTGTCTTAAGCTTCAAATGTCTTCTCTGCTTGGCAGTGCTGTACAAAACTGGGCCATTCAGAGATTGAGCCATGACCATTGTCTCCTCAGGAGGACACTGGAAATTCAGACTTCAAAGTGATTGTTGAGCTTATTGATGAGCAGAAAAAAACATGTGGACCCTGTAAAAAAAAAAAAAAAAAAAAAAACCGGAGAAGAAGAAGGAAGTACCCACCAGAATAGGATGCCTTTCACCTGAAGGTGGGACAGAAAAAAAGGCAGGTGTTTTTGTTGCTGTTTTTAAACTTTTTTTTTTTTTTTTAATGAAGAAACATAAAAGGCAGTTATTTTTTGCTATTGTGGAACCACGAAAGAGGCTGTTAGCAGAATCTCTAGTATCCTAATATCTATGAAGGTCTAAGGAAAAAGCATCAGACACAGAGCTCCTAATGAGCACCAGGCAGCTTGCAGAGTGTATCTGACGTGTGAAAGGCAATTTAAAGGCAAGAGAAAGTAAAGAATGATTAAACTTTTGATTAGTTTAATCATCCTACGGAGAGGGAAATGGAGTCCTAAGGAGAGAGAGAGGAACAGGCTCCCTAGGAATTTTCCTACTTCTAATCCCAGAATGAAACACTAAGTCTTTCAGTATCAACACTGAATTCAGATCTTTTTGTTTTCATGAGCCCAGGGAGAGAGGACTCCTTACAATTCCTGGAAAGGAAGATCCTGGAGATGTAAGTGAAAATTTCTGTGTCTTTGCTACTTGATGTTTTCATGGACTCACTTTATTTAGACCTAAGGCTGGAATGGAGAAGAGGACACTGCTGATACTTTTATCCTCTGCAGCTGATATTCAGCTCTCATTGTGGGATCTGAAGAGGCCAAATGCAACATATGGAACAAATGTACCTGGAACACTCATGCTTTGCTTGGGCTCTGGGGATAATGAATAGCATTCACTGAGCTAAGAAGGAAAAGGAACAAAGTGTCTTTTGAAGTCAATACAATTTTTTTTTTTAATCAAAGCAGCTTTAGTTTTCTTCCCAGAAACGTTAAGTGGTAGCTTACTTAGCATGGTGTACTTTCTGTGTTGCCTGATTGAAGACAAATCTTCACCCAGAAGAAGCTTCATCTTCCCCAGTGGTTGTGATGAGGAGGGAGCACAGGGCAGTAGTATGCTAGTAAACTGGCTCTCTGAAAAACAAGTGAACAAATAAAAGCCTGCTTTGTAGTGTTCACTGATATCCCTGGTATACCAAAAACCAAAACCAAACCCAGTGCTGTCAAGTCGATTCCGACTCATAGCGACCCTATAAGACAGAGTAGAACTGCCCCACAGATTTTCCAAGGAGCGCCTGGTGGATTCGAACTGCCGACTCTTTGGTTAGCAGCCGTAGCACTTAACCACTACACCACCAGGGTTTGCCTGGTATAAATACTCCCAAAATGGCCAGTTTTCAAGTGGATACAGTAAAATTACTGAACGTGCAGTTTGAACGAGCACAATGCTCAAGGCAGACATTTTTAACTAGTTAACTACTGTTTGGTTTTAAGAAGACTTCAGGGGATATTTTTGATCTAAAGTTTAAAGATTATCTCAGGGCAATAATTTCAGGGTTCATCTAGCCTCCATAGCTCCAAAAAGTTTGGACTCCATAAGAATCTGAAATTCTATTCTACATTTTTCCCCTTTTGATCAGGATTCTTTTATGGAACCTTTGATCAAAATGTTCAGTAATGGTAGCCGGGAACCATCCAGTTCTTCTGGTCTCATGGCAAAGAAGGCAGTTGTTCATAAAGGTAATTCATCACACATCTCTTAGCTTAGCTATGAGTCAGAATTGACTCGACGGCAGTGGGTTTTGTTTGGTTTTGGTTTTTCTCTTAGTTCAGTCCTTGCCTTTCCATCCCTGACTGCAGGTACTTTAGTTTTACATCATTAAAAAAAAATTTTTTTTTAATAGACTCCTAAATAGTTTTTCCATATCCATTCTTGCCCAATCCATTCTGCTACTGCCATCAGAGGGACTTTTTAAAAATGTAAATTCAATCGTGTTAGGTGTTTTTAATGGCTGAAATTTCTTCAGTGGTCCCCAGTGCCTTCAGAATAATGTTCAAATCTTTTATCATGATATTTAAGACCCTTCAGGATCTGGTCCTACCTACATTTCTAGCTTCGTTTCACCACCACCCTTCATTCCAGGTATGTCAAATAAGATACAGTTCCCCAAACGTGCACGCTTTTTGTACATACTTTTCCTTTATCTGGGGTGCCTTTCTCCCTGACTTTCCCATGGTCCCCCTTCAGGTTTCCACAGGAATTGCCATTCCTCTCTAATAGCAGCTATTTCTGTAGGTCATTGTTAAGCTACTGGTTTGTGTGCCGTAATAGACTCTGAGCATCCAAGGATAGTTTTGTTAAACTCTGTTACTAGCATCTGGGATTATACCAGACACATGATAGACAATCTGTAAATGTTTGTTAAAGCTGCAAGATTGACCATGGAGGCTGGGCTAGATCCGTAGAAAGTCGGAATTTGCTTTAGAGGTACATTTCCTGTCTAGTTCCTGAGTCCCAACTCCCTGAGCTTCAGCTGGTCACCCTCCACACTCCCTGGAGAATACTTGAGAGACAGTGTTACCCAAAGGAACAAGCACTGAAATAGGAGTCAAGAAAACCATTTTCTGTTTTACATTCCGTTAATCACTAGTTGTGTTATTTTGACATGTAAACATCCAGCCCCACCTTTCTCTAAGTTTTACAACTTAGTAATTCAAGCAAGTGCAGTTTTTTAGGTTATAAATTTATCTGTGAATATAAGGCATTGCAGTTAATCAGGAAAGAGTACTTTCAACCCTTTCGTCCTCAAACAAGGGAATTGCAGTATTCAGGAATATACGTTAAGGTTTAGTTCTTCATTCTCTGGTTTGTTTTCTAACAGTAATACCCAAAACCCAACCCACTGCCGTCAAGTCAATTCATACTCATAGCGACCCCATAGGATTTCCAAGGCTGTAAATCTCTACAGAAGCAGGCTGCCACATCCTTCTCTCTCAGAGCCCCTGGTGGTTTCCAACCGCCTACCTTTCAGTTAGCAGTTGATCACTTTAGCCACTGCGCCACCAAGGCTCCTTCTAACAATAATGGAGGCTTATAATTCCATGGCAAACAAGCCACTGGATAATCAAACACTCCTTTGGCTTAGGAATGCCCAACATGTGTGCACACGGCTGATTTGCCTCCCTGATTATGCTTTGTACTGGCCACGTTAAATGAATGTGGGTTCCCAGTACTTGAAGGCCAGTGACCCATGAAGACTTTGGGCAGTGGAAGTAGAGCTAGGGCACCCTCGGCAGGAAGAGCAAAAATGCTGCAAGAGGCAGAAGGGGTTAATTGCGAAACCTTTTGAAATTTGTTGATTTCAACACCTGTTAATTAGCTTCCCAGGCTGCTAGGGCTCCAGAAAGGGATTTGACAGTTTAATGACACCTGGCAGCTCTACTGTCACTGAGCCTTGTAGGAAACATCCAATTGCTGCTTGGTAGCTGACACTCTGAGCAGGGAAGAATTCTGTTGGAGACTCAGTTCCTTTGGGAAAGTTGATAATTGAATGAGGGGTTTCTGAATGTTCATCTGGTGGTGGCCCTCCATGGTCTCATTGAAAATCTATGAGGCAGGTGGTTTTGAAGATAAGTTTCTGGTGGGTAAGGTGCCATCAAGTGCTGGACATGGATGGTGGGCTGAATGCTGGGGAAAGCTTGGGCTGGAGCCACACTTCAGCTGGGATCTCAGCTCTGGCACTTATGCAACTTCAGGCAAGTTACTTCGCTTTTTTGTTCCTTGGTTTCCCCATGTGTTAAATGAGGGCAAATTATGTCCATTTCATTAAGTTTATGTAAAAATTAAATGAGATTAACTGCATTAGTGGCTAGCATATTATAGGGGCTTAAGATGAGCTCAAAATAAAATTAACTGGATAGAAATGTATTGATTCATTATCTACATTTGGGGGACTGAATCTAAGAAGTGAGAGATGGGCAGAGTAAGGTACTCTAATTATTCAAGACCCCAGATATTTTTCATTTCAATAGCCATGAAATAATAACAGACAAAACCATTTTGCTGCTCTTGCTACCTACTGGCCTGATTCATCAAAGCTGTATAATGTATTTGGAAGGCACATGGACTTTGGACTCAGACAGACCTTGGTTTGATTCTTAACTTGGCTACTATAAGCTATTTGCTTAAGCAGTTTGAGCCTTGCTGTGCTCAGGTGGGGGCAAAAATGCCTAGAACGCAGTGTATTTGGGGGAAGTTAAAGGAGAAAATGAGTGAAAAAGTACCTAGCACAGTCCCCGTTGTCATCAGTGCTGGGTTTCTTTCACTTTCTTTCCCCTTCTCTTTCTCATGATAAAGACAATAGGCTTTTCAGTCAGTTGAGTCCATGGTCCAGTGATGGATCATTCAAACAGACAAGATAAAGAGTAGCAGAACTCATGTTGGTCATCTGGCCTTTTAAGAATCACAATATCACCATCTTGTAGACCCCTTGAGATCATAAAATGGTTTTGACAATTTAAGAACCTTCTTCAATGACCAATTCTTGGTGACTTGATTACAAATTATCTGGAAGGTCACCTCCACAGAAAAAGGGTAGGTTTTGAGCTTCTGCTGCTCTGAGCACCGGTTCTCACTCTGAGCCTCCATTTCCTTTTTTTATGTAAAATAGTAAGAAGAGGGCTGGTTCTCTGCTCATCATCTAGGGGAGATTCAGTGGAGCCTGAAATGGCTCATTCCGTTGCAAAGCTGACACCCAGAAATTGAGACTTTTTTTTATTTTACTTCCACAAAAGCAAAAATTTCTTATTCTTTATCGCTTGTCACCGTTTATTGTCTGCTAACTCAAGGGCCTCTCCCAACCCAAACCCAGTGCCATCGAGTCGATTCTGACTCTAACAACCCCCAAACTAACTATTGTATCAAGACATACATTCGGAAAATATGTGGAAACTGAAGCAGGGAGCTGGTTTCCAGCCTCTCCAAAATCTGGCTACCACTGGTGACCAGCTTACATCTCTTCCCCACCCATACTGGTCTCCTATGTTTCTCTACTCCTCCTATTCCCCCCAAATAGAAGGTGGTCTTGCCCTTTCTGTACACTGGAATCATACTCTTCATACAGCACTCATCTCGAGTTCCATGGAGTGGTCTCTGAGAGTGGTTGTTGCTTGAGTTTTACCAAAGACATCCCTTTCTTTTCTGGCTAGACTGGGAGTGAAATTACAACAATATTTTTTCTGAGTAGTGAACCCATCAAGGTACTGAATAGTTATTACAAATTGTTTATAAATCCATGTTGTCTCCAATGACTGTATACTGAATAAGCAGACTTTTTGGCACTTACATTGAAAGGCTATTTTTCAAACGTCTATACATGCTTTTGTAATTAATAATTATTGTAAAGTTATTGCTGAATTCATAGTAGCTTTTGTCATTATGTCTTATCTCAGCTGACAATGTGTACTTGCACATTGTTCAGGTAAGCTGATATGAATTCGCTGAATCAAAACCAAGCCATTTCCTGGTGTCTCTGAATAATAGTCAAAAGGCAATTTAGAATAGAGTAGGAGATGTAGGTTCCATTAATGGTATGTGATTGAGGGTACATCACTGCCCTTCTTGATGTCTGCAATGAAAATCTGTTGATTTTGCCTATATCTATTTCTCCCTCTCCTAGAATAAGAGTCCCTCTCCTAGAATAAGAGTAGCTTATTTTCCTTTGGGAACTTCCTCTTCTCCTGTGGCCTATGGTTTTAGGTTGGACATGTGGTCCAGGCCTGGCCACCAGCATGTTCCATCCACTCCATATACATGAATACTTGGGACCATGACTCATGTTGGCTAATGAATGTGACCTCTAGGGCTTCTGCTAGAACTCTAGGAAAGTGGGCTCTCTTTCTGTTGGAGTTCTAGGCTGACTGGAGGTAAACCTGAGTTGCCGCCAGCCATCTTTGTTTCTTCAGAGAAAGAATGGGCCCAAAACTAAGGCAACACAGAAAAAAAAAAAAATAGAATGAGGGATTAAGAAAGATATATGCCTGTATTATATTTTTTTAAGCACTTCGATCTAGCCATGTTGGAAGCTTGTACTATACCTGGACTTTTAAGTTACTTAAATACAAATTTCCTGTTGGTGTTAAGCCAGACTGAGATGGGGGTTTCTGTCACATCTTCCTGGCTGACAGATTTGGCCCTTCATCTGTAAAATGAGGGAACTGGGCAGGTGAATTCTAAAGGCATTGCCAGCTTGAGGATGCCTGGGTCCCTAAAGCTGACTTGCAAAGCTTATTAACCAAATCTCCCCAAACAAACAACACACAAGCAAACAAAAAAAAACCTCATTGCCGTCAAGTTGATTCTGACTCATAGCAACCCTATAGGACAGAGTATAGCTGCCCAATAGGATTTCCAAGGAGCAGCTGGTAGATTCGAACTGCTGACCTTTATGGTTAGCAGCTGAGCTTTTAACCACTGTGCCACTAGCCAGGACATACCAAAACCCTCTGCTGTTGAGTGGATTCCAACTCATAGCGACCCTATAGGACAAAGTAGAAGTGCCCCACAGGGTTCCCAAGGCTGTAAATCTTTACAGAAGCAGACTACCACATCTTTCTCCCACAGAGCGACTGGTGGGTTTGAACTACTGACCTTTTGCTTAGCAGTCGAATGCTTTAAGCACTGTACCATCAGGGTTCCGCAGGACATAAGCCCTCAGTTATTGGAAGAGAACTGGCTACAAAGTTCTAGTAAGGTAGTTAATTGATCTATTTGGGATTCCATAGCAAAACCTGTCATGGAATCTCAGAATGCCCTTTGATAGAAAACATCTTTGAAGAGCTGATTCATTTTGCCTGGGGATTTTCTTTGAAGCATAGATGGAGTGAGAATCATTGCCTCTCTTTTATTTTTCCCCAAACACCCTTTCACTAGCTCATCTGCATCCTCATTTAAAAAAGCAAGAGACACACATACAAACCCCAAAACTCTCATTCCTGGGCATAATGTCAAGCATTGATGTTGTGATCCTGCAGGTGTGTGTGTGGGGGTGTGTCTGTACAGATCCGTACATATCCCAGAAGGGGGTGTCTGCACTTTGTTTCTGCAGATTGTGTTTTTTGTTGTACTCACCTCTGGAGCCTGTCGGATTAAGCAAATAGATTGTACACCATCATTTCCAATAAGCTTTGCTTTTCTTTTTCCCGTGGCAAAACAGATTCCAGGTGGCATAATGGAAATTTCCAAATGACTCTCCAGATAGAGTACTGAGAAATAAGTGTGGCAACACACTCTTGGAGGGAACTTTCCGATCCTTTGCCCATGCCTGAGCCCTCCAGCCAGGAAACTTATTTGCAAAATCCTCCTGTGAGCAGAATGGAAGCAAAATACACTCAAGCTCCATATGTCAGTTCAGGAAACGGCCTGCCGCTTGTACGTCAGTGAGTCCATAAGGTTTTTTTTTTTTTTTTTTTTTAAGGGATAGCAGCTCTCCTTTTATTATTTCCCCCTACTGGTGCCATAATGATTAAGAGCTACAGCTGCTAATCAAGAGGTAGGCAGTTCGAATCCACCAGGCACTCCTTCGAACCCACCAGGCGCTCCTTGGGACCCGTTTGGGGCAGTTCTACTCTATCCTATAGGGTTGCTATGAGTCGGAATCGACTCCAAGGCAAAGGGTTTAGTTTTTTGGTTTACTGGTTTTAAAGACTCCCCGCCCTCCCCAAACCCACACTCTTGCAGCACTGGACCAGGGGTAGGCTACAGGCTGGTGAGACAGAGTTCAGGACTCTTGGCGCTGGCTCTCAGACTTTGGCTTGCTGGCGGGACTACAGGGCCCAGGCTGCTCCTGCCTCTCCAGAGGGCAGAGCAGGGGGTGGGGCTGGGCGCACTTCACTCTCTGCTCCCTCCTGGCTTACTTTCTCTCCCTCCGCTCCCACCACTGCCCTCTCAGTCACTGCCCCTACCCCTTTCCTCTAGCCTCAGCAGCAGCAGCAACAGCAGTTAGGACAGTAATGAGGATGGCTGGAAGAGGGCTCCCATACTGTTTTAATATGATAGGGTTTACAGGGGGTTGGTTTGTAACAGTGGGTTTTACGTAAGTCAGACATTTGTAACCTGGGGACTGCCTGTATGTAATATGGTGTTCACACAAAGCCCAAATCACATAATATCCTATTTTACAGAACGTATCATTGACATGACCGTAAGTGCGTGGAAGTCCAGAAAAAAATCTTTTTAGTTTTTACTCAGACAGAGGCCCCGGTTATCTGTTGGAGGACATGGTTTTCACAAAAAGACTCCTGCCTATATTGGTTCTCCAGGAAAAGAAAGCAACTTGGTGAATCTTAATGCCGGTGAAGGGACCTGCTGTATAAATATGATGATCACGGTGAAAACAGATACAATTTATTGAGCACTTATATACCAAGCACTTTCCATTTATGCTCTTATTTAATTCTCACAGTCATCCTGAGAGGTGTTTAAAATGATCCTTATTTCCAAAAAAGGAAACAGCCTCACAGTGGTTAAGATCTGGAGCTTAAAGTCAGAGGACTAGCTAATACCAATTGATCGAAAGCCTGTGTTTTCAACCACCAGGGTACTGTGCCTCCAAGCCAACCATTCCTTCGATCCTGTTTAATTAGCAGCCAATGCCTTTCCCATTGTCATAACTTTTTGTTTCTCTTAAAAGTCTGCCATTCTTTCTGCTGTCTACTGCTCACGTGTCATTAAGGTTAAATGGTCTTTCTAAGTGTTTACAACTACATTTAGGAATGTATCGCTAATGTGACTATTTGTGAAACGCCAGTAACCTCATAAAAGTCCTTTAGGAGGCATCGGAAGACTCAAGCTGCTGTTTTTTTAAAACGCCTCATTAGTAGAGGCATCTACAATGCTTCTACAATACAGAAATGAACACCGTTAACTGGTGACCTTTTGCATGAAAATAACTTTGTAAGTGAAAGATATAGTTTTGCTGATGAGAGCTTTTTTCTTTTTTTGTACAGTGCTGTCTGATAAGGTCTACCAAATAAATGATATCTAATGTCATGACTAACTTGATAGATACCAAATAAAATTGGGTATGTTTCAGGGATTCTTTCTTTGCTGCTATAAACACTCAGGAAGGCAGGGTAGAATACCTCATAGCTGGAAATTACTGAAGATTTAGAAGTGCCAGACACTGGATCAAGGATGTTATATATATCCACACCTCACTTATCGACATGGTTAGGGTCCAAAGATCAGATCATTAAGCAAAAATTGGTGTTATATGAAAATGGAGGGTAACCATATCAGATCATAAAATGGAGGATGACTACATCATTACATAACTGCCAAATTATGTCATTACATAACTGCCAAACTACTGAGAATCACGGCCCAGCCAAGTTGACACAGAGCCTTAACCATCACAGCCATTGTTACTCTTGCCTCACATCTCAGTGTTCATTACTGCCAGACATGTGTCATTAATGTGCAAAATAATAGGTATTATGAACTGAATTGTGTCCCCCCAAAAAGTGGGTCAACTTGGCTAGACCATGATTCCCATGGAAGAGAAGTATTGTGTGGTATTCTTCATTTTGTCATCTGATGTAATTATCCTATGTGTTATAAATTCTAGCCTTTATGATGTTAATACGGCAGGATTAGAGGCAGTTATGTTAATGAGGCAGGACACAATCTACAGGATTAGGTTATATTTTGAGCCAATCTCTTTTGAGATATAAAAGAGATAAGCGAGCAAAGGCAAGAAGAACCTCCTACTACCAAGAAAGCAGTGCCAGGAGTGGAGCGTGTCATTTGAATCAGGGGTTCCTGTGCTGAGAAACTCCCAGACCAAGGAAAGGATTGATGACAATGACCTTCCCCCAGAGCCAACAGAGAGAGAAACCTTCCCCTGGAGCTGGTACCCTGAATTCAGTCTTCTAGCCTCCTAGACGGTGAAAGAATAAATTTCCGTTTGTTAAAGCCATCCACTTGTCGCGTTTCTGTTAAGGTAGCACTGGAAAACTAAGACAATTGTATAGCAGATTTTTTGCTATTGTGGTAAACATGAAATGTGAGGTAATGAGGTAGCTGATAATGTGAGGAGTAGGTATATTGTCTAGTCTACTATCAGTCTTAGGGTGCTCCTTGGAAGGCAGAATGGCAAGACTTCAGCTTGCTTACTTTGAACATATCATCAGGAAAGACCAATCACTAGAAAAGGATACCAGGTTTAGTAAAGTGAAAAAACAAACAAAAAACCATTGCTGTCGAGTCAATTCTGACTAATAAAGTATAAGGTCAGCAAAAATGAGGAAAACCTTCAGTGAAACGGATTGACACAGTAGCCTCAATAATGCACTCAAAAATACCTGTGATCGTGACGATCGCACAGGACTGGACAACCTTTTCTTCTGTTTTGCATAGGGTCACCATAAGTCAGAGCTGATTAGATGGCAACTAAACAGGTGGGTTAAACACAACAACAAATATTCACAATACCCTCAGTCTTTGACTCTGCTTCCGTGACGTAGACACCTCTCTGACTTGCTCTGATTTAGGATAAACTGTTCTCCAGGATTCTCTTCTGTCCATCCTGCAACTATATCATGAATCTTCCTGCTAACCTGTTGGACACATTTAGTTTTGCAGCATCTGCGGTGAACAAGATGCAGGTGATTGTCTATAGGAAGAACAGAGGAGACGGGAGAATCAGGCTAAGTTTTTCTAAGGTAGAACATCAGGGCCCAGGGAGATTAATTAGAGTTGTTACGCTATAACTTAAGGTTACTTGCAGCTGTGATAGTCTTTCCCTTGGTGGAGAATGGTGTTTCCTCTACCTTCTCAACCTGGCTAACTTGTCCTTCAATATCCAGCTCTAGAATTCCCTGATGCTATCTTGGGCTTCCTTTTTCTTGCACTCCTCCAAATGTCCCCTAAAATGGGTGTATACAACCTTATACTCGGAGTAACGATGTGTTATTTTGTTCTATTTTGTCATATATGTGGCCAAATGCCAAATACACCTTCCTCATTCTGTACTCCCCACTATGCCTAGTCCATCGAGAAATACCTTGAGTGTTTAATAAATATTTGGTTATGATGCACAAGGAAGGGAAAAAGTACAGAATTCTTGACTCACATTCAAAAGTTGCCCTAAGTTAATTTCATTCTTGGAGTACTGCTTCTGTGAGAAGGTCACCAGCAAGCTAGGCTACCTAGTGAGGTTTATTTATTCCCTTTTTGTCTGAGTGATTAGCCCTTGGCAATAGCTGAGTGGAAGGGGTGGAAGCTGAGCACTGTAATTGTGCTCTGTTAAAAATGCTGCAACTTGAAGTTCCGTAGTTTCTAGATATTTCCACGGCATCTCTTCTCTTCCATTTAGGCATAATTTCCTAAACTGGGTCCCGAAGTGAGACTCTCACTATCATTTAATATATTGTGTGAAATAGCACAGGTTGGAAGAGAGACTAGAAGGACTTTTAGAGTGTCCTTTTAGCTGACTACTTAAGGAGCATCTCATCTTGCTAATGCTACTATCAGGAAAAATTGTGATAGACTTTGAAATTCCCAAAAGATTACTTGGTGTCCTTTTGATGAAAACTAGGTGTTATCTAGAGGATCCTCCCAGGGTTATCTGATTTTTGGAGGGCCTGTGCCTTCCATAAGGAGCCCTGGTGGTCTGGTGGTTAAAGCACTTGGCTGCTAACAGAAAAGAAAGGTCAGTAATTTGAACCTGTCAGTCACTCTGTGGGAGAAAGATACAGCAGTCTGCTTCCATAAAGATTTACAGCCATGGAAACCCTATGGGGGCAGTTCTACTCTGTCATAAAGGGTCACTATAACTCAGAATCGACTCGACGGTGGGGGGTTTGGTTGCTTTTGGTGCCTTCATCAGCAGCTCTGGCAGTGCAGTGTTTAAAGTGCTTGGCTGCTGTGATGGTCAAGGTTGTGTGTCTACTTGACTGGGCTGTGACTCTCAGTGGCTTGGCAGTTATGATGTAGTTTGGCAAGTATATAATGATGTAATCACTCCTATAATGAGATCTGATAAATGTAATCACCTCCGTGATGAGATCTGTTAGGAGCAGCTAATCGGTTGAAAGGGATTTCGCTTGGGGATGTGGCCTGCAAATATAGGTGGATTTTCTGGCAAAACTCACTCACTTTTGGTTGCTCTGGATCCTGTAGCTGACTCCTGTTCATCTGACCTCTGGTTCTTGGGACTCGAGATAGCAGGTTACCTGTTGATCTTGGGATGCGCTGGTTTCCATGGCCTGTGGGCCAGAGGCCTGCTGTGTGACCTGCCAATCTTGGGTTCACCAGCCCCTGCAGCTATGTGAGTCAAGAGATGCCTCCAGCCTGAGCCATGGATTTGGGACTTCCCAGCCTCCACAACCGCATGAACCATTTCTTTGATATAAATCTGTCTGTGTATATATTTATGTGCTGCATCAGTTTTGCTTCTCTAGAGAATCCAACCTAAGACAGCTGCTAACACAAAGATTGGCAGTTTGAACCCATCAGTTGCTCTGCGGAGACAGATGTGGCAGTCTGCTTCAGGAAACCCTATGGGAGCGCTCTGCTCTGTCCTATAGGGTCATTGAGTCTGAATGAATTCCATGGCAAAGGGTTTGGTTTGGATTTTTTCATACCTTCCGACTGTCTTTGATTATTTTGCAATTCTGTAGACATAGAAGTTAACCTGTGGAGGGCTGATGATGAGGCAAATAATTTCTGGTCACAGAAGTACAAAGGAATTTTGTTCCATGAAGATGTATTTAATGTATTTTATTTTTGCCAGATGAAGGAGTTTTGTATCTATTAGAAAATTTACTTCAACATTCTCAATGCCTATATAATATGTCTGTTCTTGGGATTCTCCTTTTAGCTAGTTACAACATCTTACTGGTTATCTCATTGTTAACTGAGTTAAAAATAAAATCTTTGATATATGTTCATTCAAAATTTGTATGTCAGTCATAATTTTACCTTTTTTTAAAAAAATAATTACCCTTTAACTTTCCATAGACTATCTGTTTGGTGTAGTAGAAAATCACTAAAATTAGAGCCCCGATTGCTAGGTTCAAATCCCTGCTTTGCTTTTGGCTGGTTGTTTCTTGACTTCTAAAATTAGTTTACTTTACTGTTTGTAATACTACGGCTGAGAATTAGAGGGTTTTGTAGAAGTTTGGGGGCTGAAATAAAATAATCTGATACATGTGGCATAGTCAGAATTCTCCCCCCAGAAGTTGTGGACTTCTGAGTTTCTCTGGTAATCTAGATGAGACAGAGACAAATCAGGTAGATAGAGCCTTGGGACATCTTATTATCCTCTTGCAGTCCAAAGTGTCCATGGAAAAGAATAATGAAACCTTTCAAGCCCATATTGCATAAGAACATTTTGACCCAGGATTCAAGAGTTCAAGAAGCCACAGAAGCCCCTTCCTGCCAATGTAATCTTAGTGCAAGCTCTGATGTCTGTCTCTCTTGTGTGCCATATATTCTTTATGAACTCCATAGCAATCAGCACCTTTGAACATTTTCTGACCGTCTCAAAATTTCTCTAGAGTGGTGATCAGCAACTCACTGTTGAAGTTGCGTATCTCATCTCATCCTGTTAGACCCTAGAAAGAAAGTAAGTATACGGTGCAATACATAACAGATAAAGTGAATTTCCTCTCAGTACTCAGTCCATAGGGGAACCTAGGATGGTATTCAGGCCTTAAAAGGTAAACATAAACAGAAAGACTTTGAAAAGTTAGCAGAAACCCTCTAACTATTAGCTATGCTAATCAAGGAAACAACGACAGAAAGTTTATATACAGATTTCTGGGTTAATAGGATTAATGGGAAATAGGGAGAATTCTACAACTCTTTTTTCCCTCGTTTTTTAGTCCTTTCTGTTTTTATATTTAGCCTCTATATCCTTCATATATTTCCTAAATTTATTCACACAGAGGTTTATTCATTAATTCAACAGATGAGAATTATAAACCTTCTAATGCACCAAGCTCTGTGCTAGGTATTGGCGATAAGATGATGGTTCATATGGTCCTTGCCCTAGATTAGCTCAGGGTCTAATGAATTTACTTGCTAATACTTATCAGAGAATCATGTGATCTTTTTATGCTTACCACAAAGGAATGATTTGACAACAGTGGAATTTTAAGCATCAGTTACAATCCAGGAATGGAGTTATTTAGCATGCATGTCGAGACAGTGTATTCTTTCCAAATCCCTGAAAACATCAGACTATCAGTTCTTCCTCTCCAGTGGGCCAATTCTGCCTTAGGGGAGCAAGAGGCATGTGATCCAGTGAAAAGAAGAGGGCTTTGAGGGGGTCTGAGCCCAAGTTCCTTGACTTACTGTGTGACTTTTGTTAAATTACTTCTCCACACTTCAGCATTTTCACCTGTAAAATGACAGTACAAATGTCTACTTCCCAATGTCATTGTGAAAATTAAACACAGTAGCCCATGGGAAGCTCTGTGCACTGCTCAGTGTTTAAGAGGAGTTCTCCCAGTAGTTAATTGCTATACCCACAGTAGACAAATTTTGTGGCCCATTTATTCGGTTGGTGTGTTCATCTATATTACTATTGTCTGGGCTATTTCTCTTGGAAGGAAGTGAAAACCAAGACATTGTCTCTGATTGGTGTCTGACCCCTTCCAGCAGGTGAGCATTCAGACTGTACTAGTTTTGAGCTTGAATAATGCCCCTGTTGTACACTCTCTTCGTACCTGGCTATACCCCTCAGCCTATTGGGAGGTCATCACAGATACTCTATGGCCTCTTGTATTTTTCTGCCTGAAGGCCTTCTCTGGGTATGTAGTATATTCTACCTGTAGTGTAAGCTGGTTGCCCCAAAGAGGTCATGTTGTAGAAGGGACCCTCAACCAGTAAGAAGGAATAGATGTTAGTGGATAAATTCTTCAGCTCTTTATCCACCCATGGGGCAACTCTAAGATGCTGTCCACATTATCTCTTGGGCAATGCCTAATGGAATTGAACACCGGTTGCCCACAACAGTAACCTATTCATTAACACACCCTTTCTTGTTGAGTTTCCTCCTTTCTCTCACAGAGCTTTGTGAGATTATTGTGCATCCAGATACTTGTCATGGGGTCTGACTGGGGGAATCCAAAGTACAATAGTCACTGAGGTAGACCAAAATGGGAAAGCTGGAAGTGCAGCCATGAGCCATCTGGAGTGCTTTTCTGAACATCGAGTCTGAGGGCAAGGTTGAAGCTGTAAATGGGAGATGTGAACAAGAATCAGAATACAGATACAAATGAGATTGGATCTAGTGCTCTCAACTTGTCTTTGTTGCCTAGCTGGTGTATTGGATATGAAGCAGGTTTGAACAGATGATGAGGGGTGGTAGCAGTAGGACTTTGAAAGTTGCAGCTGGGTAATACGGCTTCTTACTTGGCAACTTGCCTTCTAGGAGAATAACTATCCATTTTTGTCCCAGCTAGACAGAACAGTTGATTTTGGCTGGTGGCTGTTGAGACTGCAGAGATTTTAATATTTCATTGGCAGGTCCCATCCAGAAATGATAAACCCCCCTCTCTGGAAGAGACTCTATGTAAAAGCTGCTGGCTCATGGGTGCTTGGGGACTGCAGCGGATATTGGGATCTGTGCAGATAAATTTTTTAACCTTGATAGAGTCAGTGGGAGTTTAATGAGTAACACAGATTATAGAGAAGGAGACAAATATGTAGGCAACCAGGAAATATAATTATAACATTTCCTTACTTCACTAGACTTGGGAAACTAGATGAATTCAAGAGCGAAACATATTCTAATTCAAAGAAGTATGTGGATGAGAATATGATGGCTCTCCTCTCCTTTCCCACTCCCCCTCCTTCACCAAGGAAATAAAAATGAGCATTTTGTGCCATGATACAGGAGGAATTTAATTGGGTGCTGATGATTCAATTTAGCTTGTAAATTAGCTGCCAGAGGGACTCCCAGTGCCAAAACTACCAGCCTTGCTGTCTTTTTGTCAGCTTGTTGACACATGTGACGCAAATTACATATTGATTTATGGGGCCACAGATGACTGACTTCTCAAAGCTATGTGGCACATATCCTAGAGAATGAGTGCCCAAATTCGCACCAAAAAAGTTGATCAGCTGGTTTCAGTGAAGACAGCTACTTCAGGGTTCCCCTTCATTTCAGCCTTTAAAAGAATAAGAAAAGAATTCTTCGTTACCCTGTAAGCGGTAACTCAGCCTTTAGAAGAAGTGTGGTTTATTTACCTACCCAAGAGATAAACTTTAGCAATTTAGGTGTAGATCCAGCCATGATACCATGATCATATATTTGAACTAAGAGATGGGGTGCACTCAGCCAAATGTTTTAAAATTATTACTTCATTTAATTTTCACAACAACCCTGTAAGTTTAATACCCTTGTTGGCTGAAAAAGTTAACTAACCTGCTCCAGCTCACACAGAGCAGGAACTAAAATAAATGTAGTCCAACTAGAATCCAGGTCAGCTGATTCCCACCCAGGGTTCTTGCTACACTGCCTACCTTCTTATTCTGTTTGGATTGGGTGTCCCTACAGGCATCTTCGTTAACAATCAGACAACTCTCCCTGGCTAAGTTTCTAAGCTGTCATTTTCCAAGGGGTTTTAGAAATGAGAACTAATGTAATTACCTGATCCACCTGTAGCTCTGAGCCAAGACTCATCAACTGAACAGGTACTTTTCTAATGGAACTTAAATCTCTCTACTCCTATATTTGGATTTTCTTGTTGGCTGGGCTTCTGGTAAGTATGGCAACACTAGCATCCTGAGGTGGGGAGGGCTGCTGGAAGCCACCTTGGGTCTTAAGTGTAGGTAAGAAAGGTGCTACTACAGGTCAACCTCCATACTTGCTTTCGAGGTTGAGATGTTCATGAGAAGCCTCACTGCCCACCTTGCCTCTTAATGTGTGAAATTATACATGCACACGGATATATTCAGCCTTTCATGCTCTGGCTTTGCCACTCAGTAGAGACATGATAACTGGAATCCCTGACTTCCATAGTGCTCCCTCTTGGTACTTTTCCTTTCTTCCTGGTTTCAACTAAGGAAGGAAACTTGGGAAAGGAGCATATAGGTGCCAGTTCTGGCTTCTAATTTCCTCAAAGACTCTCACTTTCCATTTATTAACTTGGCAACAGAAATCACCAGAGAAAAGCCTACCCTGCTAATGACTCAACTGACGTCATTCATCATTGCTTCGTTGCTTTAAACACATCCAGCTGATAAGCTTATGATAACTAATTAATACAATGGACTCGAATCTGTTCTCTTGGGGTTGGGACTAGTTATTTCTCACTGTACCTAAGTATTTGAAATCTACCACTTTCTTTGCTGAAGTAGCTATTCAGTTGCACTACTCCCAGGATGGAAGATTGGGGCTTTAGTGAATTTCACCTGGTCTTAGGGTCTGTTTTCCCCCAATGTGCTTTTCCTGAGACAGTGGGTCCTAAACCTGTCTGATAATTTGAATTGTCTGAGGGAAAGTTTTTGCTTCGCAGCTTAGAAATTCAAAGAATCAAGAGTCAGGGGTATCTATAATTTTAAAATGCTTTCTCTGGGTTTTGAATCATAAACCAGGTTTGAGCATCACACTCACCAGGATCCTTGAACAGTCAACACTTTTTGACTGTAACACAGTGGATTCATTCCCCATGAATGAACGTAAAACTGCACTAGTTTTCTCACCAAATCACTCATTCATTGGTTCACTCATTTAATTTAATGTTTGGTTGTCACTAGAACTAATCATTGTGAGGGATTTAAGTATGGGTAAGATAATCCTTCTTCCTTTTGCTTTAGCTGCTCGATGCTCAAAAACAAGTTTCAGAGTCTCCTCTGACATCCATCTTGGTCTTTTCTTTCTTTCCTGTCTTTTCAGTGACAACTTGCTTTCTTTGTGTATGATGTCCTTGATGTCATTCCACAACTCGTCCGGTCTTCAGTCACTAGTGTTCAATGAGTCAAATCTATTCTTCAGATGGTCTCTAAATTCAGGTGGGATATACTCAAGGTCATATTTTGGCTCTGTGGACTTGTTCTGATTTTCTGCAGTTTCAGCCTGAACTTGCGTATGAGCAAGATGGTCTGTTCCACAGTTGGCCCCTGGCCTTGTTCTGACTGATGATATTGAGCTTTTCCATCGTCTCTTTCCACAGATGTAGTCCATTTGAATTCTGTGTGTTCCATCTGATGAGGTCCATGTGTATAGTCGCTATTTATGTTGGTGAAAGAAGGTATTTGCAATGAAGAAGTTGTTGGTCTTGCAAAATTCTATCATTTGATCTCCAGTATCGTTTCTATCACCAAGGCCATATTTTCCAACTACTGATCCTTCTTCTTTGTTTCCAACTTTTGCATTCCAATCACCAGTAATTATCAATGCATCTTGATTGCATGTTCGATCAATTTCAGACTGAAGCAGCTGATAAAAATCTTCTATTTCTTCACCTTTGGCCCTAGTGGTTGGTGAGTAAATTTGAATAATAGTTGTAATAACTGGTCTTCCTTGTAGGCATATGGATATTATCCTATCACTGATACTATCCTATCATTGCACTTCAGGATAGATCTTGAAACGTTCTTTTTGACAATGAATGCAACACCGTTCCTCTTCGAGTTGTCATTCCAGCATAGTAGACCATATGATTGTCCAATTCAAAATGGCCAATACCACTCTATTTCAGCTCCTTAATGCCTAGGATATCGATGTTTATGCGTTCGATTTCATTTTTGATGATTTCCAATTTTCCTAGATTCATACTTTATACATTCCAGGCTCTGATTATTAATGGATGTTTGCAGCTGTTTCTTCTCATTTTGAGTCATGCCACATCAGTTAATGAAGGTCCCGAAAGCTTTACTCCATCCATGTCCTTAAGGTAGACTCTACTTTGAGGAGAAATTGATGAAGTAAAAGAACTGAACAGAAGTTTTCAAAGGGCATCTTGAGAAGACCAAGTAAAGTATTATAATGACATGTGCAAAGAGCTGGAGATGGAAAACCAAAAGGGAGGAACACACTCAGCGTTTCTCAAGTTGAAAAAACTGAAGAAAAAATTCAAGCCTTGAGTTGCAGTAGTGAGGGAAAATATTAAACAGTGAAAATACTAAACAATGCAGGAAACATCAAAAGAAGATGGAAGGAATACACAGAGTCATTATATCAAAAAGAATTAGTTGATGTTCAACCATTTCAAGAGGTGGCATATGACTAGGAAACAATGGTACTGAAGGAAGAAGTCCAAGCTACCCTGAAGGCATTGGTGAAAAACAAGGCTCCAGGAATTGATGGTATATCAACTCAGATGTTTTAACAAACAGATGCAGCGCTGGAGGGGCTCACTCGTCTATGCCAAGAAATATGGAAGACAGCCTCCCGGCCAACTAACTGGAAGAGATCCATATTTATGCCTATTCCCAAGAAAGGTGATCCAACCGAATGTGGAAATTATAGAACAATATCATTGATATCACACACAAGCAAAATTTTGCTGAAGATCATTCAAAAACAGCTGCAGCAGTATATTGACAGGGAACTGCCAGAAATTCAGGCTGGTTTCAGAAGAGGACATGGAACCAGGGATATCACTGGTGATGTCAGATGAATCCTGGCTGAAAGCAGAGAATACCAGAAGGATGTTTACCTGTGTTTTATTGACTATGCGAAGGCATTCGACTGTGTGGATCATAACAAACTATGGATAATATTGTGAAGAATGGGAACTCCAGAACACTTAATTGTGCTCATGAGGAACCTTTACATGGATCAAGAGGCAGTTGTTGGGACAGAACAAGGGGATACTGATTGGTTTAAAGTCAGAAAAGGTGTGCATCAGGGTTGTATTCTTTCACCATACCTATTTAATCTGTAGGCTGAGCAAATAATACGGGAAGCTGGACTATATGAAGAAGAACAGGGCATCAGGATTGGAGGAAGACTCATTAACAACCTGTGTTATGCAGATGACACAACCTTGCTTGCTGAAAATGAAGAAGACTTGAAGCACTTACTAATGAAGATCAAAGACCACAGCCTTCGGTATGGATTACACCTCAACATAAAGAAAACAAAAATCCTCACAACTGGACCAATAAGCAACATCATGATAAATGGAGAAAAGATTGAAGTTGTCAAGGATTTCATTTTACTTGGATCCACAATCAACATCCATGGAAGCAGCAGTCAAGAAATCAAAAGACGCATTGCATTGGGTAAATCTGCTGCAAAGGACCTCTTTAAAGTGATGAAGAGCAACGATGTCACCCTGAAGACTAAAATGTGCCTGACCCAAGCCATGGTATTTTCAATTGCATCATATGCATGTGAAAGCTGGACAATGAATAAGGAAGACCGAAGAAGAGTTGACACCTTTGAATTGTGGTGTTGGCGAAGAATATTGAATATACCATGGACTGCCAAAAGAACGAACAAATCCGTCTTGAAAGAAGTGCAGCCAGAATGCTCCTTAGAGGCAAGGATGGTGAGACTGCGTCTTACATACTTTGGACATGTTGTCAGGAGGGATCAGTCCCTGGAGAAGGACATCATGCTTGGCAGAGGGTCAGCGGAAAAGAGGAAGACCCTCAACAAGGTGGATTGACACAGTGGCTGCAACAATGAGCTCCAGCAGAACAAAGATTTTAAGGATGGCGCAGGACCAGGCAGTGTTTCGTTCTGTTGTGCATAGGGTCGCTATGAGTCGGAACTGACTCGATGGCACCTAACAACAACAACAAGATGATCCTTACCACCACCTGCCTTACCTAGTATTTTCATAGAATAATTGTTCTCCAAATGGCACTGTTATTTAAACTGACAGTTTACTTCCCTTTGCAATAGAATTACAATAGGCCCCTAATGAAGAATTCAATAAAATCTATTTTCTATTTACAGACCTCAGTTTTAATTCATGTGGATAGCCTGGACAAACTCTTCTGCTGACTTCTTCTCCAGCAAATACCATGCGACCTTTTCTTCTTGGCTGTTCCTTTCATTTGAAAATTCTGTCCCCTCTTTCTTTACCTGTTCAAAGTTGACTCATCTTTCAGAACCCTCGGCTTACTTGTTAATGCTTAAGTGACATCTTCTCAGACAATTTAGCTCATAATCATCTTACCACCCCCTCTATGACTCTAGCCCAGCACTGTCCAATAGAAATATAATCCAAGTCACAGATGTGAGCCAAGTATGTAATAAAAATTTTTTTCTAGTAGCCACATTAAAAAAATAAAAGTAAAAAGAAACCATTGGGATTAACTTTGATAAACTTTAATATACTTTACTTAGCCCCATATATCCAAAATGAATATTATTTCAATATGTAATCAGAATTATTATTGAGATCGTTCACATTATTTATTAATTTATGGACTAAGTCTTCAAAATCCAGAGTGTGCTTTACATATATAGCATTATCTCAATTTGCGCTAGCTACAAAGTTTTTTTTTAACAAAGTGCTCAGAGGCCACATGTGCCTAGAGATACAGGCTACCATACTGAAGAACCCTTCCTCGGTGGCACTCATGTGGCATTTATTTTATATTCTGCTGGGCATATCATTTTTCAGTGTGGCATAATGGTTAACAGAACGGACCCGAGTTTGAATCCCTGCCATTTGCTATTTGTGTGACCTTGGGCAATGTTCAACCTTGCTAAGCTTCAGTTTCTTCATCAGCAAAATGGAGATAACTTTATTGCAGCCTCCATCACACAGGGCTTTTATGATGATTTAATGAGATAATATACATAAAACGTTTAACATAGTGCCTGTACATAAAGACCCAAACCAAGCCTGTTGCCATCGAGTTGATTCCAACTGGTAGCGACCCTACAGGACAGAGTAGAACTGCCCCACAGGGTTTCCAAGGAGTGGCTGGCGGATTCGAACTGCTAACCTTTTGGTTAGCAGCTGTAGCTTTTAAACACTGCACCATAAATGTTGGACAGTAGTAGTTGTAGTGATGGTAGTAGTATCTTCTTGATGTATTTTTTTATCCTTATATTTCCTGCTCAAGTTCCATCTCTCCATGAGGCATTCGCAAAATTTCCAAGGTCGAAAGACTTTATTTTACTAACTGCTGTACTATATTACAACTATCATAGCCAGCTTTGGATTTTAGTCATTGGCACATGGGTATGTCCTTCTCTTCTATTTTAACTTCTGAGTTTCTCAAGGGAAGAGTCTCTTCTGTTTTTCTCTCTACCCCAGCATTTAACACAATGTCTTCTACAGAATAAAACTTCAATAAATATTTATTGAATGAATGCACAGAAATTGTGTTTTACTTCACTTATGGGTACCTGCCCTCCCCAAAAGTAAGTGGATGGACTCTGGAGCTACTCAACGAAAAAAATATCAACTTATCAGGATACATTAATGATTGGATATGGGAGAATCAAGTATAAAGGATGGTTTCTGACTTGTACGAATATATCACTGGAGGCAGCTTACACTGAGAAAGAAATTATAGGAAGAGGAACAAATTTTGTGGAAAACGCTGGTTAAATATTAGTCATGCTAGATTCGAAGTTTCAGTAAGACATCAAGATGTTATACCCAAGAGGCGGTTGTATGTAGAGGTTTGGAGCTCGGGAGAAGATCATGGAGTGGAGAATGGCTTTGAGAGTCATCCTACAAATGCTGTCCTTGAAATCATAAGTGAGGATGAGATTTTAAGTTCATACCTTCAGCTGTCTTCTCTTTTTCTGAGAGAACCCCATATGGGCAGAAGGGTGAACAGAAGAAGAATGTGAGATGAAAACTAAGAAGGAGCTGCTAGATGTTCAGGAGGAGTCCCGGAGTGAGTAGTGTCAAAGCACCAAGGGAGGGAGTCCTTTTAGAGCTGAAAGGAATGGACAACAGTGTTAGGAGGCTGATACCATCAGCTCCTGCAGAGAGTTGAACAATAGGATGGTGTGGGCAAAATTCATGGCTCTAGGTCAGCTGAAGCCTTCTTGATGGGCCAGTTTTGTTTTACTCTCATCTACCAAACCTCACTCCTCCTCTGCCTATATCTAAACACTTTTTTCTCTGCCTTGCATGTGCTGTTAACTTATACTTTGAGTTTTGATCTGAGGAGAAAGGTGTGGTTAGCAAGCAGCTTTCTTCCAGTTATCTGAGCCCCATTATCAGAATTACGGCCATTTCTACCTCTTACCCAGAAGAAGGCCGGAGGTTACAGGGCTCGGTTACGGCAGAATTGAGGTCTCTGACCCTAGTAGCCTAAGGAGGGGAAAACACTGAAGCTGTTTTGGAGCAGAGGTCTAATTGTGCATATGATTTTTCAGCCGTTTCTAAAAGCAGCTTTCTTAGGGAGGGAGTATCCTGACAGAGCAGGATAGAAGAAGGGAGGTGGGGCAGGTGAAATTAATGAGAGTGTGGCTAATGTTTGGAGGCTAGGACTGAGAAATCAACCTATAAATGCATATTTTTCTTAAGGGTTGGATTAGCCAACCTCATGAGTAACTGGATCAGGTCATATTCCTCTTTTTATTTTTGATTTCTTAGTTTTGATTCCTTCTTCTTGGATAACTTTCTCTTTGCTCTTTAATTTTTTATGCTAGTCCACCCTCTTATAAGTCGTGGTAGTCCCTGTGCTTGATGAAGAGCCAAAAGATTTTATAAGTATGCCAAGAAAGTGGCTTTGATTGGCCTAGATGACATCCAATACTTGTCCATTGTGGTATAGAATGGATGTCAATTAACGGTAATAAATCCATTCTGTCCCCCGTCTACTTAAAAAGAAGGCAAGGAAAGAGATGGAAACTAACATTTATTGGATGGCTTCAACATTTGAGTCACTGTACTAAGAGTTTTAAATACATTATCCTATTTGGTTATTGTCCCTGGTAGTACAAACAGCTAATGTGTACAGCTGCTAACTGAAAGGTTGGCAGTTCAGGTCCACCTAGAGGTGCCTCAGAAGAGAGGACTGGCAATCTACTTCTGAAAAATCAGTCATTGAAAACCCTATAGAACACAGTTCTATTGATACATATGGTTCCGTCATGAGTCAAAATTGACTCCATGGCAACTGGTTTTTTACTTAGTTATTATCAATCACCTTGTTAAAGAAATACAATTACCATTTTACAGACGAGGAAACTATGCCTTAGAGAAGTGGAAAAACTTTACTAGTAAAAGGTAGAGGCTGGACTTGAACTTGGATCTCTCTGACTTAGAAGCCCAAGCTTTGCCCAGTACCCTCACCAATGATTTGATGGTATCATTTTGACTTCATTAAGTTTCTATAGAAAAATAAATTTTAAAGTAGATGCCATTTGGTATTCAGCCTCTATATAAATGAGCTCTAAATTAACTTGAGACCCAAGTGAATATACCCTTTTCATCAAAAGGTATGATGCATTGTTTTTCCCTGAAAGGTATAATTTTCTCAGGAGTATTTCTTGCCTGAGTTTATTTTCTTCAAGATTCTTCTCAACATACTGAAACTTTAGCTGATACCTGGGAAGAATGATTCCGATTTTGGAGGTTACAGCTAAATAAGTGTCAAACTCGTATACTGCAGTGTCTGTCCTCGTTTTTGTCTGAGATTTGGGGAGGGCAATAGGAAGCAAAGATGCACAGCAGAATTTTTAAGCTATGGTCAAGCTGGCTAAAAAGTGTTTCTTAGTGTGCCCACGGTGAGAACTAGGAGTTTGCTCAGAGTGCCCAGGTGCGTGTGGGTTATCCCTTGGAACAATTTTGCCGTTAGCCTTAGGCAACTGCTTCTATCTGTGAAGAAAAGCCAAAGCCAGGTAGAATCAAAAACCAGGTTTATGTCAAGTCTTCCCTTCTCACACCTCTTAAAATAGTTCTTGACTTTGGTTTGTCGTTGTTGGGCGTTATGGGGTCAATTCCAACTCATAACAACCCTATAGGAAAGAGTAGAACTGCCCCCATAGCATTTCCTAGGCAGTAATCTTAAATTTTCTTTCTTTTTTTTTTTAATCTTTATGGAAGCGGATCACCAGGTCTTTTCTCCCGCGGAGCCACTGCCAACCTTTCTGTTAGCAACTGACCACTTTAACCATTGTGCCACCAGTGTTGCTTGGGGGTGTTAAAAAAAAAAAAAAAAAAACTCAAAGTCCAGGCCACTCTGCAGAGCAATTAAAGCAAAGTGTCTGCGGTGGAATCCAGGCATCAGTATTTTTTAATGCTGTCCAGGTGATTTCAATGCACAACTAAGATTGAAAATCATTGGAAGTTTTGTCTTGAAAAATGAATCTCAACTGTGGATGCACATTGAAATAATCTAGATAGCTATTAAAAAATTTATATTCCTAGGCCCTACCTCAGAGATTCTGATTTAATTGGTCTGTGGTGAGGCCTGAGTGTCAATCTATTTAAAGGACATTCTAGGTCATTCTAATACTCAGCCAGGAGTGAGAACCACTATTCTAGAGTTGACTTTTAAGTAACAGTTCTTAGATTACTTCTCAAAATTGATTGTGCCTACAAATTCTCTGGAGATGATGAAAACACAGATTTCAGGGCCTTACCTCCAGAGATGCTGACCTAATTGTTCTGGGTTGGGGCCTATGATTTTGTATTTCTAACAAGCTCCCAGGTGATGTTGCTCATTCCCAGACACAATGTAAGCAGACTGACTTAGCAAGCATCTACTTTACCTTGTTTAACAGCTGGTGATCCTGGTGGGTCAGGTAAGTGTTGATAGATGGGAACACACTTTCTTTTTTCTTCAAATGCCTGACAGGTATCTCATAGTCATCAAGTCTATGAATGTGGGAGTCATGGGTTCCTGGGTTTGTTCCTATCTCTGCTTCAACACTTTTGTGCCGTTGGATATAGGCCAGGGCAAGAGAGGTTATTTAAGTTTGCATAACTGAAAATGGGGATGGTAATAGCATGTATTTCATGGAATTATTGTAAGGATTAAAAGTACTGCTGCATATAAAGTTGTTAGTATACTGCTTGACACATCACAGAAAAAAAATAACACAAGCATTTAATAAATGGTAACCAATGTTGGACATATATCCCTGACATCCATGGGATGTTAGGGTGTTTCAGGACCCTTCCTTGAACTACAAGTTACGTGGAGGGTCTATATATGTAGACTAGATACGATTAGATCCACTCCTGAAGCAGGGATATGTGCACAGTCTCTGGGAACCCTTGGCTTCTCCCCTGGCTCTCCATGCCTTTAACCAAGGTGTCAGATGTGGCATCTCCTTGGAATATCCCAAGTCTAGTCCAACCTATTCATTTACAAAAAACTCATAAGTGACTTACTGAAAGCCATACAGCTAGTAAATGGTAGAATCCACGTATAATCCTTTGGGCTAGTTTTAGTCATTACTCATTGCTCATCAGTGATAGAGGAATTAGAACTAAGAGCTACAGGCTGGTAGATCCACGTTCCTTTTAATAAAAAGTGGCTTTTATTTTTTATTGTGGTAAGATATATATAATAGTCAAGAAATTAAATGATGTATTGCATTGGACAAATCTGCTGCAAAAGACCTCTTTAAAGTATTAAAAAGCAAAGACGTCACCTTGAGGACTAAGGTGTGCCTGACACAAGCTATGGTATTTTCATTCACCTCATATGCATGCGAAAGCTGGACATAATACTTGCCTTCACATTATGGGGCTGTTGTCGTTGTTAGGTGCCATCGAGTCAGTTCTGACTCATAGTGACACTATGCACAACAGAACAAAACACTACGTGGTCCTGCGCCATCCTTACAATCATTTTTATGCTTGAGCTCATTTTTGTAGCTACTGTGTCAATCCACCTTGTTGAGGGTCTTCCTCGTTTCTGCTGACCCTGTACTCTGCCAAGCATGATGTCCTTCTCCAGGGACTGATCCCTCTTGACAACATGTCCAAAGTATGTAAGATGCAGTCTCACCATCCTTGCCTCTAAGGAGCATTCTGGCCGCACTTCTTCCAAGTCAGATTTGTTTGTTCTTTTGGCAGTCCATGGTATATTCAATATTCTTCGCCAGCACCACAATTCAAAGGTGTCAACTCTTCTTCGGTCTTCCTTATTCATTGTCCAGCTTTCACATGCATATGATACGATTGAAAATTCCATGGCTTGGGTCAGGTGCACCTTAGTCTTCAAGGTGACAACTTTGCTTTTCAGCACTTTAAAGAGGCCCTTTAGAGGAGATTTGCCCAATATTATGGGGTTGGTGCAGGATATCGAATGGACTTCCAGAAGAAGGAACCAATTTCTCTTGGGAGAAGTACGGCCAGAATGCTCCTTAGAAACAAAGATGGTGAGACTTCATCTTACGTACTTTGGGCATGTTATCAAGAGGGATGAGTTCCTGGAGAAGGGCTTCATGCTTGGTAAAGTAGAAGGTCAGCAAAAAAAGAGGAAGACCCTCAACAAGATGGATTGACACAGTGGCTGTAACAATGGGCTCAAACATAGCAACAATTATGAGGATGGGGCAGGACCAGGCAGTGTTTCATTCTGTTGTACATAGGCTCACTATGAGACGGAACTGGCTCGATGGCACCTAACAATGAAAGCAACAATGTATAACAAAAACGTTGTCATAATAACTATTTTTAAGTGTACAAATCAGTGGCATTAATTGCATTCACCATGTTGTGAAGCTATTACCACTATGTATTTCTAAGTTTTTCATCACTCCAAACAGAAACACTGTATCCCTTGAGCAATAAACTTCCCATTCTCCCCTCCAACCAGCCCTGCTAGCTGCTAATCTACTTTTGTCTCTATGCATTTGCCTATTTAGATGTTTCATATAAGTGGGATCATACAATATTTGTCCCTTTGCATTTGACTTGTTTTACTCAACATAATGTTTTCAAGGTTAGTACATGTCATAGCATGTATCATAACTTCATATCTCTTTGTTGTTATTATTGTTGTTAGGTTCTGTCGAGTCAGTTCCGACTTATAGCGACCCTATAGGACAGAGTAGAACTGCCCCATACGGTTTCCAAGTAGCAGCTGGTGGAATTGAGCTACTGAAGTTTTTGGTTAGCTCTTAATCACAGCACCACCAGGGCTCCACAATACATATAGATCTACCTAATTTTCATTGCTACAAGACATTTGTTTTTTATTTAGTCAGTGTCCCCAGTGATAAACAGTAGATTGTTAACTGTTTTGGCTGTAGCTATGCTTATGTAAATGAGCAACTATTGCTAGATTCCTGGAAGTGGAATTTGTGGGGTTCATATGTTGTTGTTGTTAGGTGCCATCGAGTCAGTTCCAACTCATAGCGACCCTATGCAGAGCAGAACGAAACACTGCCCGGTCCTGCACCATCCTTAAAATCGTTGTTCTGCTGGAGCTCATTGTTGTGGCCACCGTGTCAATCCACCTTGTTGAGGGTCTTCCTCTTTTCCGCTGACCCTGTACTCTGCCAAGCATGATGTCCTTCTCCAGGGACTGATCCCTCCTGACAACATGTCCAAAGTATGTAAGACGCAGTCTCACCATCCTTGCCTCTAAGGAGCATTCTGTCCGCACTTCTTCCAAGACAGATTTGTTCATTCTTTTGGCAGTCCATGGTATATTCAATATTCTTCGCCAACACCACAATTCAAAGGTGTCAACTCTTCTTCGGTCTTCCTTATTCATTGTCCAGCTTTCACATGCATATGATGTGATTGAAAATACCATCGCTTGGGTCAGGCGCATTTTAGTCTTCAGGGTGACATCTTTGCTCTTCATCACTTTAAAGAGGTCCCTTGCAGCAGATTTACCCAATGCAACGCGTCTTTTGATTTCTTGACTGCTGCTTCCATGGATGTTGATTGTGGATCCAAGTAAAATGAAATCCTTGACAACTTCAATCTTCTTTCCATTTATCATGATGTTGCTTATTGGTCCAGTTGTGAGGATTTTTGTTTTCTTTATGTTGAGGTGTAATCCATACTGAAGGCTGTGGTCTTTGATCTTCATTAGTCAGTGCTTCAAGTCCTCTTCACTTTCAGCAAGCAAGGTTGTGTCATCTGCATAACACAGGTTGTTAATGAGTCTTCCTCCAATCCTGATGTCCCGTTCTTCTTCATACAGTCCAGCTTCTTGGATTATTTGCTCAGCATACAGATTAAATAGGTATGGTGAAAGAATACAACCCTGATGCACACCTTTTCTGACTTTAAACCAATCAGTATCCCCTTGTTCTGTCCCAACAACTGCCTCTTGATCCATGTAAAGGTTCCTCATGAGCACAACTAAGTGTTCCGGAATTCCCATTCTTTGCAGTGTTATCCCATAGTTTGTTATGATCCTCACAGTCAAATGCCTTTGCATAGTCAATAAAACACAGGTAAACATCCTTCTGGTATAATCTGCTTTCAGCCAGGATCCATCTGACATCAGCAATGATATCCCTGGTTCCATGTCCTCTTCTGAAACCAGCCTGAATTTATGGCAGTTCCCTGTTGATATACTGCTGTAGCCGTTTTTGAATGATCTTCAGCAAAATTTTGCTTGTGTGTGATATCAATGATATTGTTCTATAATTTCCACATTCGGTTGGATCACCTTTCTTGGGAATAGGCATAAATATGGATCTCTTCCAGTTAGTTGGCCGGGAGGCTGTCTTCCATATTTCTTGGCATAGACGAGTGAGCCCCTCCAGTGCTGCATCTGTTTGTTGAAATATTTCAATTGATATTGAATCAATTCCTGGAGCTTTGTTTTTCGCCAATGCCTTCAGAGCAGCTTGGACTTCTTCCTGGAAGTGGAATTTGTGGGGTTCATATGTGCGTACATCCAATGTTCTTTGTATTTTGCCCACTGCACTGCCATTTTTTCCATGGACTTTTAGTTGATCAGCCTTGGGGAAGACTAAAGGAGCTTTCAGGTTCAAAGTTTCAGACTCACTCCACTGCATTTGCCTTTTTATCTTGGCCTGACTTGTAGAAGCTAAAGGTTTTAGCACAAACTGTGAGCATTTCGTTCTGAGAAGGACTAAATGGAGCAAAATGTTCTACTGTCAATTCCCACAAGAAAACTAAACAGTTGTTTACAGGCCCAAGATGCTCATGTTTCAATCACCTATCCCTGCCCCATTCACACAGGCTCTCTCTGCTAACCAGTAGCTCCAGTGCCTCTTTACAAGCATCAAACGGCATTGCTTCCCCTTAATAATTCTCTCTATTCACTCTGAGGATTGGTTTGAAAATGGAGGCATCTGAAACATGCAGCCCAATGCATGAATTTTCTAGTGGACAAAGTTGTTCAGTGATTTTTCAAATGATGGAACTAGAAAGGGAGAAATGATTTAAAGCCATGATGAATGCCTCAGCCTCTCCGGATGCCTTATTTTCTCAGCTCATCACTGTAAGTAATTACCTGCCTGATTCTGGACAAGTCCTTCTGTTTGGCTCAAGTCAGCTATTGATCATTTATTTAAGAATTGCGTACTCCAGGGAAGGTAAAAAAAAACTTCTGTAAATTAATTTCTTTGAGCCCACTGTGGTCATGAATAAATATCTTTCATTTCAGACAATTTACATCAGCCACTGCTTAGCAGTGGGAATTTGTTTACCACTTCTGACCTGCTCCTCTGAAAATTGGTTTTCTAACCACTCTGCAAGTGGCAGTTTTAAAATGACACTTTAATTTTCAGAATTGCATTTGACGTATTGTCTCTGGCTTGCGATGTAGCTCAGTGCTTTGATGGATGCAGGTTGGTGCTCTGGTTATAAGACTAGAAGGCTGGAGAGACACGTGGCTGGTGAAGCACACCCTTGTCTCACAAGTTGGAACTATGTGTAATAGTTTTCTTATTGGGAGGATTCAAGCACATGGTGATTCTTGAGCAATTATAGTTTGAAAAGTAAGGAAAAGAAATCATTCCAGTAGGCCATTTTAATACCAGTTTATGTTTACTGAAGCCCCACAAATGAGAATCTTTACAAGCACTGAGTATAAAGACTACTTCTAATAATTTAAAACTACTTCGAGATATGGAGCCTGAGTCAAAAAGTTGCTATGAAAAAGATTCCTCCATTCTTCTTGTTTATAGTGTCTGAAATTTTTTTTTTTTGGTACTTCTACCTGCTGTATAACTGTCAGACAATCTTAGTGTTAGCATATTCCTGTTAATCTGCAGGCATTTTCTTATTATTAATTACTCAGCGCTAACAACTCCCTGAGGTTTCAAAACAATCTTTTGTGACAAGGGACTTGCTGCTATTTAGAAACACAATTCTGAACTACCATTTAACAAACAAACCAGAAGTCTCCTGTGTGTGTGCCATTCAGATTGCGTTAAGCAGCCAGGACCGCTCTGTCTGAATGCAACAACCAAACACAATAAGAGTCAAGTTTAACAATGAGGAGCTAAGACTAAGATCAAACAGCACATTCCTGAAATTATGCTTCTAAAATTTCTCAGCTCAACCTAGCCTCTTACAACCTGGTTACTCAAGCTTGTTCCTTAGTAATTGAATTGTACCTTGATTGTTGGTGGAGTAAGTTTTCCCCTTAAATTTGATTCTTCAAGGTCAGAGCCAGGATCCTATTAAAGCCTTTTTTCTAGGAAAAACAAAATTGAAAAAAAACCAGTTGTGCAGTTTCTAAGAGCATGATCATGCCGTAGGGCTTGGCAGCTGAGGGCCAGCCTAGGTTAGGATACAGACATGGTGGAAGACTAGCAATATGGCTGTTACAGGCTATTTTGGCCTCTCTGCTACCTTGATGAGCTCAAATTTGCCCATTCTCGAACCTCAGGGATGTGGTCAAGACTCACCTCCTCTGTGGGCTAGGAAAAGTGGTTTGTGGGCAGAGGAAAAAGATGATGGCAGGATTTTTTCTGCTTCTGGACCTGAAAGGACTATAAGGAGAGGGGTTTAACCTAAGTATGATGGACATTAATTCCTAAAGCCCACAAAATCTTCCCTACTTTTGAAGAATCAGATTTAGTATAGAATAGGGAGAACATTACCAGTGTCAACTTGAATTTTCCTCTGACCTCCAAGTGATGGATGAGGCAAGAAAAAAATGCCTTCCAATCAAACTCTAAAGGCTAATTTTTTTTTTAATGGATATATAATAACCACTTTCATTAGCTGCTGTATAAAAAGCAGGGCTGGAATATTGTATCAGTGTAGTTATAAACTCGGTGCCATCAAGTGGATTCTGACTCATAGCCACCCTATAGGACAGAGCAGAACTGCCCCATAGAGTTTCCAGGGAGGGACTAGTAGATTTGAATTGCTGACCTTTTTGTTTAGTAGCCGAGCTCTTAACGACTGTGCCACCAGGGCTTGACACAGTGTCTGCAACAGTGGGCCTAAGCATAACAACAATTGTAAGGATGACACAGGACCAGGCAGTGTTTCATTCTATTGTACATAGGGTCTTTATGAGTTGGAACTGATTTGATGGCACCTAACAACAATTTTTTTTTTTTAAACAACAACAACAACATAGTTATAAGCAACCCCTAGGTCCCAGGAAGGAACGTAGACTGTGACAAAGGAACTTAAATGTATTATGAATGTATGAAACAACTTCACTGAAGAGGGTAGGGGAAAAGGTGCTGATCTAAGTGATTTTGGAAATGAGTGGAGTCTGTAGGACTAAAGGCAAAGAGAATTACATCTAAGTACTGTACTGTAGTTAATAAAGTTATTTCCCAAGGGGAGTATGGGTTAACAATTCTGATACCGTTATGCATGTATACTGAAACCGAAGAACTAAATAAACGGATGGTGGATGGTGGGGGCCAGATTTCTCACTCTTGGAGTGGGAATTTATAGATAAGCAAGAAGAGGAGGATAGAATGATCCCTGTGGTAATGGATTAGAGTTGGAGACATCAGTAAGAACTCATATTTAGCTTGATATATATACAAATGTTTGCACATAGAAATATATTTATGTGTCCATACATAAGTTAATGCATACAAATATGTTTCTTTGCTTTGTCAGCTAAGAGAGCCTGAAAGAAATAACACACAAGTAGTAATGAGCACACCTAGCACCCAGATCTTGGTTTCTAATACCATTCTTTAATAAAAAGAACCAGGGTTCCTTGGAGAAATGACTGATTCTAGGACTAGAGCAGGAAATGCACAAGATGAGCCCAGAGCATCTTATAATACCAGAAAACATGGAAGTGCTAAAAAACAAACAAAAACACGTTAATGGGGCATGTCAAAGCCTCACAGGAGCCAACTGAAAAAGCTACCAATGAACAAAGCTGGAACAATTTGAACAAAAATATAAGTAATATAACAACCCAAAGTATAAAATAAAAACCCACGAGTGCGTACTAATATAAATAAATGATTGAACAAATTAATAGAGGAGAATAAAGAAATCTCCTGTGCAGAAAAATTCCAAATACCTTATGTAGATACTCAACTGTACAGGAGAAGGAGTATAACTCCCCACTCCTTAAGTGTGAGCTGTACGTAGTGGCTTACTTCCGAAGAGTGCATTATGGACAGAGGACTAAGTAAAGAGTAACTATGAGTTATGAGTTGCAATCAACTTGATGGCAATGGGTTTTTTGGTGTTATAGTAGAGAAACCCTGAGAAACATTGCCTCCGCCAGGTGATCAAGGTCAACATCAGCAGTGATAAGTCATGTTGCTAGAATGTACTTTTGATATGATGTGATGAAAATGGCACTTTGTGCCTATGATCTTCCTCTCCAAAACCCATAACAACAATCTAGTCATGAAAAAAACATCAGACAAACTCCAAAAGAGGAGCATCCTACAATATACCTTGCCAGTACTCCTTAAAACTGTCAAGGTCATCAACAACAAGTCTGAGACACAGTCACAGCCAAGAGGAGCCTAAAGGAGACATGTAATGTGGCATCCGGATGGGATATTGGAATGGAAAAAGACATTAGTTTCGAACTAAAGAAATATGAATAAGCTATAGATATTAGTTAATAATAATGTATCAATAAACAAACAAACAAACAAAAAACCCAAACCCATTTCTGTCGAGCTGATTCCGACTCATAGCGACCGTATAGGACAGAATCGAAACTCCCTGTAGAGTTTTCAAGGAGAGCCTGGTGGATTTGAACTGCCTACTTTTTGATTAGCAGTCGTAGCACTTAACCACTATGCCACCAGGGTTTCCAAAATGTGTAAGTATTGGTTCATTAATGACAACGAATGGACCACACTAATGTAAGATGTTACCAAATCAAACCTGCTGCCGTTAAGTCGATTCTGACTCATAGCGAGCCTATAGGACAGAGTAGAACTGTTCATAGAGTTTCCAAGGAGCGCCTGGTGGATTTAAACTGCTGACCTTTGGGTTAGCAGCTGTAGCACTTAACCACCACGCCACCAGGGTTTCCTATGTAAGATGTTAAGAATATGGGAAAGTACGAGGGTGGAACATGCTATGGGAAACTTCTGCACTATCTTCTCAATTTTTCTTCAAATCTAAAACTTTCTAAAAATAAAGTCTATTAAAAAAAACTTTAACTATTAATATCCTAAAATAGCAAAGGTGTAATTCTTACCTATGGGAATTGACTGGATGGCACCGGGTTTGCTGTTTTGTTTTTTGTTTTTTTTTTATGCTTCATGTTCATCTCAGTTCAGTGGGAGCTCACTCCACACTCTCCTCATCTAGTGGCACGGCTGTTAGAGCCTCAAATCTAGCCTGATCTAGCCCCCATGGAAGGCACCAGCCCTTAAAATCCTCTGTCTGGAAGTGACTGTCATTTCTACTCACAATTCATTGAGCAAAGCAAGTCGCAGGGCCATACTTAACTTCACTTGGTCTCCAAAGTGCAATTCCCCATATGCCCAGAAGGAGGAGAAACAGACATATTGGTGACCAGCACTAACGATTAGCACGACTATTTCATTGCTTTCTCAGTGAAATTCTGTACTTTCATCTTGTTGAAAACAAAGCCCTCCCCCCAAAATGTTAGCATCCACTCTTTGATTTGAGGGAAATACAAAAATGTTAGACATAGTTCCTGTCTTGAGGGACCTACAGTGTGGCTAGGAAAAATGAGATAAGCAAGCAATGTCAGAAGACTTTGCGGAACCCCTGGTGGCGTAGTGGTTAAGTGCTACGACTGCTAACCAAGAAATCAGCAGTTCAAACCCGCGAGGTGCTCCTTGGAAACTTTATTGGGCAGTTCTACTCTGTCCTATAGGGTCGCTATGAGTTGGAATCTTGACAGGTAGGCTTCATGGAAGAAGTGAGGCTGAGCAGGCCGCAGAGCAAAAAAAATGAGTGAGAAGATACCAAAGAGCCAACAGCGATATTGTGACATGTCACATGGGAAAGGTTGGCAAAACTGCTCCACTCAAATAAAAGACCCTTGAGGAAGTTGGACTAGTAAGGAGCTAGTGATGGGTTGAATAAAGAAAAGTAACACTTCTAAGTCCCTACTTTTCTTTAGACTCCACAAAGCTTTGAAGACAAAACACAAACCTCAAGTAAAAGACTGTTTGGGACATTTTTCTGTACTATGTGAACATGCCTGGGCATCTGGCAGTAAGGGTATTTGACCGGGGTTTCACATAAGTTATCCTGTTTAATTCTCACGGCAAATCCCTGGGATAGGCACTGTTAGTCCTGTGTTGCAGTTCAGTAGACAGGGGTCAGAGCAGTGAGGTGACTTGCCTGAGTCCACACAGCTAGAAAGTGGAGGGCCTCGGATTCAAACCTAAATCTGTCTGATTCCCAAACTCATCATGTTTTGTTTAGACCAAGCTCTCATGCCCAGATTTTGGCGGTGACAGGTGATTGGAGAGAGGCTGGAGGATCAGAAGAGAAGCTATTGCTGTGGGAAAGGCGAGGATGCTGTGGGATATGGGTGTTGAGGTGAACTGGAGGGGAAGGAAGTGGAAGACTTTATAAAGAAACACTGGTAGTACTTGGAGGCTGGTTGGCAATGGAGAAAGAAGAGAAGAATTGACTACAGAGGCATAGCAACCCATTGCGTGATAAGTCATATTTTCTACTGGGGCCTCCAGAGATGTGATAGATCCTTTTAGACAATATGTGGTTTTGAAGATAGTTGGTCCTAAAAGCAGTGGGTATACCAAGATATCTGTCTCTAATGGGGAGGCAGCACAAAACAGTAGCATTTAGCCATTGTAGTATCTTTTTGTTTGCCCAGTGGTTAAGCAATGGTATTTTACTTATCTGCCTTCCTATTTCTTGCCCTGATGTTCATTTTATAGACAGATACAAAGAATATTCTCTTTTCATTATGAGTTTGTGAGAAGCACTGCTTAAAGCTCCCATGCTTTTGGAAGACCCAAAGTGGAGAATATCCACTTATTTTTTTCTTCTTAGAGGGCAAGCTTAGGCCAGGTTTTCTAATTCTTCTCAAATAAACCAAAGAAAGAAAGTAATTTTGTTTCAAAATGCACTTCAGTATCAAAGGCTGCCGTTTATCCCTTCTCATTTCAGCTGAAATGATTAATATTCGAGTTGGTGCTATGTAAAATATTAAGCTCTCTGTGTATTCTCCAACCATTTATGCTAATTTCAGCCTCTCATTTGTATTGAGATTCATAAAAGTATCAAGAGACACTTTATACTGAATTAAAAACTATTGGACTGTGTGTTTCAAGACTCCTGCTTAGAAAAGAACAATTATTAAAATGTGTTATTCAATTAAACATGAAAGTCTATATCTATCTCCAGAAGATGAGAGTATAAGCAAAAATGCTACCAGTTTGAAAGGGTTCAATAAATGTGACAGTTGTGACATATTGTATTTTATGTGAAGTTGGGCAAGGGAGGTACAGGAGTAGAGAAGACTAAGAGGGGGTGGTGGAAAAATTCTGGGATATTCCCTATTTCCTGGTAGATCAGAGAAGAAGCCCCTTGGATCTCTAATACTTTTCTAATACTCCGTGAGCTTTCAGAAGAGGGCTGTCATCCACTCAGTTAGAAAACTACCTGCAGATACTTTCTCTAAGAAGAAAATAATATGTCAAAGGAGAGGGCCAGAAAGAGAGACTGGACTGAAAGCTTCTCACCTGGGAGCAGATTTCCTAGGCTTCAAATTCCCCTCTCCAAACTTAATTGGAGAATTAAGCCCATCCTCCAGATAGGACTGCCCCTGGTTTAGAGTTCCCCCTAAACTCTTGTCTGTTCATCACTTGGTTTGATGGATTTTGAATTCTCCTGATTCCCTGTTTCGCTGCAAACTTCTTGAGCTAAGGCATCCAGCAAGTCCATAGGCATCTGGCCCAGCGCCTTGGCCTTCTCGTCCTGAGTGCATTAGATGCATGCTGGCTGCTGCTTTCTGCTCCCCGCCTTGCCCAGAGCTTGGTACAACACACATTACATAAGAATGGAAAATAGCTAGGAGAAAGGAAAAATAGACTGTGTTATTTTCAAAACTTCTAACCAAAAGATTCGTTTGCTTATCCAAATAAAACAGGGTGTACTCATGCATTTGGAAATTTAGCATTTAGGATGTGTAATATAGAAGTCAGCATCCACCACCTTGGGAGACTGTCAAGTCTGGCAAATGGATTTTCCTCAGGCTAAGGTGTCTGGCACATAGTAGGTGCTCAATTAATATTGAAGAAAACCTACAGCCGTTTATCCTCTAAGCAGGACAGTCCCACTATTTGCCAGAGATTAGGTTGCTTCAACATTTAGCGGGTATGTCTGAAAATTCTGGAAATCAGGACTTTTTAAGTTGGTGTGGTTCTTGTCTGTTCATTCTCTCAACCAACATTTAACTAGAGCAGTTTTGCCTTTTGGCTCAGTTCAGTTTGGTTTGTTAAAGCTTGTTGGGCATCCACATTGCCCAGGTGCTGTTCCAGGTACTGGCAAGGAATAGGTGATAACCCATTGTCTGTCCTTAAGAATTTTGGAATTTGTGATCCAAATCATACTAATAAGTAGTATATTTATTGAGACTTTACCTGAGCTCAGTTTCTGTGCTAGGCGCTATGAGAACTACAAGAGTAAACAAGCTCTTACAGTTTCCTAGGTAACGAAGCATACACACATGAAAAATGAGCACCGGTTTACGTTATGTATTACCCACAGTGCCTGGGTGAGGGAGATCAACAATAGGTGCCAGAGAACTTCAGAGAAAGTGCAGTGTGTACGGCCAAAGATGAAGCCGTGGAAGGCCGTTACAAGTATTTCCTTCCTTTTCTGTAAGACTAATACTTCCACCTTTGATTTGGATACTGTTATCCTCACCATCTCAGGAACTTTAAACTCTCAATTATGCCTTCAGTCTCCTAAATATTTAGCTGCTTTTTTTGCAACTGGGTTTTTCCCATCAACATTTCAACACTCTCAAAGCTAACTCGCTAGGAAGGAAGGAGAAGGAAGGAGGGAAGAAATGAAGCAAACCTTCTCCCCATCATCCCCTTCCAGCTACCATCCCATCTTGCTCCTTCCCACTTTGGCCATGTCTCTTGAGTAGTCTATGCCATGTCAGCCCCTGTCATTCCGCAGAAGCCCCTCTTGCTAAATTCAGTGGTGATCTCCACATTGCCAAATGCTTTAGTGTTTCATTTTTCATTGCGAGCTCTCAACTGCAAGCCTGACATGGTCGATCATTATTTTTCTTTTGTGTGGTGGTTTTAAAACACAATCCCAAAATTTAAGGGCACTCCTCCAATAGGGAGGTAGAGTCTGTGTCCCCTCCTTTGAATCCGAATGGGCTTGTGACTGCTTCAATCAACAGAGTGCAGCAGGAGTGTGACTGTGTGACTTCTGAAAAAAAGTAAGCTAGGTAAAAATAGGCCATGTCAATTTGCCTGGTTCTCTGGGGACGCTTGCTCTGAAGGAAACCAGTTGCCATTTAAGAAGTTCAACTACCCTGAGAGCACCATATTGGAGAAGGTCTTTGTAGGCACTCCAGTTGACATTCCCAGTTGAGTTCCCAGCTGACAACCAGCATCAACTGCCAGTCACGTGAGGGAGCCATTTGAATGCCAGCAAGTTTTCAGATGACTGCAGCCCAGCTGACATCTGACTGTGACTGTATGAGAAATCCCACATGAGAACTGGTGAGCCCTTTGCAAGTTCTCAGCCCATAAAGTCATGAGCAAAGTAACATGGCCTTTTAAATTATCGAAGCTACTACATTTTGGAGTAATGTGTCATGGAGCAATAGTAACTGAAACACCCTGGCTTACGTGATAACAAAACCCCCTGCCTCTTAAACCTCTATCAACTCTTAGTCTCCTGTGTCAGCTCATTCGTGCCCATGTGCTGATAGCACAGACGGGGCATTCGGACCCAGGGGCTTTCCTCTGACTTCAGGTCCATGATTCCAGTTGCACACTTGGCTACCTCAAATCTTCTTTTGGTTCTTTGACTACTTCTAGGGGAGGAGACTGCATGTGGTTTCCTCCCTTAGAATGCTGCATCAGTCAACTCATGTTATTTAGAGTAGTTATGGTCAAGTCTCCACAAACATGGAATTAGCGAATACCGAATTGGCTTTATTTGACCTCAGCTGAAAATGTGTGTGTCTGATAATTCAAAATTTTCACCTCTCTGCACATGTGCATGTCCCAGCAACCACCAAAGTGCCGTATCGATTTTTTAGGTTATAAATAAATTTCAGCAAGTAGGTGAATTTGCAAATATGGAATCTGCAAATAATGAAGATTGACTATATATCTGTGTGTATACACAGATATGATTTATTTTTAAGGAATTGATTCCTATGATTATAGGGCTGACAAAAAATCTGTAGGGCAGGCCCCCAGGCTGGAAGCTAAAAAAAAAAAAAAAAAAACAAGCAGAAGTTAATGTTGCAGCCTTGAGGCAGAATTTCTTCTTCCTGGAAACCTCAGTTTTTGCTCTTAAGTCCGTCAACTAATTAGATGAGGTCCACCCACATTATCAAGGGTAACTTCCTTTGCTTAGTGTTGGTGGTGCAGTGGTTAAGAGCTCGGCTGCTAACCAGAAGGTCAGCAATTCGAATCTACCAGCTGCTCCTTGAAACCCTATGGGGCAGTTCTACTCTGTCCTATAGGGTCACTATGAGCTGGAATTGACTCAACAGCAACGGGTTTTTTTTTTTTTTTTTTGGTAATGTCAACTGACTATAGATGTTAAGCACCTTCATAGCAACATCTAGATTAGTGTTTGATTACATAACTGGGCAAGTTGACACATAAAACTTCCCAACACGAGTGCTCACCACTGTCCTTGTTTCACTCCTTCTCATCCTTCTGACTTGACATTCCCTGGAAATGTACATCCTCAGGCCTTGCCTGAGATCAGGTTCCTTTGTTTTTTTGCTGTCATGGAGCATTTGGCTCTGTTTTTCAATGCACATTTATCAACGTTCTTTTTTAAGCTACTGTCTGTCTCCTCTAATGTATGCAGTCCATGACACCAGGGATGCCATCTGAGTTTTCCTCTACATTTATTTTCCCTGAATGCCTAGCACAGTGCCAATTCATCCTACTCTCAATTCCAGCCTCCATTCATTCATTCATCCATTCGTCTATTCATCAACATTCAATAAATATTAGTCACGATAAAGGCTATCAGTAATTGAACCCTATTAGGTGCCACGCTAAGCAGTTTGTAAATGCCATCTCAGTAGTGCTGCATAATAACACTAGTAGGAAGGTATCATTATCTCATCTTACAGATGGGAGGGCTGAAGTGCAGAGAAAGCAAGCACATTTTCCAAAGCCATGCAGTTGGTAAGCGCAGAGCAAAGATCTGAACCCAGGTCTGTGTGGATCGACATCTCATATCCTTGAGCATTGCACTTAAAAGGAGTGGCAAGGGCAAGACTTCCCCATAGTGAAAGGTAAGGGTGAAGTCAGTAGTAACCCTCTTTCCTCCTCTTGTCTGTGGAAAGCAAAATAGACATTATAGCTACTATGCCCACTGATGGATTTAAAGGTAGAAGAGCCAGTGGGGAAAGATAGCCCTGAGCCCCAACTTTCTCTTTGGGTTCATCTTATAAAACCTAACTTCATTTCCACCCACCACATTGGCTTCCCTAGTTCTGCCTACAGATGTTGGGGGTGAGTGTCTACCTTAAGGCTCTGTTCTGCCTCTGTTGGAGCTTTGGGGATTAATGGAAGTGAGACATCTATCTGGGGAGTGATAGAACCACCCTGCTGCCAAAAACACATGCTCGTTATTTGGTGACCAAAATGACTCCCGCATCTGATTTGTCAGCCTGATTAAAAAAGGGTTGCAGAAGGAACTGCTATGGTTCTGTGACTGCCTGGTAACCAAATGGATCGTGGGATACTTCATTACCCTTCAGTTTTTACACCTGTCCTGAACCTAATTATTGTTGTTGTCACCCACTGCACAGAGTTGAACTGGTTGACAACTTATTATGGTTGCATCAGCCTTCTCGGTTACCTAAAGATATGTGTCAGCTGGAACCACCTAGAGCTAATAAAAAAAAAGGGACTGGTAATGAGCAGGAGAGGAGTAAGCCTGAGCTGAGTGAGAGATGGCCCTGATTATCAAGGGTGACATGTTAGAAATGTTGCTTTCTAAATACGAACTCTGATATGGTGCCCAAAGGGGGTGGGTTGATTCTGAGAAAAGGGTTCCAAACAATGGAACAAAGAGAATGATTTCACAGTGATACAGTGCTTGGCATATGGATTGAATTTTGTCCCCCCACTTCCTGAAATCTGTGTTGTAAATCCTAACCTCTGCCTATGCTTATAACCCCATTTGTGACTGGATCATGTTTGTTATGGTAATAAGGCAGGATTAGGTTATATCAATGAGGATTTTTGTTGTTGTTAGGTGCCATCAAGTCAGTTCAGATTCACGGGGACCCTATGTACAACAGAACAGAACACTTCCCAGTCCTCCACCATCCTCACAATCATTATGCTTGAGCCCATTGTTGCAGCCATTGTATCAACCCATTTCATTGAGGGTCTTCCTCTTTTCTGCTGACCTTCTACTTTATCAAGCATGATGTCCTTCTCCAGGGACTGGTCCCTCCTGATGACATGTCCAAAGTATGTAAGACAAAGTCTTGACATCCTTTCTTCTAAGGAATATTCTGGCTGTACTTCTTCCAAGACAGATTTGTTCATTCTTCTGGCAGTCCATGGAAATGTAAAAATATCTAGAAATTTATCAAATGACTATGTATACACATACTCACTCAAACACACAAACACACACTATCTGTATTGAAGAAAAAAAATTTAAAAACTTTTCTAAAAGACGCAGGAAAATATTTTTAAAAATTAAGTGAATAAAATACCACTTTACTAGATGGAAAGATTTAAGATTTTGAAGATTATTATAATATATAACCTTACATTTAAACTCAATTAATATCAAAATCCCAATGAAGCTTTTTTTTTTTTTTAATGTGAAAAAAGTATAATCACATTTATCTGGAAAAAAATAAAATGTGAGTATAGCCAAGTACATTTTGTAGAAAAAAATAAAAGTAATGAAGAAGTGGGTGTCTTGCTCTACAAAATATTAAATAAGATTGATAAAGTATCAATAAATCAAATAGTATAATATTAGCATGGCAGTGGGCATAGCAAGTTCCAGAGATAGGTATTTAGTACATGATAAACCCCGGTGGTGTAGTGGTTAAGTGCTACAGCTGCTAACCAAAGGGTTGGCAGTTTGAATCCTCCAGGCGCTCCTTGGAAACTCTGTGGGGCAATTCTACCCTGTCCTATAGGGTCGTTATGAGTTGGAACCGACTCGAAGGCACTGGGTTGTTTTGGTTTAAATGTGTCGAAGGTATTTGGTACATGATAAATGTGTCATTGCAAATCAGCCATCAAAATAGACTGTTTTGTAAATGATGTTCAGACAGCTGGTTAACCATTTGCAATATGTATACATATATATATGTATGTATACGTATATTTCCCATTTTACACACTAATAAAAAAATCCGTAGCAGTTTAAAGTTAAATGTAAAAAAGTAATAACCATGAGATAGCTAGAAAAATATGTTTGAGTGGTTATTTGAGTTCAGGAAGATATTAGTATATCTTGTTTATCAGTAAGCTTCGTATGCATAACTAATAACAAAATAATAGGAAAAAATTGATACATAGATATATATGAAACAAAGGATTAATGAGTGTCTTAGTTATCTAACAAAGGTTTCCTAGGAGCTCTGGTGGCACAGCAGTTAAGAGCTTGGCTGAGGTCATGGATTGAGCTGTGTCCCTTAAAAAATATGTGTCAACTTGGTTAGGCCGTGATTCCCAGTATTGTGTAGTTGTCCTGCATATTGTGATTATAATTTTATGCTAAAGAGGATTAGGGTGGAATTGTAACACCACCCTGACCAGGGTCACCTCCCTGATCCAATGTAAAAGCAATTTCCTTGGGGTGGGGCCTGCACCACCTTTTATCTCTCAAGAGATAAAGGAAAGGGAAGTAAACAGAGAGTTGGGGACCTCATACCACCAAGAAAGCAGCACCAGGAGCAGGGCATGTCCTTTGGACCTGGGGTTCCTGCTCCTGAGAAGCTCCTCAACCAGGGGAAGATTGAGGACAAGGAGCTCCCTCCAGAGCTGACAAAGAGAGCCTTCCCCTGGAGCTGACACCTTGAATTTGGACTTGTACATACTAGACTGTGAGAGAATAAATTTTTCTTTGTTAAAGCCATCTGCTTGTGGTATTTCTGTTACAGCAGCACTAGATGACAAAGACAGCTGTTAACCAAAAAGGTCAGCAATTTGAATCCACTAGCTACTCTTTGGAAATGCAGTGGGATAGTTCTACTCTGTCTTATAGGGTAGTTATGAGTCAAAATCAGCTTAACTGCATTGGGTTTGGGCTATAACAGAAATACCACAAGTGAAATTTATTTTCTCACAGTCTAGGGGGCTAGAAGTCCAAATTCAGCGTGACAGCTCCAGGGGAAGGCTTTCTCTTTTTGTTGGCTCTGGGAGAAGGTCCTTGTCACCAGTCTTCTACTGGGTCTAGGAGCTTCTCAGTGCAGGGACCCCAGGTCCAAAGGACACACTCCCTTCCTGGCTCTTCATTCTTGGTGGCATGAAGTCCCTATCCTAACTACTTGATTCCCTCTTTTATATCTCAGAAGAGATTGACTCAAAATGCAACCTAATCCTGTAGATTGAGTCCTGCTTCATTAACATAATTGCCTCTAATCCCGCCTCATTAACATCATAGAAGTTAGGATTTACAATACATAGGATAATCACATCACATCACAAAATGGTGGACAACCACACAATACTGGGTTATCATGGCCTAGCCAAGTTGATACACATTTTGGGGGGACACAATTACAATCTATGACTCCAAGCTTAGTGTATAAGGAACTCTTATACTCCCATGTAAAGAAAGAAAAAGTCCTATTAGGAAGTGACATTGGATTTATTTTTTAAAAATCACAAAGACTTTTAGAAAAATATGTAGTATTCAATGTTGATGTGGGTGTAGAAGAGAAATGGATGTGATGTTTCTGCAGGGCAATTTGGCTGTGTATGTGAAAAATCTTAAAAAATGCTTGCCCTTTGGCTAAGTAATTTCTTTTAAGGGGTTTTTAATTTTTTTTATAAAGACATTGTGATTTGTAATAGTGAAAAATAGGAAACCACCTTGTGCCCTATGAGATTTATTAAATAAATTATGGTACATCATATCATGGAGTATTCTTCAGCTTCTAAAAATCAAAACCCAAAGAATATTTATGTTGGAGGAAGTATGTTCACACTGTATTTTTAAGTAAAAAAAGAAAACCATATTAGAAATATTACAAAAGAAAACGAAGAGTAAAATTTCAGTGAGGGGGGTGCAGAAAGGAGGGTATATACCTGTGCATATGTGTGTATGTGTACTTATAGAGTTGTTATTTCTGGGAAATGCAATTATATGTGATTTTAATTTTCTTCATATTTGTGTTTATTCTTTTTTTCATTTTCATAATCAGAAAAGAAGTACAATGGATATTGCATTATATAGGTAAGGAAGCAAGCAAAGAACTTGGCTAGGGATTCCATAGCTACTGAGGGGAAGCAGGAGACTTGATTCAAGCCCCAGAGGCAGGCAAGTTCCAAGGACAAGACAGGAGACAAGCCAGGCAGAATGTGGCAGAATCCCCTGAGTTCTAATCTCCTTCTCAAGCTTGGCTCTTAGACCACAGGGGGAGCCATCTAGGCAGTCTGTGAACCAAAATAAGTGTCCAGAACTGGCCCAGGTGCAGAGGTCCTGGCAAGGTGATAGAGGAAATGGATCTAAGTAACAGGGTCGTAATAAAAGAAACCATAAATTTGGCACTTGTAACCTGAAGATAGCATTGAGTGGTGTCACTACAGGTAGAACTACATTGACTTCTATTGGCATGTTCAGAATTTGAGCTCTAGGGCCAAATTGCTTTTGTTTTCTTAAGGTGGTTTTTATGCAGTGAACACTAAGCCAAACTTTGGTTCTTCTCTTTCCTTTTTTCTCCAGCTTTTCCCAAATATATTTCCTGCTTACATCCATAACCCTTTGTCCAATGCTGGCTCCTCTTCTGCCTCTCTCAGAACACTGTATGGACACACACACATTGCACATACATGCACACACTCACACATACACACACCATTCATTCTCATATTGCTATATATTAAAAATTTTTTAGATATATCTAGCAGATGTTTATTCAGCACCTACTCTGTATGAGGGCTGTGCTGCTCTGAAGGAAAGGATAATGAGCAAAGGCAAGTATACTCCCTGCACTCCTAGAGTTTATTACAGTGTAGTCTAAACCAAAAAAAAAAAAAAAAAAACTTTGCCATCGAGTTGATTCTGACTCATACCAACCCTATAGGACACAGTAGAACTGACCCACAAGGTTCCCAAGGAGCAGCTGGTGGATTTAAACTGCCGATCTTCTGGTTAGCAGTGAACCTCTTAACCACTGGGCCACCAGGGCTTCTCGTCTAGTCTATAGGGGGATTAATCAAACAGTTGCACTAATGAACGACAAATCACTCGCATGCGTATATTCATTCCAAAAACATTTAAGATGTGCTATTTTCCTAAGTGTTGATGGCACACAAGGGTGAAACACCTGTGGACTCTGCCCTTGAGGAGCATATGAAGAACAAAAGATCCAGGACGTGAACGTTTATGGAGGACTTCTATGGACCAAAGGAGCCCTGGTGGCACAGTGGCTAAAACAATCGCCTGCTAACTGAAAGGTCAGCAGTTCAAAAGCACCAGCGGCTCCATGGGAGAAAGATGTGGCAGTCTGCTTCTGTAGAGATTTACACCCTTGGAAACCCTATGGGATCATTATGAGTTGGAATCGACTTTATAGCAGTGGATTTTGGTGGGTCTATGGACCAGATCCTCTGCTAGGTGTCTCAAAGGTGGTGTGCCATTGAATTTTCACTGTAGTCCTGAAAGGTAGATATTATTGGCCTCATCTTAAAGATGAAGAAATCAAGGCTCATATGGAAGTAAGTTATCCAATCTCATGTGGCCAGAATTTGAATTCAGGCCTGTCCAACTCAAAATCACACACATGTCCAAATTGTAGCATACTTTCTTCATCAGGAAGCAGTTAAAATGTAAGTATTTATGGTATAAAATAGAACATAAGGATATAAGTAGCTATAATGTTGATGGTTCGAACCCACCCAGTGATACTCTGGAAGAAAAGGCCTAGCAATTTGCTTCTGTAAAGATTACAGTCAAGAAAACCCTATGGGACAATTCTACTCTGTAAAACATGGCGTTGCCATGAGTCAGAACGGACTTGACCACGACTGACAGCAACAACAATGTTGAATAGTCACTAAGTGTAATGAATAATGTGGGCTGCCAACAGGACCTTATGGTAAGTGGAGAACACTATGCCCCCAGCAATTACCCTGACCGTAAACGGGACTGTAGAAGTAGGGAGAGGCCCCACATGCTCAATAACAACCTTCTGGTTCTCTCTGTTCACACGCTCCCATAACGTCTCAGGCACCTAGAAACTGCTTGTACAATATACACTTTCCGTTGGCCTTGCCCAGTCTTGGATGAGCTAAAATGAAACAAATTGTTAATGAGAAATGCAAAGCACGAATAATGCTCTGCTTTTTAGTTAGAAGAATAATGATGAGGCAGATTTGACCATATGTCAGCAAGCTTAAAGAGAAGAGGCTGACTGGTTAGCACCATGTGCAGTGTGCATTCCCTTCAAACAGTCTCATAAAAATCCTTTGATTTATAGTCTTAAACTACAGTTTGCATGTAAACAAGACCTTAATGTTTTGTGGAAGGTCCCTACATTGGATAACAATCTTCAAAACTGAAACCAAACATCAGTGCCTACAAATGCTATGAAATGTCATCTATGCTTCTTTAGCCATTAAAAACCACCTAGCTTTGTTAGAGCAAAATGCATCTCTATTAACATGTCTATTGAATATGCAAGACTGTGTCAAATCACAGATACTGTGTAGGAGGTGGTGTGAACCTACTGGTTTTAGTACTTGGTCCACATTTATGGGCCAAAAATGAGTTACATAGAAATGTCTTTGTAGAAGTGGCAATGTGAATTGTTCTTGGAAAGATACATTGAGCTACATGGAACTCAGAAGCCACTGACTTAAAATAAATAAATAACGTTTTCATAAGTAAAATGCAAATTTAGGGCTCTGCCCAAAACCTGAGGTTAAAGTTGCTCAAAAGCACCACAACTATGTGTGTGTGGGGATTGTTTCCTCATGTGACTTAAAGTCTAGGGTTTCAGATATAGCTGGATCCAGGAGCTCAAGTAATGCTATCACAGTCTCTGTTTCTCAGTTCTGCTTTCTTCTTTGTTGGTCTCAGCCATACTCTCTGCTTGTGCCCATAGCATTTTGAGATTTATATATTACCAAATTTAAATCCTGAGCAAAAAATCCAAGAAGCTGGACTATATAAAGAACTGGGCATCAGGACTGGAGGAAGACTCGTTAACAACCTGCATTATACAGATGACACAACCTTGCTTGCTGAAAGTGAAGAGGTCTTGAAGCACTTACTAATGAAGATCAGAGACTACAGCCTTCAGCATGGATTACACCTCAATATAAAGAAAACGAAAATTCTCACAACTGGGCCAATAAATCAACACCATGATAAATGGAGAAAAGATTGAAGTTGTCAAGGATTTCATTTTACTTAGACCCACAATCAACGCACATGGAAGCAGCAGTCAAGAAATCAAAAGACCAATTGCATTGGGCAAATCTGCTGCGAAAGACCTCTTTACAGTGTTAAAAAGTAAAGATGTCACCTTGGAGACAAAGGTGCGCCTGACCCAAGCCATGATGTTTGCAATTGCCTCATAAGCATGCGAAAGCTGGACAATGAATAAGGAAGACAGAAGAAGAAATGGTGCCTTTGAATTATGGTGTTGGTGAAGAACATTGAATATACCATGGACTGTCAAAAGAACGAACAAATCTATCTCGAAAGAAGTACAGCCATAGTGCTCCTTAGAAGCAAGGCTGGCGAGACTTCATCTCACATACTTTGGACATGTTATCAGGAGGAATCAGTCCCTGGAGAAGGACATCATGCTTGGTAAAGTAGAGGGTCAATGAAAAAGAAGAAGACCCTCAACGAGATAGATTGACACAGTGGCTGCCACAGTGGGCTCAAGCATAACAATTGTGAGGATGGTGCAGGACTGGGCGGTATTTCCTTCTGTTGTACATAAGGTGACTATGAGTTGGAACTGACTTGACAGTACCCAATAACCCCAAGTTTAAGTCTAGACATAACGGGAACTTTTTCTAACAGTTCCAATTAAAGTCAGAGGATTGCATCCCTTGGGCTTTGATTTGGTCACAGGCCTACCCAAGAACCAATTATTGCGACCAGGAGTTTGGAATACACTGAGCGGGTTAGGAAAGGGTCGTGTGCTTATCGATGGAGCTGGCAGTAGGGTCAGCTCCATCCTCACTCCATGCACTGGAGAACTGGAGATTCCCTAAAGAAAATCTGCGAGGGGGGGAAGGAGGGGGGAAGTACAGTAGAAAAGGTACCCCTGGGTGGTGCAAATGGTTAACATACTCACTGCTAACTGAAAGGATGGTGGTTCAAGTCCACCCAGAGGCACCTCAGAAGAAAGGCCTGACAACCTACTTCCAAAAAAAATCAGCCATTGCAGTTTTACTCTAAAATACATGGGGTCGCCATGATTTGGGATCAACTCAATGCAACTGATTATAGTATAAAAAGGGAGTATGGATGCTGGGCACAAAAAACATCCACTAAAACTTGGAAAGAAGCTTTAATCTCTACTTGTGTGAAATGGTGGTGGTGGTGATGATGATGATGACGATGGTGGTGGTGGTATTGATGATGATATCAGTTGACATATTAACTACTGCTTATTAAGCACCTACACTCTTCCAGGCACTCTATGAATAGTTAAGCACCTACACTCTTCCAGGCACTCTATGAATAATTAACATATAGTGTCTCTAATCCTTATCCCAACACTGTAAGATGGCCTTTATTATGCCCATGTTACAAACAACTAAAGCTCAGAAAGGTCAAATGAAGTGCCAAGGTTGCATAGTTTATAAGTGGGAAAGGATTTGAACTCAAATCTATCTATCTTAGGAACCTGACTTTTTCTATCGTGTCTGTCCCCAAGCAAGTGTTTCCCACTCCTAACTTGCTAGAAAAAATGTTGTATGTGTATATACATGTGTGTGTGCGTATCTGTGTTAAGAATTGGGAGACGAATGCATAAGGAGGAAAACTATAAGGGAAAAGATGATGATTTCACAGTGGGCACCCTGACTGGGTAGATGTACCCACCACCATTATATTTTGAGCCTCAGGAATAGTCTGGCCACTTTGTGGCTGGGAGACTCCATCTGGGAGGCTCTGTGTGGATACTTATTAAGCTGGAATCATGTTGCATATTCATCAGATGACTTGTTAATCATCTGCCAAGCCCCTCTGGAGAGCAGGAGTGCGGGAGCTCAAACGAAGAATAGCAGCATGTCCCCACATGCTCTCTTGAGCGACGTGCTATTGGCAATTATATAAAAATTTTCAGCAAAGTAGGTTTAAAACACAGGGAAAATTTGCTGTTCACAGGTACAACATGCTTTCTTCTTGATCATTTGTTTTTTTAACTTGCTCTATCGCCTCAATACATAAAACATGGAAATAATCTCCTCCTTACAGAAGAGAGCCAGAGAATGAATGATTGAAAGCTTCAGTGTGGGGCATGTGAGAAGTCAGATCTCCTGGCCCTCTATTCAGCAGAGCCCCAGTGCAAAGTTTAAGCACTCGACTGCTAACCGAAAGGTTGGTGGTTCGAACCCACCCAGTGGCTCTGCAGGAGAAAGACCTGACAATTTGATTTCATAAAGATTATAGGCAAGAAAAACCTGAGGGAGAAAGACCTGTCAATCTGCTTTCATAGAGATTATAGGCTAGAAAACCCTATGGAGCAGCTCTACTCTGTCACATGGGGTCACTATGAGTTGGAAATGACTTAAAGACACTCAGAAACAACAGGATAGGAAATGCTCCAAGGAAATTCTTCATCTAGGCTTTGCTGCTAAGAAGCTGCTCATTAAATGCATATGTTATTCACCACTATGTATGCCCTTTGTCTCTTCAGTTCACCAGCAAACCCCAAATTCCTAGAACAATGCCTGGGCCATAGAAGAGAATCAAAAAAATATTTGTTGAAAGAATCTAAGTTCTCCAGAATCCAGAATACCCAGTCCCAAGCCACCATGACTGCCAGAAGTCCCAAAGGTCCCCAGTGAATGCTGCTGATCCCCACAAAACCCAGCCCGACTGCGTCACCTGTCACTCAAGATGCTGCTCTAGGCTCATGGCTGGTCTCAAAATGGCTGCCACAAAACTGCTTTGCCTGTTCACTGTACTCTCCCTTCAAAACCTATGGTCCTGAGTGGGCTCTGCCACTATCTAATTTTTTCCAAAATCACAGGTCATGCTTTGAATATAGAATGAGGACAATAACCAGAGAACTTATTTTATAGTAATTATGAGGAACACATGAGATAATGCATGTGAAATGTCAGGCTACCACAGTGTAAGTGTGTAGCTGTTGCTGCTGGGTGCCATCGAGCCAATTCCAACCCATAGCGACCCAAAGTGACAGAGCAGAATTGCCCCATAGAGTTTCCTAGGCTGTAATCTTGATGGGGGAAACCCTAGTGGCGTAGTGGTTAAGTGCTACAGCTGCTAACCAAAGGGTCGGCGGTTCATATCTGCCAGGCGGTCCTTGGAAACTCTACGGGGCAGTTCTACTCTGTCCTATAGGGTCGCTGTGAGTCGGAGTTGACTCGATGGCACTGGGTTTGGTTTGGTTTTTGGTTTAATCTTGATGGGAGCAGATCACCAAGTCTTTTCTCCCACAGAGCTACTGGTGGGTTCGAACTGCCGTCCTTTCAGTTAGCAGCTGAGCACTGAACCATTATGCCACCATGGCTCCTTAATTGTGTAGTAAGAGGTAGCTATCATTGTCACCTTGGAGAGGTGCTGGTTAAGAGCACAGGCTCTGGAGCCAAATTGCTTGGGTTCAAGTCCTGGCTCTGTATTTAGTAACTGTGTGATCTTTGCAAGTTACTTAACTCCCCTTTGCCTCAGTTTCCTCATCTGTAGAGTGGGAGTAATAGAATAAGGCTGCTATGAGTCTGAATCAGTATCTATAACGAAGTTAGAACATTTCCTGACACCCAGTAAGAGCCATAAAAGTGGTAGCAGCAGTGATAGTAACCAGCACTGGATAGCAGATGTTGCTGCTTCTGGAGTCCAGTGACCACAAAGGCCCAATTTCTCTACTGTCCTCTTAGTTCTCATTCTGCCACCATCTGGGAATGCTTCAAAAATCCCACGTCCTCAACCTCTCTCGGGACCTTGTCAGAGGAAGAAAAAAATTATTCGAGCCAAACCACTTGGTCCACAGTAGAGTTGGCCTGTCATGTTGGCTGCAATAGTTAACATCTCGGAAGCGTCTGCATTTGGATTACTTCCTGAGTCCTGGTCTTCCCCAGGAAAAAATGGGTGGACTCAGGAATGAAGGTACCTACCAAACCAGTCCTTCCATGAAGGAGGAGAAAGCCTGCCCCAAGAACAAATTTCATCTTCTACCTCAGAGGGCAGAAACTGCTATGACTCTCAAAGTGTTCTTTTTCTAGGGTCAGTCATTTTAAGAACAGACTCTATTTCAAGCTTCAGGAAGGTAATTGCTGGCAGCTTTCAAATACCAGTTTGTCCTGCTACATTTAGGGTGCATTTTACAGCAGTGGCTCTCACTATATGGTCCCTGAACCAACAGCATCAGTATCACCTGGGAAGGTGTTAGAAAGGCACATTCTGAGCAACCCCCAACCCAACTCTCTATAGAGTCAGAAACTCTGAGGGTGCGGTCCAGCAGCCTGTGTTCTAACAGGCCCTCCAGGTGATCCTAAATGCCCACGAGCATTTTGAGAACGACGGTTTTATAGTGAGTCTTGATGACAAAAAGCCCAGTGGATACAGGGTTTGTTCAGGTAAACCTTCCAGTCTGTTGTCCTGAATGTCAAAAAGTCTCTAGGCTCTGGTGGCTGCCCACTTCTTCCCACTTGTTTGACTTTGCATCCGTCCTTCAGGGCCCAGCCCTGGCTCACCTCTTCTGCAAGTTCTGTCTACCTGTAGAGAAGCAGTATAAGCTAGTAGTTAAGACCAGGACTTTGAACCAATTTGTTCTAGTTTGACCCCTGCTGAGAATTTGCATTTCCACCCCCAGATACATTGAATCAGAATCCATGGTTTAACAAGATCCCCAGGTGATTCTTACATATCTCCAGGCAATTCTTAAGTATACTTAATCTTATTTGTATACTTTGCTGTACATTAAAATCACCTGGGTAGATTTTAAAACTCTGGCGTCCATGCAGCTCCCAGACCAATTCAGTCAGAATCTCTGTGGTGGGCGTAAGTAGTTTTTTTTTTTTTTTAAAAAAACTACTGCCCAGGTGCTGCCATGTCTGAGAAGCAGTCACTAGATTGCTTTCTAGTCTCTTTGCATATGACGTGAACCTCTCAGTTTGACACTTCTTCTTGTCTATAAACGGTTTTGTGCATAAATATCCTATCAGCCCAGACATAATGCAAGTGCCAGGAGAGCTGACTGTGGCTCAGGCCTCTCTGTCCCCAACCCCAACCCTAGAAAACTACATGACTTGAATTCAGCAGATGCCTGTTTTTGATGAATTAATTGGAAGAGAAAATAGGCTCCTTTGGCTGGTAGAAGGAGGAACACAACAGGCAGTTTCAGAGGTTTAGAGCAAAGAACAAGGGCTCTGGAGCTAGACAACATTGGTTTGTACCCCAGAGCTAATGATCACTAACTGTGTGATCTTGGACAAGTTACTTAATTTCTCCGTACCTCAGTTTCCCCATCTGTGAAAGAGAGCTACCTCTTAACAGTTGTGAAGAATACAGCAACATACGTGAAGTGTTTACCCCAGCACTTGGCACACCAATAAGTGTTACCTGTTACTATTATTATTATGTTCAAACCTGCTGCAGAGCCTGGCTATAGGCCCATGTAACAAGTTGCTGTGATCATAACATCTTTCTCCGCTTAGTTCCCTTCAACGGAATCTAAGCCATAGAGTTGATTTATCTGAAATTGTGTTTTTCTTTTCCGTATTCGATGCAGTGCCTGACAAGAGAAACCAAACCAAACCAGTTGCTGTCAATTCTGACTCATGACGGCCATATGTGTGTCAGAGTAGAACTGTGCTCCATAGGGTTTCCAGTGGCTGTGATCTTTCAGAAGCAGACCATCAGGCCTTGCTTCTAAGGTGCCTCTGGGTGAATTTGAACCACCAATCTTTCTGTTAGTACACAAGCACTTAACCTTTTGCACCATCCGGGGACCCCTGACACAAGAGGACTCAACAAATATTTGAATGAAAGAATAAATGAATGAATGAGCTGAGCTAAAATGAGCTATGCTTCTCTCTTAGACACTACTGGCTGTCCCTGTAAGAGTCAGAGAAGGGAAGGTTTCTACTTCAAAGGGAAATACAAATACAGACAAGACTCAAGGATGGAGAGAACAACAGATGCCCGGGCTGTCTGTTGTTTAAATCATCACAGCATGCTGTACGTAAATCCTGACGCTGGCTTCCCAGAAGCCCGGCTTACTGTTTCAGATCATTTTTTCTGACTGTTTATTTTTGTAAAGCCTTCCCATTTCAGCCTTCATTGGGTCCCTGTGTGTCATCCTCACTAATTCATTCAGCCATCCAAGTGACAATGCCTAATTACAAGCTACAGTGAATCAAGTCTAGAAAGGGACTCTGCGGCAAGGTATCCTGGTGCCTGTGCAGAGAGGGTCAGAAAGGTCTCATGTGACTCAGCCACTGCCTGTGTCTTGGCTGCATCAGCTCAGCTGCCAGGTCCATGGCCATGGCATTCTGCACTTGTCTTAAATACTCCACAGATTCCGCTTGGACTAATGAGCTTGTTTACCTCTGAAAGGAAATGAGGTATAAATCTTTTTGGAGTACCTTTATCCAGGGGTCTGGAAAATCCACCAGGTAAGCTTAGAAACCAGGGAAATGCTTGGTGGCTATAGAATTGGATTCCAGGAGACAGTAAATCATAGTAGTTTAAGAGAAGAAAATTTTGAAGCTAGACACACCTGGCTTTGAATCCTAGGTCCTCTCTTCATACAGTCCAGTACCTGGGGCAGTGCTCCCCTAAGTATAGGTCATAGACTCCTGCTACTCTGCAAACTGTTACCAGTTAAGAGGAGATAAGAAGCTGTGTAAGAACGCAAATCAGCTACATCAAAAGCACACCGGTAATTGTGCTGACATTTTTTTCCCTATAGCAAGACTTTCTCAGTGAAAGAAGCAGTGTGTTGATTTGCAGTCTAGTGTAATTTATTTCCTTGCAGACTGATAGCAAAGAGTTCACAGAGCAGCACTTTGAGTAGCACTAATCTAGGGCAAATGACTTAACCTCTCTGAGACTCAGTTTCCTCATCTGTAAAATAGGAATAATGATACCTAACTAAGTTACAGGGCTGTTGTGAGAATGGAAAGAGATAAGACATGCCAAGTACTTAGCATGATGCCTGGTACACAGCAAGTACTCAATAAATTAGAGCTATTATTAGTATAGAGAAAACAGTCCTGACAGTTCCATAGATAGTTAATAGTCTTACCTGAAAAGCAACAACATCAAAGCACATGATCAGAAAACAAAGGGTAAAATAAGTTTAGAAGGGGGACAAAAGGAACTCGTCCTATATGTATGTCATGCTTCTGACTCTTTGGGATCAGATTCTGTGGATCTCCAAAGGCACCAACAATATGCTTGATAAGTGTAGGCAGATTTTACTTTGAAACCAGCTGTCCCGGCAACAGTACATAAAAGGCTATGCCTAATTTCTTATATTTCCATTCTTTTCCCCTAACCCTGGCTCCTTGAGCAAAAGAGACCTCTCTTCTGGGTTCCTTCCAGCTGGCCACAGCACTTTCATATCCCCACCTTTCATCTTGAATCACTTTTAACAACCTGGCAACAAGCACACTGAACATCCAGAAGTTTTTTTCATGAAATCTTGAAGAGACCCTTGAAGGATGCCTGGAGTTTTTTTTGTTGTTGTTGTTGTAGGTGCCGTCAAGTTGGTTTCAACCCATAGTGACCCTACATACTACAGAACAAAACACTGCCCAGTCCTGTGCTATGCTCACAATTGTTGTTATGCTTGAGCCCATGGTTGTAGCCACTGTGTCGATCTATCTCGTTGAGGGTCTTCCTTTTTTTTGCTGACCCTTTACTTTGCCAAGCATGATGTCCTTCTCCAGGGACTGATCCCTCCTGAAAATGTGTACAAAGTATGTAAGATGGTCTGGTCATCCTTGCTTCTATGGAGCATTCTGGTTGTTCTTCTTCCAAGCCAAATTTGTTTGTTCTTTTGGCAGTCCATGGTATATTCAATATTCTTTGCCAAAACCATAATTCAAAGGCATCAATTCTTCGGTCTTCCTTATCCATTGTCCAGCTTTTGCATGAATATTTTGCAATTGAAAATACCATGGCATGGGTCAGATGCACCTTAGTCTTCAAGGTGACATCTTTGCTTTTCAACACTTGTAAGAGGTCCTCTGCAGCAGATTTGCCCAATGCAATGTATCTTTTGATTTCTTGACTGCTGCTTCCACGTGTGTTGGTTGTGGATCCAAGTAAAATGAAATCCTTGACTACTTCAATCTTTTCTCCATTTATCATGATATTGCTTATTGGTCCAATTGTTAGGACTTTTGTTTTCTTTGTGTTGAGGTGTAATCCAGACTGAAGGCTGTGATCTTTGATCTTCATTAGCAAGTGGTTTAAGCCTCTTCACTTTCAGCAAGCAAGGTTGTGTCGTCTGCATAACCCAGGTTGTTAGTAAGTCTTCCTCCAATGCTGATGCCCCATTCTTCTTCATACAGTCCAGGCTCTCAGGTTATTTGCTCAGCATACAGCTTGAATAAGTATGGTGAAAGAATACGACCTTGAGGAACACCTTTCCCGACTTTAAACTATGCATTATACCCTTGTTCTGTTGGAACAACTGCCTCTTGATCCATGTATAGGTTCATCATGAGTAAAATTAAGTGCTCTGGAATTCCCATCTCTGCAATGTTATTCATAATTTGTTATGATCCACACAGTCGAATGCCTTTGCATAGTCAATAAAACGCAGGTAAAAATCCTTCTGGCATTCTCTGCTTTCAGCCAGGATCCATCTGACATTAGCAATCATATCTCTGGCTCCAAGTCCTCTTCTGAATCCGGCCTGAATTTCTGACAGTTCCCTGTTGATATACTGCTGCAGCCACTTTTGAATGATCTTCAGCAAAATTTTACTTGCATGTGATATTAACGATGTTCTTCGATAATCTACACATTCGGTTGGATCACCTGTTTTTGGAAAAGGCATACATATAGATCTCTTCCAATCAGTTGGCCAGGTAGCTGTCTTCCAAACTTCTTGGCATAGATGACTGAGCACCTCCAGAGCTGCATCCATCTGTTGAAACATCTCAACTGATATTTTGTCAATTCCTGGAGCCTTGTTTTTCACCAATGCCTTCAGTGTGGCTTGGACTTCTCCCTTCAGTACCATTAGTTCCTGATCATATGCTACCCCTTGAAATGGTTGAATGTCAACCAATTCCTTTTTGTATATTGATTCTGTATTCCTTCCTTCTTCTTTTGATGCTTCCTGTGTTGTTTAATATTTTCCCCATGGAATCCTTCATTAGTGCAACTGGAGGCTTGGATTTTTTCTTCAGCTCTTTCAGCTTGAGAAACGCTGAACATGTTCTTCCCTTTTAGTTTTCTATCTCCAGGTCTCTGCACTTGTCATCACAATAATTTACTTTGTCTTCTTGAGCTGCCTTATGAAATCTTCTGTTCAGTTCTTTTATTTCATCATTTCTTCCTTTTGCTTTAGCTACTCGATGCTCAAAAGTAAGTTTCAGAGTCTCTTCTGACATCCATTTTGGTCTTTTTTTCTTTCTTGTCTTTTTAATGACCTTTTGCTTTCTACATGGATGGTGTCCTTGATGTCATTCTACAACTTTTCTGGTCTTCAGTCATCAGTGTTGAACACATCAAATCTATTTTTGAGATGATCTCTAAATTCAGGTGGGATATACTCAAGGTTGTACTTTAGCTCTCATGGACTTGTTCTAATTTTCTTCAGTTTCAACTTGAACTTGCATATGAGCAATTGATGTTCTGTTCCGCATTCAGCCCCTGGCCTTGTTCTGACTGATGATATTGAGCTTTTCGGCCGTCTCCACAGACGTAGTTGATTTGATTCCTGTGTATTCCATCTGGCGAGGTCCACGTGTATAAGCACCATTTATGTTGGTGAAAAAAGGTGTTTGCAATGAAGTCGTTGGACTTGCAAAATTCTATCACGCAATCTCCGGCATCATTTCTATCACCAACGCCATATTTTCCAACTACTGATCCTTCTTTGTTTCCCACTTTTGCATTTCAATCTCCAGTAATTATCAATGGATCCTGATTGCATGTACAATCAATTTCAGACTGCAGAAGCTGGTAAAAATCTTCAATTTCTTCATCTGTGGCCTTAGTGGTTGGTGCGTAAATTTCAATAATAGTTGTATTAACTGGTCTTCCTTGTAGGCATATGGATATTATCCTATCACTGACAGCATTGTACTTCAGGATAGATCTCGAAATGCTCTTTCTGACAATAAATGCAATGCCATTCCTCTTCAAGTTGTCCTTCCTGCCATAGTAGGTCATATGATTGTCTGATTCAAAATTACCATTTTGACCTGAAGTTAAGCTCTTCTAAACCAGCATCTTTCAAGCATTTTTATCCTACATCTTTCCATTATGCTTTTCCACAATAAAATTTTTAATTTTTTTCTTTTAATCAAATGATCATGCACTTACTTTACATTGTTGTTTTTGTTAGGTGCCGTGGAGACAGTTTTGGCTTATAGTGACACTATGTACCACAGAATGAAACACTGTCCAGTCCTGTGCCATCCTCACAATTGTTGTGCTTGAGCCCATTGTTGCAGCCACTGTGTCAATCCGTCTCATTGAGGTCTTCCTCTTTTTTGCTGACCCTTTACTTTACCAAGCATGATATCCTTCTCCAGGGACTGGTGCCTCCTGAGAATATGTCCAAAGTCTGTGAGACGAAGTCTTGCCATTCTTGCTTCTAGGGAGCATTCTGGCTGTGCTTCTTCCAAGATAGATTTGTTCATTCTTCTAGCAGTCCATAGTATATTCAATATTCTTTGCCCAACACCATAATTCAAATGCTTCAATTCTTCTTTGATCTTCCATATTCATTGTCCAACTTTGACATGCATATGAAGTGATTGAAAACATCATGGCTTGGGTCAGGTGCACCTTAGCCCTCAAGGTAACATTTTTGCTTTTCAACACTTTAAATAAGTCTTTTGCAGCAGATTTGCCCAATGCAGAGCCCTGGTGACACAGTGGTTAAGAGTTTTTCTGCTAACCAAAAGGTCAGCAGTTTGATCTACTATCTGCTCCTTGTAAACCCTGTGGGGCAGTTCTTCTCTGTTGTATAGAGCTTCTATGAGTCAAAATTGACTCAATGGCAACAGGTTTGATTTTTGTTAGGTTTTTGCCCAATGCAATGTGTCATTTCCACGGGCATTGATTGTGCATTGAAGTAAAATGAAATCCTTGGCAACTTCAATCTTTTCTGTGTTTACCATGATGTTGCTTATTGATCCAGTTGTGAGGATTTTTGTTTTCTTTATGCTGAGGCCCAATCCACAGAGAAGGCTGTTGTCTTTGATCCTCATTAGTAAGTGCTTCAAGTCCTCTTCACTTTCAGCAAATAAGGTTATGTCATCTGCATATTGCAGGTTGTTAATGAGTCTTCCATCAATCCTGATGGCAAATTCTTCTTCATACAGCACAGTTTCTTGGATTATTTGCTCAGCATACAGACTGAAAAAGTATTGTAAAAGGATACAACCCTGAAGCACACTTTTCCTAACTTTGAACCATGCAGTATGCCCTTGTTATATTCAAATGACTGCCTCTTTGTCTACGTACAGGTTCCTCCTGAGCACAATTAAGTGTTCTAGAATTCCCATTCTTTGCAATGTTATCCATAATTTGTTATGATCCACACAGTCGAATGCCTTTGCATAGTTACTAAAACACTATTCAAAAGTAATTGTCTTTCTGATATTCTCTGCTTTTGGCCAATATCCATCTGACATCAGCAATAATATCCCTTATTCCATGTCTTCTTCTGAACATGGCTTGAATTTCTGGTAGTTCCCAGTCAATGTACTGCTATAACCATTTTTGAATTATCTTCAGTAAAATTTTACTTGTGTGTAATATTAACAATATTGTTTGATAATTTCTGCATTGTCTTGGATCACCTTTCTTTGGAATAGGCACAAATATGGGTCTCTTCCAATCAGTTGACCAGGTAGCTATCTTCCAAGTTTCTTAGTATAGACAAGCAAGTATCTCCAGTGCTGCAACTGTTGGTTGAAACATATCAACTGGTATTCCATTAATTCCTGAAGCCTTGTTTTTTGCCAGTGCCTTCAATGCAGCTTGAGTTTCTTCCTTCAAGACCATCAGTTCTTGATCATATGCTGCATCCTAAAATGGCGGAACATCGACCAATTCGTTTTGGTACAGTGACTCTCTATATTCCTTTCATCTTCTTTTGATGTTTCCTGTGTCGTTCAATATTTTGCCCATAGAATCCTTCACTATTACAACTCGAGGCTTGACTTTTTTCTCCAGTTCTTTCAGTTTGAGAAGTGCCAAATACGTTCATCTATTTTGTTTTTCTAACTCCAGGTCTTTGTACATTTCATTGTAATACCTTGTCTTCTCGAGTTGCCCATTGAAATCTTCTGTTCAGCTCCTTTACTTCACCATTTCTTCCATTCACTTTAGCTACTCTATGTTTAGGAGCAAGTTTCAGAGTCACTTCTGACATCCATTTTGGTCTTTTCTTTATTTCCCGTCTTTTTAACGACTTTTTGCAGCCTAGATGTCCTTGATATTATTCCACAACTCATCTGGTCTTTGGTCAGTAGTGTTCAGTGAGCACCAAATCTACTCTTGAGATGATCTCTAAATTCAAGTGGGATATTCTCAAAGTCTCATTTTGGCTCTCATGGACTTGTTTTAATTTTCTTCAGCTTCAACTTGAACTTGCATATGATCAAGCAATTGATGGTCTGTACCACAGTTGGCCCCTGGCCTTGTTCTGACTGATGATATTGAGCTTCTCCATCATCTTCTTCCACAAATGTAGATTTGTGTATTCCTCTGTTTTCCATCTGGTGAGATCTACATCTATATTCACCATTTGTGTTGTTGCAAAAGATGTTTGCAATAAAGAACTCGTTGGTCTTGCAAAATTCTATCATGTGATCTCCAGCCATATTTTCCAGGTTCTCATCCTTTTTCTTTGTTTCCGACTTTTGTATTCTAATCACTGGTAATTATCAATGCATATTAATCAGGAGTCTTTTGATTCAAGGTGATAGAAATTCAGTTCAAAGTAGGTTAAGCAAAAAAAGAGAATTAGTTGTTTTCCATAGCTGGGAAGGAGATGCTAACTGGAGGTGATGGAATCTGGGGACACAAACAATATCTTCAGGACTTCCCATCTCTCAGCTCTTGTTTTCTTTGTCTGTAGATTCAATTTCCTCTTTCTGCAGATTTTTTTTCCCCCAGTGGTTGGAACCTGGCTACAAGAAGCTTTGCAGGGCACATCCTTATAGTTTGTAATCCATGGAGATAGAGAGCTGTTGTTTCTGAGCATGCAGTTATGAAATTCTTGAGCTACCCACCCTTCCTAGATCAGAGTGGGGAGTTACATTGATTAGCCAGGGCTGGGTCATATGACACCCCTTCCTTTTTTTTTTTTTTTTTTTTATCACTTTCCTTATAGCCAGGGAATTGGAGAACTGTGATGTGAATCCTCACCAGAACTACTTGGCTTGGGGCAATGTGTGCTTAGTTCCCAGAGGTTGTTAGAAAACAAGGAGATAAGAAATGCTAGACTGGTTAACAGAACTTACGGGGACTATAAGGAGCCATGGTGGCACAAACAATAAAGCACTCAGCTGCTATCCAAAAGGTTGCAGTTCGAATCTACCCAGCAGCTCCATGGGAGAAAAATTACAGTCAAGAAAACTCCATGGGGCAATTTTACTCCCTCATATGGGGTCCCTGTGAATCAAAATCAACTCAACGGCATCTAACACCAACAACAACGTGCACTATAGAATATTTTCAGGGAGAGGCAAACATATAGTTAAAGGACTAATAATGGAACTTCAAGGAAAACTGAGGGAGGAAGTACAGGGAGGCAGGTCTTATTAAAATCATTCAGATTATTCAGTATAGGTAACACTTTGTCAGTTTCAGGAATTGAATCCCAAACCAAACCCATTACTATAGAGTTGATTCCAACTTATAGTGACCCTAAAGGACAAAGTAGAACTTCCCCATAGGGTGGCTGGTGAGTTTGAACCACAAACCTTTTGGTTAGAAGCTGCGTGTTTTAACCACTGCACCACCACAGGCTCCTGAGGAATGAATAGTCTTACTAAAACTACAGAAGCCATGGTGGTACAGTGGTTAAAGCACTCGACTGCTAATCAAATCATTGCCAGTTTGAGCTTACCAACCATTCCACATGAGAAAGATGTGGTAGTCTGTTTCTGTAAAGATTACAGTCTTGGAAACCCAATGGGGCAGTTCTCTGTCACATTAAGTTGCTATAAGTTGGAATTGACTTAACAGCAATGGGTTATTAAAACTACAGTCTATCCCACCTCAATGTGAGAGAAAGGCTATATTCCCTATATTTCTAACACAATCATGAAATGTTCTCATTGCTTACTTGTCATTAATGATGAACCCAATTCTCATCTCTTTTGCATTTTCTCTTAATAAGATGTCGGCCATGTAATAAATATTTAATGAAAATTAGTTGTTTCTGTCATTTTGACTTAGATTATTGCAAGCACAATCTCATTAAATCTTCACAATAACCTTACCAAAAAACCAAACCAAACCCATTGCCGTCAAGGTGATTCCAATTCATAGAGACCCTATAGGACAGACTAGAATTGCCCCATAGGGTTTCCAAGGAGTGGCTGGTGAATTTGAAGTGCCAACCTTTTGGTTAGAGGCCAAGCTTTTAACCATGGCATCACCATAATCTTACATTATAATTGTCACTATTTTCATATGAGGAAACTGAAGCTCAGATACTTTTTGACTTGCCTCAGATCTCAAGACTAGTAATTGTTGGGCAGCTGTTACCCAGGTTTGCCTGACTCCGAAGCCCCAGTTCTTGACATCTAGGTAACTGATTTGATCTCTGGTAGTTAGGAGTTGATGAGGGGTGGATTAACCAATAAGCAAGATAGGCACCAGCTTACATTAAGCAAGGTGTGTATGGGTTAACTTGTGTTTACTTATTCGTCTGTAGTGAAAATTTCACATAGGTTTTCACCACATCTTTGGTGTCTCATCATAATTATGAAGAATTCATTATATATACTAGGGTCCTTTGTTTAATTTTTAAGACTGTTGGAAAGCATATGTTGTCGTGACATCCCACTCCAATAACATCCAACAAAATCTCCCCACAGACATTTCTGCTCAAATACAGATAGCATAGCTGATTTAAATTGAAAGGTAGAAACAAGATCGAGCTAGTTTTCAGCTGTTCCATTTGGCCCTTTATTGGGACCTTTTTGTTAATAATCATCTTCTCCTGGTTGTGGATAATTTCAGCATTACTGATGCCCAAGGTTATTTCATTTCTGTGGTTGCAGGTTGCCCATGCTTGTCCATTTTCTACCACCCGCCAAGATACTCATCTTCATTTTGTATGTGCTTTCAGCTTGTGAGTCATGTAAGATGTAACCAAGATTTTTAAAGAAAAAAGAAATTTTCAATTTCTCTCTGGTTAATACAGTGGCTGTGATTTTGCTTTCTCTACGTACTTGAATCTTCACTGTCCTTGCTGATTTTTGTCTAGGTTTGGAAATAGCATTTAATACTTGTAAGACAATGTGGACTGTCTGCTTAATAACCTTTGGGTTAGAGAGTTCACTGGAGCGGAGTCCCCATCCTGGAACCTCTTTTCTGGGACTTTATGATTCTCTTCCCTCCTCCCCAAGTCTCCTTTCCCAGCTCACCTACTCTCTGCTGTTTATAACATTCTTCTCTGATGCATTAGAATGTTTTAGCTGGAAATAACAGCCTAAACTGCAAGGACATTTGTCTCCCATGACAAGAAATCCCCAAATGGATCAGTTCCAGGCTGGTTAATGGAGCAGCTCGTGTTACTTCCTTCTTTTTTTTCTGCTCTCCTCAGGAGGCTAGTTTGGTCCTCAGACTTGTCCTGTTGTTGCAAGATGAATTCCAGAGTCCCAAGTGTCACATGTAGACACACCAGTTGGCTAACAGAAATGAACACTTGGTTGTCTTATACCTCTTTTATCAGTGAGAGAAACTCCTAGAAGCGCCCTCACCTTACTAATGGATTACCAGCATTGCATTCCAAGCCTATGTCTAAACCTTGTAGGGGGAGTGGAATGATTTTCATAGCCTTAGACTAATCAGGATTTGCACCCTGTGTCTGGGAAGAGGCCTCACCCTGAACACCTAACCACGTAGAGTGTGAAGACTATCAAATATCTGCGTTCTGTTATTAAAAGAAGAAGAGGGAATAGACTGGGCAATGCCTGCCTTGTCTTTTAGGCAGAATCTTTGCTATGGCTTATGGCCCTTTCTGTAATCCATAGGGTAATGACTTCCAAATATTTAGCCCAGATTTCTTTGCGAATCAGATGGGAAACTTTAAATACCTACATGAATATTCCATTTAGATATATACATATTCCTTTTGGATAACTGGTAGTCTTCCAAAAAATTTTAATGTACTATTTATATCTTTCCCGAAAAATTTGTATGCCTTTTTAGTCTACCGCTTTTACTTCTAGAGAGCCCCTGGGTCATACAAAGGGTTAATGCTCTCGGCCGTTAACCAAAAGGTTGGAGGTTGTAGTCCACCAGAGGTGCCTTGGAAAAAAGACCTGACAATCTACATCTGATAAATGAGCCATTGAAAACCCTATGGAGCACAGTTCTGTTCTGATAACATGCAGTCACTATGAATAGAAATCCACTTGATGGGAACTGTTATTTTTTTGGTTTGGATTTTATTTTTTACTTATTTATATTTCTAGGAGTGCTTCTAGGCCATTAAAGTCCTTGCCAGAGGTTAGGTGAATCAACAAAGGTCACATCAAAGGGCCTCATTTGCTGGTACGTGCCATGATAGATCTTAGAAGCCAATTCTCTGTATCATACCTGATGTGGACAGAAGCCCTCACTGAAAGAACTGGGAAATACAGGAAGTCCTCACTCTGCATGATAGTGTGCAACCATAAAATTGAGTACACAAGCTGAAACCATGCAGTGATCTTAATAATCAACAGGAAAAATTACAATTGTTCTGAGAACTTTAAAAAACTTTTGTCAGAACAATTAAAAGTCCCTTACTGTCATTTGTGTATGTACAGGGAAATATAAAAATTTGTGTATGTACAGGAAAATATAAAAATAGTGAAGCCAATATTTATTGTACAGTAATTTAAAACTTTAGAAACATTGTGAATTAAAAAATTTAATATTTTTTGTGTATGAAAAACTATCAAAAGTAGTTTAAGCAGTGATTGCCCTCTCATTGTACAATTTATAATATGGAATGATCATCTTTCCTATGCCTGGGTGAATTTTCATAGTTTTTTCTAAGTGTGGATCAACTTCCAACATTTTATCCTTTGTACTTTCAATGTTGTGAAATAGCTCTGAGAATTCCTCTAACGTAAAGTTTCTGAATGGTGTCACTTACTCTGAGACATCTTTGTCCTTTTCATCACAGCCACTTTCTTCATTTATGTCAGTAAGTTCACATTCACTTACATTCCTCTGCCTGCACAGCTAGTCTATTGAATGACATCAGGGTCAACATTTCCAAGATCAGCTCTTTCTTCTCCATATACATTTGATTTGATTCCAGCCTTATCATTTTTTATTTCTTTGCTGCACTTTCATCTTTGTTGGCCAATTCCCTCTTTCAGTTGTCCCTGTTTATAAAATGTCATGTGGTTTTGTCACTGGGAGACAAGAAGGCAACACAACTACATGCTTTGCTGCCTGTGTGGAAGTTGAGTAACAGATACACAGTGATCAATTGTCGACGGACTTTGAAAGAAGTGACATGACTGGTCACTGATCATGGCGTGTACAGATTTGTGGACTGGAGAGCTAGTTGCAAAGTTTGTATTTTATTCAATTTGTCACAGTTACTATAATGTGGTAACTGAATATTAAACCATGTTCTTGGGGGACTCTGTTATTGAACTAAGTCATGGTAACTGAAACCTGTGCATATAGGAACCATGCAAAGTAAAGCCTGCCTGAATGTAATTTAGGACATATTTACTCAGTAGAAATATTTCTTCCAGCTCTAGAGTCCTGAGACACCCAGGTCAGCCCCTCACTTCCAGGCAGCTGTGAAGTAGGCAAAGCACGGAGGTTCATCAATGCCCATCCCCAAATGATGAGCCTGGTCTCTATCTCTGGGAAAGGATATGTTTAGCCTCAAGTCTGTGCAGTGGACATGGACTGGGAATGGGTGTTAATTAGGGAGGTGATATGCAGTAAAGCACTGCTGAGAGGCAAGAATATCATTAGCAAATTTAATAGACCAAATGACCGCCATGTGTCAACCAGAGATGTTAAAGGGAACTAACACATAGACTGTGTGTTTTCTTTACTCTCCACTGTTTCTAATCTTTTTGTTAAAATGGAAATTCACTGTATTCTATTGCTTCAGCCTTCAAAATCTAATCCAATCCAATCTAATAAATTAAATGCTGTTAGAAGTATCTAATAAATTAAATACTGTCTCGCTATGTAGCCTTAAACAGAAACCTTACCCTGTGTTTCACCTGCACTGTTTTCCTCCCTCGGCTTTCAAATCATCTCTCTGCCAGAGATACATGGTAGGCCCCTTTGATGTCCTCAAGGGTGAATTCTCCCATAACCTCCAGAAAAACCCTTTGCCATCAACTCCGATTCATAGTGACCCTTTAGGACACAGTAGAACTGCCATGTAGGGTTTCCAAGGCTGTAACTGTTACAGAAGCAGACTGCCACATCTTTCTCCGATGGAGTAGCTAGTAGGTTCGAACTGCTGACCTTTCAGTGAGCAACCAAGCACTTAACCACTGCATCACCAGGGCTTCTCCATAGCCTCCAAGTGGTTTAAAATAGTGAAGAAAAAATTTTGGACTTGCTGACTTGGAGCTTATTAGGATGCCACTTTTTTTGTGTGTGTCTACTTAATTATATGCTTTCTTTTATGTGACAAAGGGAACTATTAGATTATGGAAAGAGCACAAATCTTGGAAACTTGCCTTGACCACTGACTACACTTGGGATGTTTTATGTCATCTCCCTAAGCCTCCAGTTTTCTCATAATAAAAGGAGTGCATTCACGAGGCTTCAGTAATATGTGTAAGATATTTAGGTCAAGCCTGGCCAATACAAAGAATTCAATATGTGATGGCTACTATCATTAATTAATTACTATCAGTAAAAAAAAAAAAAAGTAATGGAGTCCCTGGGTAGTGGAAATAGTTAATGCGCTTGCCTGCTAACTGAAAGGTTGAAGGGTTGAGTCCACCAAGAGGTGCATTGAAAGAAAGTCCTGCCAATCTACTTCTTAAAAATCACCCATTGAAAACCCTATGTAGTGCAGTTCTACTCTGACAGAAATGAGGTTGCCATGAGTCCAGGCTGATCTGACGGCAACTGGTTCCATCATTATTAACTACCTCATAAACTGATGTGTAGATCAAATAAGCTGGTGTATATTAACCTTTCACTAGGACCCGGGATACACGAGGTACTCAAAAATCCTATTTCCCTTTCTACTTTAGCAACCAGTAAGCTCAGAGCCAAATTTATTGGTCAGTTTTAAGATTGTTGTTGTTATTGCTGTTGTTAGGTGCCATGAAGTCGATTCTGATTCATAGTGACCCTATGTACAACAGAAAGAAGCACTGTCCAACCCTGCACCATTCTCACAATGGTTATGCTTGAGCCCATTGTTGCAGCCCCTATGTCATTTCATCTCCCTGAGCGTCTTCCTCTGTTTTGCTGACCGTATACTTTACCAAGCATGATGTCCTTCTCCAGGGAAGATTAGTCTGTCCCAAATATTTGATATAGTTAGTTCTCTACTTAACTACTTTTCATTTTTTTCGTGGTTTTGTTCTTGTGTCTTTTCAGATGTGTTTTAATATTAGACACCCACTCAAATCACTTGCAGAGGTAGGTGAGGATAATGAAAGAATGAATAAATAACAATATTTCCATCTCGGTCACCATGATGTGCAAAGCATTCCGCCCTCTTTCCCTCTGGTCTGGGTACCTGTTATGATATTCAGCAACATTCTCCAGGTTGTAGAAATTGTGCCATTTTCCCTGAAGATACTTTGTTGCTGCCATATAAACCCGGTGCCATCGAGCCATATGGTTTGCACTATATCAGAAATGTTGGCTATGATGTTTATTTGCCACCTGCCTACAGATAGCCTGGAACAATGCAAATTAGCAGAAATAATGCTTAGTATTCACCAATCTCCATTTCATTTATTCTTCCTGGACATACAAAAGATGACTTTCCCCAGCTTCCTTTGCAGCTAGGATGAGGTTATAACTGGGTTCAGATTAATAGGATGTGGGTGGGCATGACGAATTCTACTTCCAGGCCTGGCTGTAAAACCGTCCCGGAAATTGATGACATTCTCTTCCCATTTCTCAGTGACATATGAGGTCCTATCTTTAAAATGGCAGAATGATAATATGAAAGGGTCCTGGATCCCTGAGTTAACACTTGGAGGAAACCACTACAGAGAACCACCTGGACCTAATTCAGATTGTGATGTTAGCAAGAAATCAATCTTTGTTGGGGTAAGCTTCTAGGGTACCAACCACCAGTTGCCATCGAGTCACTTCCAACGCACGGCAACCCCATGTGTGTCAGAGTAGAGCTGTGCTCCATAGCGTCTTCAACAGAATATTTTTCAGAAGCAGATCACCAGACCTTTTTTCTGAGACACTTTTGGGCGGACTCAAACCTCTACCCTTTTGGTTAACAGCTGAGTACCTACCCATTTGCACCACCAGCAACTCCAAGCTCCTAAGGTATCAGGGCTTATTTGTTACCACAGCATAGCCTGTGGTATCCTATGATGACTGAAACTATCTAATTCATAGGATTTTCATGGGGATAGAAGGATACTGTGCTCATGTAAATACATTGTAAGTGGTATATCAAACAGTACGTGAATGTATCATGTTGCTGTTTGTAGAAAAGGCATAGGTTGCAAGCATGGCAAGTATTTGAATCTCACTTATCCACAATCCTGTCATCTGGAAAATAACAGCCCTAATCCCTGCCATAATTACTTCTCATGGTTGTTACAAGATGCAAATGAAATCATAGATGTGTGAGAACTTGGTAAACTGTAAAGTTCTGTCCAATGGAAGACATTGTAATTATTTCTCTGGGGCTTCAAAACTCTCCCAGGGATACCCTCCCTGAATACAGGAGGGATACCTCACTGCCTCAAAGGGATACCTCACTGCCTCACTGTTTTCTAGAATGTTAGCATAGACTTTTGTTCACCAAAGCGTGAGCCCAAGTCACTTGAATATAATCCGGAACACTTGGCAGGCATTTTCTGCCTGGAACAGCTGCTTGAAGCTGAAAATAAAGGTGCCTCTGATTCTAAACACAGAATGTCTAGAAAGGAGAAAAAAGATCCTTGTACATAATTTTAATCTCTCCTAAAGAAGAGGGCAAATGGGGTGGAGGTATAGGTGGTGTCTGGCACAGGAAAGCGGGGTGGGGGGGGTGGTGTCAAACTTCACTCAGGGTAGGGCAGGTTCCAGACCCCAAGGAAGGCCAGAGCAAGGTCATGGGCAACATACTCAGCTGTCTACAGGGTGAGTTTCCAGGGAATAGGAAGCCTCCAGGTTCTGATCTATTGCATGACTGGGTCCCAAAACTCCCCAGGTGAAGCTTCTTTCTTTTGAGCTGTCAGCTTTGTTTCCTATATAAAACTAACCAACCAACCAACAAATCTTATGGGAGGAATTGTACCAGAAGTTAATATTGTCCTAAGGAGACTTTCAGGGATTTTAAAACAGAGGAAGTTTTGAGGCCTGTGGAGTGGGGAGGGTACACACAAGTCCTGGCAAGTGATCCCCAATGAGAACTCAAGGCCAGGGCCAGTCAGCCATCTTCAGAACGCCAGGCAGGCATGGCTCCTTAAACCAACTTTCCTATTTGGGGGTGCCACTCCAAGGCACCTGGCCCTCTGACCTAGGTGCTCACATTCATAGCTCTTGCTACTTGAGCTCAAATATTAGCTCATTTATTACTCATATAACCTGTGTGTTTGTTTCCTGAGACTGCCATAAGGAAGTAGCCCATACTGCGTGGCTTTTAAGAACACAAATTTATTATCTAACAATTCTGGAGTTCTAGTAGTGTGATTTCAGGGTGTTGTCAGGGTCATGTTCTTAATGAAGGCTCTGAGGGAAGATCCTTCCTTGTCTCTCCCAGACTCTGGTAGCCCCTGGTGCTCCTTGGCTTGTGGCAGCATTACTCCAGCCTCTGCCTCCTTCTGCACACAGCCGTTTTCCCTATTGTGTGCCCTTCTGCCTCTGTGTCTCTTCTCTGCTTTTAAGGATATCAGTCGTATTGGATTAGGGCCCACCTTACTCCATCTAACCTCATGTTAACTAATTGCAACTGCAAAGATACTATGGTAAAACCTGCAAAAGCCAGAGCCTGTATAAGGCAGAAACCTGTCAGAGAAGGAAAACTCAAATATTTTCCACTAATAGGGAGTAACGAAAAAGTGGTAAGACTGCACCCGTCAAAGGCAGAAAACTTGTGAGACCCGGAAAAACAAGGCCATCCAGTTGAGTTCTGGCTCTTGCAGGTTTCACTGTATTCCCAGATAAGGTCACATTGACAAGTACTAGGGATTAGAACTTGAACATATTTTATTTGAGGGACACAGTTCAATCCATTAAAAAAACCTCTATGAAATAGGTACTTTTATCATCCCCATCGTACAAAGAGAGAAACTGAAGCCCAGAGACGTTAAGTTCTAGGGCACAGAGCTAGTAAGTGGCAGAGCTAGATCCAAACCCAGGCAGCAGGCTCTACAGCCCATGCTCTGAACACCACACCCTGCTGCCTGGTCTGGAAAAGGAGTCCAATATGTTAGACCTTCAGGCTCCAACACCCTGGGCTTCTCCGTCTTGGATTCATCAAATGAGAGTCAGCCAATTAAAAACAAAATCAAAGAAGAAAGCCATTTCGTGTTGTGCAGATACGTGATTATGGCTAATTAGAAAAAAATGCAAATCCTCATTGCCAATTCTCTGTTACTGGCGATGGAGCATCCCTTGTTTCAGTTCCAAAGTGGTTCAGACGGGTCCGAAAGAGAATCCTCGGTGCCTGTAGCATGGAAATCTAGCTCTGAGTGAGCTCTTTACCTATGACTTGGTTGTTGGCTAAGATAAAAAAAAAAAAACACCCTTCTGCAGCTATGCTTTTAGTTTGGGGTGCTAAGATTCATTAGCATATTTGCATAAAAATGTGTGTCTGGGGTATATGCTTATTGCTCATCACAATGCCTCTACGCACCTCACTAATTACCAGTTGCCTTTAGGCGTTTACTTGAAGACAGTCAAGTACTATGTAATCAAGTAGGGCTAACAAATTACTTTTGTGAGGAATCTGAGGAAAAAGGAAAGTAAGAGATGAGCAATTAATATCTGTCTTTGACTTTGCTGGGTGGCTAGCTGCTTGCCTTACAAATGTGTTGAGCATCGTTCAGCTGATTCCCAGTGAGTTGCCTCCAGACTCAGTGTTTCCATCTCCCAAATGGGTACTTCGCTTCAAGGTTGTTCAAAATGTGATTCACAGACCAGCTACATCCAATTTACCTGGGGGCCTTGTTAAAATTAGGGAGTCCCTATCCCAGTTAATTGGCCTAATAATGTGTTTAGTGCTTCTGTTCTACCTCCTAGTTTGTTGTATAGTGCCTGGGGTCTTAACAGCTTGCAAGTGGCCATCCAAAGCATGGCAATTTGTCTCTATTTGCCTGGAGGAACAGAGGAAGAAGGAGAGCTAGGAACAGGAGATGGATATGCCACGTATGGCTGATTTGCCTCCATGAACAACTGCCTCCTTTGCCACGAGACCAGAAGAACTGGATGGTGCCCAGTTACCATTACTGAACATTTTGATCAAAGATTCTATAGAACAATACTGATCAAAAGGGGGAAAATGCAATACAGAACTTCAAATTTTCATGGACTTCAGACTTTCTGGAGTCATAGGGGCTGGATGAACCCCTGAAACTCTTGACTGAGATAACCTTTAAAACAAAAAATATTTCCTGAAGTCTTCTTAAAACCAAATAATTTAGCTTAAATAGTAAAAAAATAAAAGTGTGCCTTGAACATTATGCTCTTTTAAGAACTATCTGTATGGGATCAAAGTGACAATAGCAACTTGAAAGATTAGACAGGAATCTTAGGGGGCAGTGAGTTTATGTTAACAGGGGAGGAACAACTCAGAAAAAGAGGGTGAGAATGGTTATATGACTTGAAGAGTGTAATCAATGTCACCAAATTGTACATGTAGAAACAGTGAATTGGCGTTTTTTTTCGTTGTGTATATTCTCAATGACAACAACAAAATTAAAAAAAAAAAAGTGGCAAGTCCCTGGTACAGGCCACTGACTCAAAATTTGTAAAAGTGAAGCCTGAGTGGACTGACCACATGAATTAGTTTACATTGAATTAGTTTACATCCATCAACTCAGAGGTACTTTCATTCTCAGATGTGTTCTGATTTTTATAATAAACTACATTGTCACTGTAGGCCTCAGACTGCATTTAACACATGCCCAAGGTGATTCTTACATGTGTTAAAGTTTGGCACCTTTCTAAGTTTGTTAGAGGCATTGGATGGGATAAGACAGTTGTTAGTAACAGTGAGTTTTATGGCGGGGGCGGGGAACCAATAACAAAACAAAACACTGTCATTTATAAAAATCATATTCTTACACATATTACAGATCTGTGAATATACTAAAAACCATTGAATTGCACACTTTAAACTGGTGAATTGTATGGCGTGTGAATTATATCGCAATAAAGTTTTCTGTTTTTTTTTTTTAAAGACAGTACCTTATATCACTACCTCTTGCTTTATGTGCCTGGCCAATATAATCATGAACTGAGTGTTGCCTGAGGAAGTTGACTAGGTTTGATTTCTGTAAATCTGTGTGGCATTAAAAAACAAAACAAAACAAAATGGCTCATGGCCTCCATCCACCCTGTTCTTTCACCTGACTGTGACAAGATCTGGTCTCTGAGTGACGAGCTGTCGCCGTCTGCTGTTCAGATTTTAAGTACAGTGTACTTCTCAGCCAGAGCTAATTTTCTGCTTCTCTGCCCAGGTGGTGCCATTTGGACCTTCGGAAAAGCCGTTCCTATTAGGATAAAATGGTGCAAGTATAAACCTGGGTTTTCCCTTGCTCCACCTGACCGTGGAGAACGTGGCTTAAACTTCTGATCAGTCTCCATTAGATAGTTCCTTTAAAGGATGAATGGATGGATAGAGGTATGGGTAGATAGACAAACAGACAGATAGATAGATAGATAGACAGACAGATAAAAAAAAATTGAGCTAAGAAATGGGGGAATTCTGAGATTAAAGCACATTGAAGAGTAACTTTTTCTAAGCTGGGAGAAAAATGATGTGAGGGTCTGGCCTTCAAGTCAGGCAGCAGGAAGAGACTCAGGCAGAACCAAAGAAAACTCATTCAGAAGAGAAAGTAAATGTATCTTAATTTCTCTCCTTTGAGTCTACTGTTACCTGAGAGTACAGCTTTGGGTCAGCACAACTTACAAGATCCATCCATCCCCGCTTCCAGAATATGAGAAACAGTTTTCATGGTGACATTTTGAAAGAGCTGAAAGATCTTATTCTTGTAAGTACAGTTTAAGTCTTAATTCCAAAAAAGCATCCCTGGTCAACGCAACCCAGAGCATTCATATGTTAATAACAATAGTGAGAGTAAATCAGTGCTGACCACCATTTGTGAAGCATTGCTATGTGCTGAGCATTGTGGTAGGCATTTTACATAAGTCATATCGATTTCTTTCCTCAATTACCCCTTTTCCTTCTGACACTGCTCCAGCCATGCTGACTTCCTTAAATATATCTCAAATATATCAAACATTTCTATCTCAGGGCCTTGGCACATGCTGTGTCTTCTGCCTGAAATGCTCTTCCCGAGACAGCGATGTGACTCTCTTCCTAACTTTATTTTGCTCTCTGCTCAAATGTCAACCCCTAACAAATGTTTTTGGATGGGCCACTCTGTGTAAGACAGCACCTTCTAGTCATCAGGTTTTACAAATCAAAACCACAGCAATATACCACCTTACACCCTCTGGGATGGCTAGATTAAAAAAGCCAGATAACAACATGTGTTTACAAGAGTGTGGGGAAATCAGAAACCTTGTACACCGATGGTAGAAGTGTAAAATGGTGTAGGTACTTTGGAAAACGCCGTATTTTATGCAAATAATGCTCACATTATACATTTTATTTTTGCCATCTGCAACCCCCCCCCCATGCTATTTTTGTCAGAGTGCTATGGCACGTGTTATACTTGTGGGCACACTATTCAAGTCGGCATATTATTTACAGAAAAATAGAGTATTCTGGCAGTTCCTCAAAACGTTTATGTTGTTGTTAGGTGCTGTCCAGTTGGTCCTGACTCATGGTAACCCTATGTAAACAGAATGAAACACTGCCCAGTCGTGCGCCATCCGCAACAATCATTGCTATGTTTGCGTCTGTTGTTGCAGCCACTGTGTCAATCCATCTTGTCCAGGGTATTCCTCTTTTTCGATGACTCTCTACTTTACCAAGCATGATGTCCTTCTCCAGGGCCTGGTCTCCCCTGATAACATGTCCAAATATGTGAGAGAAAGTGATTAAACATAGAAACCATATGATCCAGCAGTTCTACTCCTAGAAATATTAAAAAAAAAAAATTGCCTCACAATGGAATCAATAAGCAACATCATGATAAATGGGGAAAAGATTGACATTGTTCGGGATTTCATTTTACTTGGATCCACAATCAATGCCCATGGAAGTAGCAATCAGGAAATCAACCGAAGTGTTGTAATGGGCAAATCTGCAAAAGACCTCTTTAAAGCGTTCAAAAGCAAAGATGTCACTTTGAGGACTAAGGTGTGCCTGACCCAAGCCACGTTGTTTTCAGTCGTCTCATATGGATGTAAAAGCTGGACAGTAAATAAGAAGACTGAAGAAGAATTTATGTCTTTGAATTATGGGGTTGGCAAAGAATATTGGATATACCATGAACTTCCAGTAGAACAGACAATTCTGTCTCGGAAGAAATAAAGCCAGAGTGCTTCTTGGAAGTGAGGATGGCAAGACTTTGTCTCACACACATTGGACACGTTTTCAGGAGGGATCACTCCCTGGAGAGGGACATCATGCTTGGCAAAGTACAGGGTCAGCGGAAAAGAGGAAGAGTGTCAATGAGGTGGATTGACACAGCGACTGCAACAATGAGCTCAAGCATAACAACGATTTTAAGTATGGCACACAACCAGGCAGTGTTTTGTTTTGTTGTGCTTAGGGTAGCTATGAGTCGGAATCAACTGCATCTAACAACAACGACAACAATTTCACTCAGCATAATTCCTTCCAGATTCATCCATGTTGTGAGAAATTTCCCGGATTCATCATTGTTCTTTATCATTTCATAGTATTCCATTGTGTATATTTACCATAATCTGTTTATCCATTCATCTGTGGAGGAGCACCTAGGTTGTTTCCATCTTTTTGCTATTGTGAACAGTGTTGCAATGAACATGGGTGTGCATATATCTATTCATGTGACAGCTCTTATTTCTCTAGGATATATTCCAAGGAATCAGATTGCCGGATCATATGGCACTTCTATTTCTAGCTTTTTAAGGAAGTGCCAAATGGATTTCCAAAGCAGTTATACCATTTTATATTCCCACCAGCTGTGTATAAGTGTTCCAGTCTCTCCACAACCTCTCCAACATTTTTTTTTGTTTTGTTTTTTTGTATTAATGCTAGCCTTGTTGGGATGAGGTGGTATCTCATTGAAGTTTTGATTTGCATTTCTGTAATGGCTAATAATTGTGAGCATTTTCTCAAGTATCTGTCAGCCATTTGAAAGTTTTCTTTGGTGAAGTGTCTGTTCGTACCCTTTGCTCATTTTTTTAATTGGGTTATTTGTCTTCTTGTTGAGGTTTTGCAGTATCTTGTAGATCTTAGAGATTAGACACTGATCGGATTGTTCTAGTCAAAATTTTTTTCTTAGTCTCTAGGTTGTCTTTTTTACCCTTTTGGTGGTGAAGTCTTTGGATAAGCATAAGTGTTTGAATTTTAGGAGCTCGTCGTTATCTAGTGTCTCTTCTGGTATTAGTGCATTGTTAGTCATGCTATGTATTCTGTTTAAGCCGTGTATTAGTGCTGTCCCTATTTTTTCTTCCATGATCTTTATCATTTTAGATTTTTTATTTAGATCTTTGATCCATTTTGAGTTAGTTTTTGTGCATGGTGCGCGGTATGGGTCTTCTTTCATTTTTTTGCAGATGGATATTCAGTTATGCCAGCACCATTTGTTAATGAAACTGTCTTTTCCCCATTTAATGGACTATGGGCCTTTGTCAAATATCAGCTGCTCATATGTGGATGGATTTATGTCTGGATTCTCAATTCTGTTCCATTGGTCTATGTATCTCTTGTTGTACCAGTACCAGGCTGTTTTGACTACTGTGACACTATAATAGGTTCTAGAATCAGATAGTGTGAAGGCTCCCGCTTTGTTCTTCTTCCTCAGTAATACTTTACTAACCTGGGGCTTCTTCCCTTTCCATATGAAGTTGGTGATTTGTTTCTCCATCTCATTAAAAAATGTTGCTGGAATTTGGATCACGATTGCATTGTATCTGTAGATCGTTTTGGGTGGAATTTACATTTTCACAACGTTGAGTCTTCCTATCCATGGGCAAGATATGTTTTTTCACTTACGTAGATCTCTTTTGGTTTCTTGCAGTAGCATCTTGTAGTTTTCTTTGTATAGATCTTTTATGTCTCTGGTTAGATTTCTTCCTTAGTATTTTATCTTCTTGGGGGCTATTGTAAATGGTATTGATTTGGTGATTTCCTGTTTGATGTTCTCTTTGTTGGTGTAGAGGCATCCAACTGATCTTTGTATGTTTATCTTATATCCTGATACTTTACTGAACTCGTTTATTAGTTTCAGTAGTTTTCTCGTGGATTCTTTGGGGCTTTCTGTGTATAAGATCATAACCTCTGCAAATAGGGATACTTTTACTTCTTCCTTACCAATTTGGATGCCCTTTATTTCTTTATCTAGCCAAATTGCTCTGGCTAGGACCTCCAGCATAATGTTGAATAAAAGTGGTGATAAAAGGCATCCTTGTCTGGTCCCGTTATCAAGGGGAATACTTTCGTTCTTGATATTGGCTGTTGGCTTTGTATAAGGTCCTTTATTATGTTGAGGAATTTTCCTTCTTTTCATATTTTGCTGAGAGTTTTTATCATGAATGGATGTTCTACTTTGTCAAATACTTTTTCTGCCTCAATTGATAAGATCATGTCATTCTAGCCTTTTCTATTTATGTGATGGATTACATTAATTGTTTTTCTAATGTTGAACCATTTCTGCATACCTGATATGCATCTGACTTGGTCATGGTGAATTTTTTTTTTTTTTTCTGATATGTTGTTGAATTCTACTGGCTAGAATTTTGCTGAGAATTTTTGTATCTATGGTCATGAGGGATATTGGTCTCTAATTTTCTTTTTTCTGTGGTGTCCTTACCTGGTTTTGGCGTCAGGATTATGCTGGCTTCATAGAATGAGTTTGGGAGTATTCTATCTTCCTCTATGCTGTGAAATATCTTTAGTAGTACTAGTAGTACTAGTGTTACCTCTTCTCTGAACGTTTGAAAGTCCTCCATTGAAGCCGTCAGGGCCACAGCTTTTTTTTTCCCGGGAGTTTTTAAATTACCTTTTCAATCTCTTCTTTTGTTATAGGTTTATTTAGTTTTCTACCTCTGTTTGTGTTATTTTAGGTAGGTGCTTTGTTTCTAGAAATTTGTCTGTTTCCTCTAGATTTTCAAATTTGTTGGAGTACAATTTTTCATAGTATTCTGTTAAGATTCTTTTAATTTCATTTGAGTGTGTTGTGACATCACCCATTTCATTTTGTATTTGGATTATTTTCTTCCTTTCCTGTTTTTCTTTTATCGCTTTGGCCAATGGTTTATCAATTCTATTGATCTTTTCAAAGATTCAGATTTTGGTCTTGCTCACTCTTTTGGTAGTTTTTCTATTCTCTATTTCACTTGTTTCTGCTCTAATTTTTATCATTTCCTTTCTTCTGGTGCCCATAGGCTTCTTTTGCTGTTCTCTTTCTATTTGTTCGAGTTTTAGGGTTAATGTTTTAATTTTGTCCCTTTCTTCTTTTGAATATGTGCATTTATTGCTATGAATTGACCTCTGAGCGCTGCTTTTGCTGTGTCCCAAAGGTTATAGTAGGACATATTTTCACTCTCATTTGATTCTGTGAGTTTCTTTATTCCATCCTTGAGTTCTTGTATAACCCTGTGGTTTTTGAGCAAGATGCTGTTCAGTTTCCATGTATTTGATTTTTTTTCCTTGCTTTTTCTGTTACTGATTTCTATTTTTATGGCTTTATGGTCAGAAAAGATGCTTTGTAACATTTCAGTATTTTGGATTCTGTTAAGTCTTGCTTTGTGGCCTAATACGTGGTTTATCCTGTAGAATATTCCATGTGCATTGGAAAGGAAAGTATACTTGGCTGCTGTTGAGTGGGGTGTTATGTATATGTCTATGAAATCAAGTTGGTTGATTGTGACAATTAAATCTTCAGTGTCTTTATTAAGCTTCTTTTTGGATGTTCTGCCTTTCACCAAAATGGTGTGTTGAAGTCTCCTGCTATTATTGTGCAGCTGTCTATTTCTCTTTTTGATGCATCAGAGTTTGTTCTATGTATTTTGGAGCTTTGTCCTTGGGTGTGTAAATATTATGGTTATGCCCTCTTGGTGTATTGACTCTTTAATCATTATATAGTGTCCTTCCTTATCCTTTATGGTGGATTTTACTTTAAAGTCTATTTTTTCAGAGATTAGTATTGCCACTCCTGCTCTTTTTTTTTTTATTGTTATTCACTTGATATATATTTTTTCCATCCTTTGAGTTTTAGTTTGTGACTTTGAGTCTAAGATGTGTCTCTTGTAGGCAGCAGTTAGACAGATCATTTTTTTTATCCATTCTGCCACTCTCTGTCTCTTTATTGGTGCATTTAGTCCATTTACATTTAGTGTAATTTTGGATAGGTATGAGTTTAGTGCTGTCATTTTGATGTATATTTTTGTATGTTGTTCAGTTTCTTTGTTGTGCTTAATTTTCTGTGCTGAGTCATTCTCCTTTATGTAATTGCTTTTAATCTTTTTCATTGTTGTTGATGTTGTATTTGCTAAGCCTTTATATTTTTCTTGTTTTTTATTTTGATGTGCAGGATTGTTAGTTTCCTTAGTGTTTACCTTAAAATTTACCTTTATTTTTCTAAGTTTAGATCAATCTTTTATTTCTGATATTGCCTTGACTGCCTTTCCATATGAAAGTTCTATGACTACATTATTTAGTCCCTCTTTTTTGTTTTGATATTGTCATCTTTTACATATTGTCTCTGTTTCCCTGTTTTCAGTGTTTTAGCTTTGATTTATTTTTGTGACTTCCCTATCTGGGTTGATATCTGGTTGTTCTGTCCTGTGCTCTAGTCTTGAGATGTTATCTGATATTACTGATTCTCTAACTGGAGGATTCCATTTAGTATATCTTGTAATTTTGGTTTGATTTTTACAAATTTCCTAAACTTCTGTTCATCTGGAAATGCCTTAATTTCACCATCATATTTGAACAACAGTTTTGCTGGTTATATAATTCTTGGTTGGCAGTTTTTTTCCTTCAAGGCTTTATATATGTCGTGCCATTGCCTTCTTGCCTGCATGGTATTTGCTAAGTAGTCAGAGCTTAGTATTACTGATTCTCCTTTGCAGATGACTTTTCATTTGTCCCTAGCTGCTCTTAGAATTCTCTCTTTATTCTTGAATTTGGCAAGTTTGATTATAATATATCTTTGTGACTTTCTTTTGGTGTCTACCCTGTGTGGGATTTGATAAACTTCTTGAATAGATATGTTCTTATCTTTCATGATATCAGGGAAGTTTTCTGCCAACAAATCTTCAACAATTGTCTCTGTATTTCCTGTTATCCCCCCTTTCTGGTACTTCAGTCACTTGTAGCTTTTTCTTCTTGACACAGTCTCATGTAATTCTTAAGGTTCTTTCTTTTTTAAAAAATTCTTTTACCTGATTTTTCCTCAGAGAAATTGGTGTCAAGTGCTTTATCTTCTTTCTCAGTAATTCTGACTTCCATTGCCTCAGTTCTGCTCCTATGACTTTCTATTGAGTTCTCTAATTCTGAAATTTTATTGTTAATCTTTTGGATTTCTGTTTGTTGTCTCTCTATGGATTCTTGCAGTCCCTTAGATTTGTCATTATGCTCTTGTATAACCTTCTTAAGTTCCCGTATTGCTTTGTCTGTGTGTTCCTTGGTTTGGTCTGCACTTTGCCTGATCTCCTTCCGATCTCTTGAAGAGCTCCGTATATTAACCTTTTGAATTCTACCTCTAGTAATTTCAAGAGCTTCTCTTTCTCTGAGAGATTTCTGGTTCCTTGTTTTGGTTACTTGCTGAAGCCACCATGGTCTGTCTCTTTATGTGATTTGATAATGGCTGTTGTCTCTGAGTCATCAATAAGTTATTGTATTTATTTATTTTATGTTTGCTTACTGTATCCTAGCCTCTTGTTTTGTTTTGATATGCCCAAATAGGCTGGTCATGTGAGCTACTTTGATTATTGGTGTCTTTGAAGCTTTCACATCCTGTCACCATGTGGTTGGAGCTGCTACTAGGTATGTGAGCTCAGGAGTCCATTTACTTTTCTTGTGTGAATTCAGCTCAGATGCCCAGGTCGTTGGTCACTGAGCATGTGGTACAGGCTCTTACCTACAGTCCTAGATGGATAGGGCTACGTAAGGATGATTGGAGCAGGCACAGGTATCTGGCTGCAGTCAGGGGTTATGTGCTGAGCAAAGCAGGCATTTGATGGCTATCCCTGAGTGCCTGGGTGGAAGGCATGTCCCTGTTCCCTAGAGCATGTAGGTGGGTGGGTTTTGCAGGTGGATTTGGGGCATGCAATGTTGTTGGCTGAAAGGACTGGGAGGCACCACTTATTCTTGGATTTCTGTTGCGGGTGGCTAGGTGGAATTGGTGGGTAGAGCCACCAGTCTTCAGGCCCCTGATGTGGGCAGGTGAGGACCCCGCTTAACGGGTAAGGTGGTGTCAAATGTCATGGATCTGCTACTGCCTCTTAGCTGTTACAGTGGAAAATAGGCTTCAGGTGTTTTCCCTGTTGTACCTTTCTAATGAGGGTTACGCTGTTGAAATAGGCCCACAAAGGTCTATGCAGGGGTGAAAGGCATTCAAAATCCATGGAACCCTTATGCCTGTGCCTAGGCAAAGGGGCTGTGCCTGCCCTGAAGTCCTGGTTTAGGGGATCTGGATTTTTTCCTGTTTGTTAATTTGTTCCGTCTACAAAGCTATGAGAATGGCTCAGGGCACGACGAGATGGGTCCCACTATCAGCCCAGGGAGTGTGGCAATTGCTGAAGCCGGACTGGGACTGGAGCAGAGGTGGGAGGGGGCAGGTGAATGGAAGAGATACTTCCCAGAGGGGGAAGGTTTTTTTTTGAGACGTTTGCACTTAACTTTCCCAGATCTAATATTGCTTCCTCCTGGCTTGTGTAGATTCTCCTTCGCTGGATTTCTCCTGGTGTGGAAAACTTGTCCCTCGCACTACTGCTTGCCTCAGCTTTGGTGCACTGGCTGATCTAGCCTGGAGGGTGCCAGCCAGGTCAGGTCTGGCAAATCCTCACTGCTCCTGAATAGTCTCTCCCTTCCCCTGCTACTCAGTCCAACTCTTCAACTTTGTCTTTGATGTTCAGGGCTCTTAAATTATCATATAAAATTCATTCATGTGTTTTTTTTTCAGGTTTTTGTTGTAAGAGGGACCACAGGAAGCATCTGACTACTCCACCATCTTGGCCCTGCCTCTAAGAATTGAAACACATGCCATTTCTTAACTCGGTCATTCGGTCAGGGGAAACAATGTCTGATTTTCCCAGACTAAGCCACATGCTTACCACTAGAGCTAGAGTACAGTCAACTGCATCCAAAACCCAACCACTGCAAGTAGTGAGAGAGTGGAATTTAGAGGGGAAATGTGGTAGGGTCTGCAAAGAAGGAGCTCCAGGCACAAAGCAAAACAAATCTAACAGGGCAAATATCCAAAAGTGTATTTTTCTAATGAAAAATCACTAAACATATCCTCAGCGATACTATCAAAATATCCATAGTGCATTGGCCAGGCTCAAAGATGGTAGAGTGGGTGGGTCAGATGCCAGAAATTATAGCATCTGTATTGGATGTTTTTTAGATGATATCTACTCTTTTATAGAAAAAATATAAAATATATATTAGATATACATTTTTACTTTTTATTTATTACACGGCACATATATGCTTTTTGTAGCCAAAAAGAACAAAATGAGACTAACACTTACAACTCAAAACTATCTCTGATAATTTGCTGAATATCATTCTACTGATAGCAAGAAAGCAGGAGGGAGCATGGGTGAGAGAGAGTACTTATAAGAGAGAGATGATAAAAGTGATATGATTTTTTATTGATTACTTTCAATCAGGTTGAACATCTATAGTCATTAATTGCTTTCTGGTGGCCCTTTCAGTGTAGAGAAACCCTCCCATTTGACCATGAAATGTCAACTGGACACTTTCCACAGATCAGCGTAGGTGGATCTGAGTTCTCTGGAAGGTGTTGGTCTCATTAGAGGAATAAAAGTTCAATTAAGGAAACTAAAGCTTGCAAATTCTTCTCTTCATCTCATCCTCTACCTTATCTGTCATGATCAGAAATAAATAAGCTTAACTCACTTTCTCATTTGCTTTTCTAAAAAAAAATATTTTCTCCTCAAAGCTCAGAAGCAGAAAGGGAGCATAGAAACTTACCTGGGCATAAGATGCTCTTTCCTCCAGCAGGAGGTCAAGACTGTGAAGCAGAGAATAACGTCTTTTATTCTTCTTATTAAAGGCTTTTGGACGAGCTTTCCCTTTGCTCTTCCTTTTGCAGAGAGAAAGATCTAGGACAATTACTTAGAAGGAGGTCTTACTGAAGAGCTAGAAATGATAAAGAAGCTGAGGACTCTGTGAAGACAAACATTTCTCTATGGTTCTGGGTACCACATTGTTGTGGAAGGGTGCCATACCCTTTTAGACCCAGCAGTGTCCCATTTGAAAGGAACTTTTCATTCCAATCATTAAAAGAAAAGGACGATGTGAGGGCAAAGTGAATGTTCAGCCAGTACCTCATAATACGGGTGAGTAAGGAGATGCTGATTGCTAAGAGAAGGTGAGGTTTCCTTTGTGTTGATCTATGGGAAACTGATGTTATAAGGTTCACTGCATTGATAAGAAAGGTGTATATCTGGAAAACTCAGAGCTTTTTTTTCAAATACAACTTGAACTTTAGGCATTTGTTTAAATGTTTCCTTGTGTGAGGAATAGTTAACATTTTTATCATTTCCATTGTATATCAGAAGGGCACTGCCCTCCTCACCTATTACCCTGCTAGAGAAACTAATCTTGGAATGGTCTACCTTCCATATCGCATGACCTTGCAACCCTGGCCACAGCTGATTGGATCAAAATGAACACCTGACCTATAGCCAGCCACTGGCATCAACTAATCAGATCCTCTGTGAAGAATCTGAATTAGGACCCAAAGGCTATAGTCAGATGATGGTGGGTTGTGAAGCTGAAGAGTCACAATGTAGAGAAATGTTGAGGGAGCTGTATGGGAGAGCTCATGTTGTCCCTTGGGACGAGGGATGTGGGGTTGGTTTCTGACCTTCCCGTTCCAGTCCTCCCAAAGGCCCAGTTGCCCTTCACTACCCTTTCTTGCATGTCTATGTTCTTGCCTGTTGTGTTCTTAGAGTAAACTTCTCATTCAGTTAGTGTGAGTGTATCCCTGTGCCTTGTAATCCAGAGAGCTGATGATTAGTGTAGTGCCTTAGAGTATACAAAGCACTTTCATAAGAGTTTAATCATTTCCCACAATCAGTCTATGAGGTAGGAGTTATTGTCCTTATTTTTCAAAAAGGAGCTTAGGGGAAAGTAAGATTCAGAGAGGGGAAGTAAATTGTCCAAGGTCACACAAGGTGGTAAGTGATGGATTTGGAATTCAAACCTAGGTGTTCTAACTGTAAGAATATTGCCATTTCCACTATAACTGCTTTTTATAGTATTACAATATAGGTGTAGCTATGTGTGGTAAAGGTTAAAAAAATGTGGCTTAAATAATATTTCTCCTTCATATAACAGTCCCCGAGTAGGTAGTCTAGTGCTTGTTTGATTGTTTGCTTCCATGTGGTTATATGAGACCCATACACCTCTGTCTTGTAGCTTTTCCATCCCTACAGTGTTGCCCTTGCCTCCTGGTCCAAGAATGCTAACTTCCATGGCATATCCAAGAGGCAGGATGGAGGAAGGGGGATGCAGGGGTAGGGCGTACCTCCTCCCTTTAAGCATGTGCTCTGTATGTTACACACATAACTTCCCATCACATTCCTTTGGCCATAATTACCTGAATACATCTAACAGCAAGTGAGGCTGAACAATGTAGTCTTTATTCTAAGCAGTTATGACCTCAGCTGAAAATTGGGGTTCTATTGCAATGGGAGAGAACCAGGAAATAGTAGATTTGGGGAAACAGCTAGAAATCTTTGCCTACACCTATGTCCTCAAGCCCAAATTTTCTCTTCTCCCATTCCAGGAAGGAAGTGGTTGAAGTTAGAGTCTGCTTTCTCGATACTTCCTGAAGTTACTTCCAGAAACTAGAAACCTGGGAGTAGATTCAGACTAATAGATTAACTTGAGGAAGCTTCTGTGTTCATTTTTACAACCTTAAGAAATAAATGCCATAGGAATTCAAGGTGATTAATGTGGATGCAAATGCCAAATAAAGTAGTAAAGATTTGACACTTATTAAAAAATGTTGCCAGAAAAATATGAATTATGATTTTAATATAAGCATGGTGTGGTGCCTATCCCCCTGCTTCTCTTTAATTTCCCCCACAGATAGGCGGCGGTGCATGCCATGCCCTTGTGAAGCAAATGAGAAATTATATTTAGACTCAAATTTAAAGAAGAAATTGCAATTGTTTTAATTATAAGTCACGCAGTGTGGGTCCAGAGCTAGACAGGCTCTCAGGCACTGATGAATTGGGGTGCTGGCCTGGGCATGGGACTGAGATTTCAAACAGGGGACTTGGCTTTGCAATAGTCATTTGTGCCTATGCTTGGCTCCCATGTAGACGAGCATACTCATTATTAATTATTATTAAATGCAAAAGCAGGCTGAGAGCCTTGTTCATTCTAGCATCCCCAGGCCTGCTAGCTACATAAATCCTATTAAGCCTAATGGGACTCTTATTAACGCTCCATGCTCTAAATCCAGAAGATGCTCTTTAGTGCACATGTTGACGGAGCCCCCCAGGTCTATCAGGTAAATAATCCGTATATTAAATAGCTCTTAAATTACCAATAGAATGCCAAAAGACTCCTTCAGCATATGTACTGAATCCATACTACCATCATTTGTCATCAAGTCAGTTTTGACTCGTGGTGACCTGCTGTGTGTCAGAGTAGAACTGTCCTCCATAGGGTTTTTAATGGCTGATTTTTCAGAAGTAGATCACCAGGTCTTTCTTCCAACATGTCTCTGGGTAGATTTGAACCTCCAACCATTAGGTTAGCAGCCAGCTGAAAGCATTAACCCTTTGCAGCACACAACTTGTTATAACCCTTTCTAATTCAGCATAGTTGAAATAACACATTTTTCCTTATTACCTTACACCTGTTTCTTTCCTGTGTTGTTAATCTCAGTTAATGGCATTACCAACTATCCTGATATTTCACCCTTCTCCCCTTTCTCAACTAAGGCAGGCATCACTAACTATCCTGACGCTCCTTCCTGCTGAGCTTGGATATGACTGCAGATGCTTTTCAACCCAGGCCTCTAGCCTGCCACTACCCATCTGCACAGTTGACCTTCAGTGTGAAGCCTTTTTCTAATCCATCCTAGTATCTTCTTTCATCATCCACATCTCTGATTGGTCACTGAGTCCAGTAGGTTCTGTCCCCTGTATGGCTTTCGCATTTGCCACTTTCTCTCTATCCTCATTGTGGCCACCCTCCTTACAACCATCAAGGTCTCTCTACCACCTTCTGAATAAGATCTAAGCTCTTTAGCCTGGCAATCAAGATCCTCGATGCTCTGGAATCTCCTAGCTCTCCAGCCTCACCTTTCATTAACCCCCTCTCTATGCAGCTTCCCTGAACCATTCTCAACTAAGTATACTCCTCTAAATTCTGCAGGCTGTTTCAAGCCACTCTGCCTTTGTTTCTGCTGTGCACTTTGCCTGGAATGCCTCTCACAGCAATCAGTCTCCTATTCAACATTCCAGACTCAGTTTTCATTGGCTCCCATAACTCAATTCCCTCCCCTTCCAGCCTGTGTGGAAACAGCTTCTCACTGTTTCTAGTCTCTGAGAGCCTCACCCTCCTTTGCTGGTTCTCCTAACTAGTACATCAGGAAATAAACCCAAAGAAACCAAACTTGTTGCTGTCAAATCAGTTCTGACTCATGGTGACCTCATGTGTTACAGAGTAGACCTGTGCTGCATAGGGTTTTCTTGGTTGTGATCTTGACAGAAACAGATTACCAGGCCCTATCTTCTGCAGTGCCACTGGGTGAGTTCGAACCACCAACCTTGAGATTAGTGTTGTCATTGTTATTAGGTGCTGTCGAGTCAATTCCGACTCATAGTGACCCTATGCACAACAGAACAAAACACTGCCCGGTCCGGCACCATCCTCACAATCGTTGTTATGCTTGAATTCATTGTTGAAGCCACAGTGTCAATCCACCTCATTGAGGATCTTCCTCTTTTCTGCTGACCCTGTATTTTGCCAAGCATGATGTCCCTCCCCAGGGACTGATCCCTCCTGACAACATGTCCAAAGTATATAAGATGCAGTCTCGCCATCCTTGCTTCTAAGGAGCATTCTGGTTGTACTTCCTCCAAGACAGATTTGTTCGTCCTTTTGGCAGTCTATGGTATATTCAATATTCTTCGCCAACACCACAGTTCGAAGGCGTCAACTCTTCTTCGGTCTTCCTTATTCATTGTCCAGCTTTCACATGCATATGATGCTATTGAAAATACCATGGCTTGGGTAAGACGCACCTTAGTCTTCAAGGTCACATCTTTGCTTTTCAATACTTTAAAGAGATCCTTTGCAGCAGATTTACCCAATGCAATGCATTGTTTGATTTCTTGACTGCTACTTCCATGGGTGTTGATTGTGGATCCAAATAAAATGAATCCCTTGACAAATTCAATCTTTTCTCTGTTTATCACGATTTTGCTTTTTGGTCTTGTTGTGAGGATTTTTGTTTTCTTTATGTTGAGGTGCAATCCATACTGAAGGCTCTGGTCTCTGATCTTCATTAGTAAGTGATTCAAGCCCTCTTCGCTTTCAGCAAGCAAAGTTGTGTCATCTGCATAACGCAGGTTGTTAATGAGTCTTCCTCCAATCCTGATGCCCCATTCTTCTTCATATAGTCCAGCGTCTCGTATTATTTGTTCAGCATACAGATTGAATAGGTATGGTGAAAGAATACAATGCTGACGCACACCTTTCCTGACTTTAAACTACTCAGTATCCCCTTGTTCTGTCCGAACAACTGCCTCTTGACCTATGTAAAGGTTCCTCATGAGCACAATTAAGTGTTCTGGAATTCCCATTCTTTGCAATGTTATCTATAATTTGTTATGATGCACACAGTCGAGTTCCTTTGCATAGTCAATAAAACACAGGTAAACATCCTTTTGGTATTCTCTGCTTACAGCTAAGATCCATCTGACATCAGCAATGATATCTCTGTTTCTACATCCTCATCTGAAACCAGCCTGAATTTCTGGCAGTTCCCTGTCCATATACTGCTTTTTTTGAATGATCTTCAGCAAAATCTTGCTTGAGTGTGATATTAATGATATTGTCCTAATTTCTGTATTCGGTTGGATCACCGTTCTTGAGAATAGGCATAAATATGGATCTCTTCCAGTTGGTTGGCCAGGAAGCTGTCTTCCATATTCTTGGCATAGAAGAGTGAGCACCTCCAGTGCTGCATCCGTTTGTTGAAACATCTCAATTGATATTCCATCAATTCCTGGAGCCTTGTTTTTCACCAATGCCTTCAGAGCAGCTTGGATTTCTTCCTTTAGTACCATCAGTTGCTGATTATATGCTACCTCTTGAAATGGTTGAACATTGACTAATTCTTTTTGGTATAATGACTCTGTGTATTCCTTCCATCTCCTTTTGATGCTTCCTGCGTCATTTAATATTTTCCCCACTGAATCCTTCACTATTGTAACTTGAGGCTTAAATTTTTCTTCAATTCTTTCAGCTTGAGAAACACTGAGTGCGTTCTTTCCTTTTGGTTTTCTATCTCCAGCTCTTTGTACATGTCATTATAATACTTTACTTTGTCTTCTCAAGCCACCCTTGAAATCTTATGTTCATTTCTTTTACTTCATCATTTCTTCCTTTTGCTTTAGCTGCTCGACGTTTGTGAACAAGCTTCAGGGTCTCCTCTGATGTCCATCTTGGTCTTTTCTTTCTTTCCTGTCTTTTCAACGACCTCTTGCTCTCTTCATGTATGATGTCCTTGATGTCGTTCCACAACTCGTCTGGTCTTCGGTCACTGGCGTTCAATGCGTCAAATCTGTTCTTGAGATGGTCTCTAAATTGAGGTGGGATATACTCAAGGTCATATTTTGGCTCTCCTGGGCTTGCTCTGATTTTCTTCAGTTTCAGCTTGAACTTGCATATGAGCAACTGTTCCACAGTTGACCTCTGGCCTTGTTCTGACTGATGATATTGAGTTTTTTCATTGTCTCTTTCCACAGATGCAGTCAATTGTATTCCTCTGTGTTTCATCTGGTGAGGTCCATGTGTATAGTCGCCATTGATGTTGGTGAAAGAAGGTATTTGCAATGAAGTCTTTGGACTTGCAAAATTCTATCATTTGATCTCTGGAATTGTTTCTATCACAAAGGCCATATTTTCCAACTACTGATCCTTCTTTTTTGTTTCCAACTTTTGCATTCCAATCACCAGTAATTATCAATACATCTTGACTGCATGTTTGATCAATTTCAGACTGCAGCAGGTGATAAAAATCTTCTATTTCTTCATCTTTGACCCTAGGGGTTGGTGTGTAAATTTGAAAAATAGTCATATTAATTGGTCTTCCTTGTAGGCGTATGGATATTATCCTATCACTGACAGCATTGTACTTCAGGCTAGATCTTGAAATGTTCTTTTTGATGATGAACGCAACACCATTCCTCTTCAAGTTGTCATTCCCAGCACAGAAGACTATAAGATTGTCCAATTCAAAATGGCCAGTACCAGTCCATTTCAGCTCACTAATGCCTAGGATATTGATGTTTACACATTCCATTTCATTTTTTACAATTTCCAATTTTCCGAGATTCATACTTTGTACATTCCAGATTCTTATTATTAATGGATGTTTGCAGCTGTTTCTTCTCATTTTGAGTTGTGCCACATCAGCAAATGAAGGTCCTGAAAGCTTTATTCCATCCACATCATTAAAGTTGACTCTACTTTGAGAGAACCTGGCAGTCTACTTTTGAAAAGTGTTAGGCAGTGAAAACCTTATGAATAGCAGCAGAACATTGCCTCATATAGTGCTGGAAGATGAGCCCCCCAGATTGGAAGGCACTCAAAAGACAACTGGGGAAGATCTGCCTCCTCAAAGTAGAATTGACCTTTAGGTTAGTAGCCTAGTGCAAACTGATTGCACCACCCAGGAACCTTCATCAGGAAATAGTCACTTCATAAGTTTTTGTTTAATAAAGCCCTTTGGAGTAGGCCATCTTCTTCCTGTCTGATATAAGGTCCAATCTCATGAAAGCCTTCTTCAGATCCCTTAGACATCAGGACAGAACACCCCCAGCTTGGGGCTTCACACTGTGCCCATTCTCCATAGTAGCCTGTGAAGTAAGCGGGTCAGCAGGTCAGCCACCAGTACATCAACATCCACTGCAAAGATTGCAATTAGAGTGTGTTGTAGGTGGAAACAATCTCCAAAGGGCTGGATCTCAAATGGGTTCCAGAAACATAAGAGATGTTAGTGTTTGGATTTGTGTATATAAACAGAAACTTATGCACATATATGCACATATACATATATATACACATGCATTATATATATACACATAATGAGCATATATGTATATACACACACATATATAATATAATTCTAATTTAGTTTTCAAAGTTCTAAAAGAAACTTTTTCTTAAAGTCAATTTCTAAGAAAAAAATTCTTAAAAAAAGTGTAGACCTGTTCTTCCATTTCTGTGATCATCTGCCATATCTGCTATGAAGACATGATGAATCAAATTGAGGAAGCTGAGTGTGATCTCCTGAAGGAGGAATGCAAGTGGCTCCAACAGCTCATGGTGCTCAGGCAGATTTCTAGAATGGCTGAGGTAGTGTATGCCGTCTCTTCCTTGACCAATGGTCTTTGTCATGTACCTTGTTTTACAATTTTAATATGCATTCGTAAGAGGCAGTTCTTTGTATTTTAAATAAAATAAAAAACTTGATTTCTCCTGTTTGTCATTTTTCATTTTATCATGGAATTTTTAATTTGCACATAAATCAAAAATAATTTGCATAATTCCTTGCAGCAATTCATTTGCAAGATCATTTTTTGATGTCTACTTTAAGCGTACATTATCTTTCATGAGGCCCACTGGTATTCCATCAACAATGCATTATAATATAAAGAATGCTCCTTGATGAAATACATTGAGAAAATGTTGACCTAGTGCAATCTCAATGTCTTAACTGCCTGGATAATCTCTGAGTTGTGGCCAAGGCTGTTCACCCACGGCCCTCTCTCTCTCTGAGGCTGGCAGGATATGCAGCAGGAAATGGAGGTACCACCTTTTCTTCCCTTCTCATTCACTCCATACCCAACCCTTAGAGGTCTCTTCAAACTCCGCCACCCTCAGCTCCTCTCACCCCTTTATTCCCTTCTAGGTTTACCTCTGTTACATTTTCCCTTGATTTTCCCCCTTCCCATACACATTCAGTAATTTTGAGTCTTCATACAAATTAAAGTATTCCTCCCTAAAAATCACCAGCCACCTGATTGAAGGTCCCTGATTTTGATATAAGAGTCCTCATCTTGGAAAGGGTCTGGAGTCCCAAATGGCACCCTAGGCATATGATTTTAGGCAAATTTAACCTCCCTGATCCTTACTTCTCCTTGCGTGAAGTGAGCATATTGATAACTATCTGGCTAATTCACAGAACTTTGGCTGCTACTCAGTGAACTGGTAGACTTGAAGGTCCTTTGAAATGTTAAAAGGCTGATATAAGTCCACTGTAAGATAAGGGCACTTTCATCACTTTGACTAAATTGAGCAGACAATTCACAGAAACAACCGATTCATTTTCTTCCCCTACAGAATAAGCTATGGACTGACTCTGATAGTGGTTTTGGTGTTGTGGGAGAGAATTCAATTTCCTTTAATTTTAACAAATCTCTGTACTAGGCACAGTGGCAATAGGGATAAAAATGAGAAATTAGTTCATGGGCCCTGCTGTTGGGGAGCTCACAGCCTAGTTTTGAAGCTGCTAACTAGGACACAATTGTGGCAAGAACAACCAATGTATTTGCAGAGCACCCTGGGAGTATGGATGAGGGAGCAACACATTCTGCCTGGAAAAGAGAATGGCTGTAGGAAGCTTTTGTGCTGGCCATTCATTTGTTCACTTATTGAATCATTCAGCAAACACCTTTGGAGTCTTGGCTTTGCTTTGGGCTTGGTGCTCAGTGCTGGGATTATAGCATTGAACGTGTCTGATGGTTTCTCTCCTCTGGAGCTTATCATCTACTGGGAGAGACAAACATTAAACAAGCATCTTGCAAATATGTAATTACAAGCTGTGATAAGTACACTGAAGCAGAAGTAGAGGGTACACTCACAGGGTTCAGCTGACTTAGCACAGTGGCTCAGAGAAGGCTTCTCCTTGGAAATAACACTTGGGCTGAAATCTGTAGAATGTGTAGGATTGAGAGAATGGGAGCAAGTAGGGTGAAAAACTGCCTGTGCAAAGGCCCTGAGGCACAGCAGAGCAGGATTCTTTAGAGCAACAGAAATATACCTTGATACACAGGACTAGAAGCCTCCCAAAACTTTCCTGACCTTTCTGTCTCATCTTATGTTCTGCCCTTGTTCTATTATGTTTTCTCAGATCATTAGCTAGAACAGCAGTGACCACCAATATTTTTAGGACATCTTATACTCTTTCAGCTGTGTCTCCCTTTATTGGACACACTGAATCCTTTCACAGAAAAGAAGGGATGAACAGGTGAGGATGGGAAGAAAAGGAACCATGTGAATCCAGAGCAGAACTTCAGGGACCTTCTATATCAAGTGTTACCATGAATATAACTCACCTCCAAGACTCCAATCTCTGTTTCTGGTTTACAGCTCTAAGTAGAAAGATTTTGAGTGGGCTGCCTTGGGCGATATCTGCCCCCGGATCAGTCTACCATGACAGGGAATACTAGCACATATTGGGAGTAGACATCATAGACCAGGCACTCCTCTGAGTGCTTTGGGGATGAGTCTCATTTAATCCTCAGAGGAACTCCAATGTAGGTACTATTATTATCCCCATTTTACACAGGGGAAATTGAGACAAATAAAGTAGGTAAGTAACTTGCCAAGGTCACAGCTAGTAATAGGAAGTCAGGTTTTGAATTCAAGGAGTCTGATTACAGACACCACTCTCTTAGTCACTGCTATCTGAGGGCCACCCCAATACAGACATGGCCATGAGACTTTTCCCTGTATATTGAAGCAGTTTTCAAAAAAAAAAAAGGAGGGATTGTTATGAGTCAGGCTGGCATCTGTACTATATACCCCAGCTCAGGTTTAGAACCCTTCCTTCTTTAGACTTCTAACTCGGTCTTCCGCAGCTGTCAAGACCACAGCCCAGAAGAAAGTTGCAAAATTCCAGCTAATACAGTTGTATACTACTGGAAGCATGTACAGAAATACACAGAAAGCATGCCACGTATACTTTCACAACTAGATACCGGCCATTCTGTCACCAATGGATATGTGAAGTTACAGCAGCTGGCGTGCTGTGATTGCAGATGCTCTCCATTTTCTTCAGTGCCATGTCCTCTAGCACTTGTGTTTTGCTTACGCCATTTTGGAATATATTTATGTCTTCACCACTTCCCTTTACATCTTCCTGCAAGGAACTTTCTCCACTTTATCTTTAAATCATGGTGCAGAGAATTCATTTCCTTGTTAGTTGGGAGGATTTGAGCAGGTTCTTTGGGGATAATATTTCTAATTACTTTTCTGTCAGGGAATGACAAGGAAGTAAACACAAGTGCCTGCAGAAGAATAAGTGTGTTTCCAAGAGTTTGCTGGCACTGCCTTAGTCACAAGTTCTGTTTCCTCTTAGGTACCTAGAGGAGCTGGCGATTGGATCGCACTGTCTAGCTCAGAAAATACACCAGCTACTGCTTTTCTTTTGGAAATTCACTGAGCCCTTGAGGAGACCTTTAGACACATAACAGTGAGAAATGGACAGTCTTTAAAGAGCAAGCCTGTCCAGATCGTCTCCATAATCTAGCATGAGGGTATTGGGAGCAACAGGAGACAGGATCTCAGGAGAGAAGAAAAAATAGTGGCCACTAAAAAAAAACCAAACACATTGCCATTGATTCTGATCCATAGTAACCCCATGTGTGTCAGAGTAGAACAGTGCTCCAGAGGGTTTTCGAAGTCCGTAATTTTATGGAAGTAGATCACCAGGCCTTTCTTCCACAGTGCCTCTCAGTAGATTTAACTGCCAATGTTTTGGTTAGTAGCTGAGCGTAAACTGTTTGCATCATGCAGGGACTTTGGCAGTAATTTAGGAATTTATCCCTGTAGGAAGACCCATACATAATTGGAAGGACTTTTACAGATCATGGAATTCACATAATTATAGATAAGGAGGGAACCAGAGAAACACATATGTAACTGTTGTTTTTACTTCATTTTCAGAGGTTACAGATGTAGCAATTACTACTATCATGAAAAGTTTTCCCTCAAGCCTCTGAACTTTATTAGTTTTTTTTTCCAAGTAGGTTACAATTATTTATTATTATTATTTTTTTTTTTACTGTACTTTAGATGAAGGTTTACAGAACAAACTACTTTCTCATCCAACAGTTAGTACACACATTGTTCTATGACATTGGTTAACAACCCTGCAACATGTTAACACTCTCCCTTCTCAGCCCTGGCTTCCCTATGACCAGCTTTCCTGTTCCCTCCTGCCTTCCAGTCCCTGCCCCAGGGCTGGTGCTCCGCTTTAGTCTTGCTTTGTTCCAAGGGCCTGTTCAATCTGTGGCTGAAGGGTGAGCCTCAGATGCGACCTTATTACTGAGCTTAAAAGGTGTCCAGGTGCCATACTCTCAGGGTTTCTCCAATCTCTGTCAGGTCAGCAAGTCTGGTCTTTCTTTTTGAGCCAGAATTTTGTTCTACATTTTTCTCCAGCTCTGTCTGGGACTCTCTATTATGATCCCTGTCAGAGCAGTCAGTGGTGGTAGCTGGGCACCATCTCATTGTGCTGGACTCAGTCTGGTGGAGGCTGTGGTAGATGTGGTCCATTAGTCCTTTGGATTAATCTTTCCCTTGTATCTTTAGTTTTCTTCATTATTCCTTGCTCCTGTTTTTTTTTTTTTTCCTGGAGGGGTGAGTCCAGTGGAGTATCCTAGATGGCCACTCACAGGCTTTTAAGACCCCAAACACTACTCACCAAAGTAGAATATAGAACATACTCTTTATAAACTATGTTATGCCAGTTGAGCTAGATGTTCCTTGAGATCATGGTCCCCATGGCCCTCAGCGCAGCAATTCGGTCCTGGATACATCTATGGAGCTACCATGACCTTGCCTTATACAGGTTGTGCTGGCTTCCCCAGTATTGTGTACTGTATTACCTTTCACTGAAGTTTCTACTTGTCTATTGTCTATTAAGTGTTTTTCCATCCCTCCCTCATAACCATCAAAAATTGTTTCTTTTGTATGTAAACTTTTTCATGAGTTTTTACAGTAGTGGTCTCATACAATATTTGTCCTTTTGTGATTGACTTATTTTACTCATCATAATCCCCTCCAGATTCATCATGTTATGAGATGCTTCACAGATTCAGTGTTGTTCCTTAATCATTGTGTAATACTCCATTGTACCACAGTTTGTTTATCCATTTGTCTGTTGATGGGCATCTAGGTTGTTTCCATCTTTTTGCTATTATGAACAATGCTGCCATGAACATGGGTGTGCATATCATGAAAAGGAGTTTTGATATAAACTTCCTGTTTCTTTTCACTTTGTAGTCACAGCAAGACAGTGTGGATTGGTGAGATGATACACATATAAATTAGTGAAACAAAATAGAAAGGCCAGAAACAAACCCAGACAAATATGGCCAATTAATTTTTAACCGAGATGCAAAGATAAAGGGGAAAGAATAGTCTTTTCAACAAATTGTTTTGGAACAAATAGTCATCCATATGCAAAAAAAAAAAAAAAATGAACTGCAAGTTAAACCTTACCACTTTTACAAAAATTAACTCAAAATTTATCATAGCTATTTTTTTTATAAATGTAAAATCTAAAATTATTAATCTTTTAGAAATAAATATAAGAAAAAATATTTTGTGGCCTGAGGTTGGGCAAAGAGTGCTTTAACATGACATCAAAAGCAAAATGCACAAAAGAAAAAAATTGATAAATTGACCTTCATCAAAACTGAAAACCTTGGCTTGTGAAAGACACTTAAGAAAATGAAAAGACACAAGAGACTGGGAGAAAATATTTGCAAATCACATAGCCAACAAAGGGATAATATCCATAATGTATTAAACTTTCAACCATCAACACTTAGAAAATAAACAACCCACTTAAAAATGTGGAAAACACTTGAGCAGACACTTCCTCAAGGAGGATATACAGAAGACAAACACATGAAAAGATGTTCAACATCATTAGGTATTGTTGTTGTGTGCCACTGAGTCGATTCCGACTCATAGTGATCCAGTGTAACTAAGTGCCCCTTAGGGTTTCCTAGCTATAATGCTTACAAGAAAGAGCCCTGGTGTTGCAATGGTTAAGCGCTTGGCTGCTAACCAAGAGATTGGCGGTTCAAACCCACCAGCACCTCCACAGAAGAAAAGACCTGGCAATCTGCTCAACAGCACAAACAACAGTCTTTCTGGGAACAGATCACCAGGTCTTCTGTGGAGTGGCTGCAGGGTTCAAACCATGACCTTTCAGTTAGCAGCAGAATGCTTAACAATTTCACCCCATTAGATATTTGTGAAACACAAATTTAAATCATAATGTGATACTAATACACATACATTAGATGGATAGCTGCCATCAAGTCAACTCCAACTCAAGGTGACCTGATGTACAACAGAAAAAAACAATGCCTAGTCATGGGTCAGCTTCACAATTGCTTGCATATTCAAGCCTGTTGTTCAGGTAATTGTGCCAGTTCGTCTCACTCAGGGTCTCCCTTGCCCTCACTAGCCTTCTGCTTTACCAAACATGAAGCCCTCCTCTAGTGATCGATCCTTCTTGATAACAAGTCCAAAGCAAGTGAGTTGGATAATATTCTGTTGTGAACCATAATGTTTTTATTGGCTAATTTTCGGAAGCAGATCACCTTGTCTTTCTTCCTAGCCTCTCTTAGTCTGGCAGCTCCACTGAAAGCTGTTCCCCATGGGCGATCCTGCTGGTGTTTGATATATTGGTGATATAGCTTCCAGCATCAAAGCAACATGCAAGGTATCACAGTATGACAGACAGGAGATGGACACATGTATTAGAAATGGTAAAATAAAAAAATACTGACAATTCCACATGCTAGCAAGGACTACAAACCATGATTACTCTCAAACATTGCTGCTTGGAATGCAAAATGTTACAGCTACTCTGGAAAACTGATTGTTGTTGTTAGGTGCCGTCGAGTCGGTTCTGACTCATAGAGTCCCTATGTACAACAGAGCGAAACACTGCCAGTCTTTCGCCATCCTCACAATTAATGCGCTTGAGCCCATTGTTGCAGCCTTTGTGTCAGTCCATCTTGTTGGGGGCCTTCCTGCTTTTCATTGACCCTCTGCTTCACTAAGCATGATGTCCTACTCCAGGGACTGGTGCATCTTGATAACATGTCCAAAGTACGAGAGACAAAGTCTTGCCATCCACGCTTTTTAGGAGAATTCTGGCTGAACTTCTTCCAAGATAGATTTGTTCCTTCTTCTGGCAGTCCGCAGTGTATTCAATATTCTTTACCAACACCATAATTCAAAGGCATCAATTCTTCTTCTGTCTTCCTTATTCATTGTTCGCCTTTCACATGCATATGAGGTGATGGAAAACACCACAAATTGGGTCAGGTGGATCTTAGTCCTCAAGGTGACATCTTTGATGTTTAACACTTTAAAGAGGTCTTTTGCAGCAAACTTGCCAGTAGAGTACATCATTTGATTTCTTGAATGCTGCTTCCTTGGGGTTGATTGTGATACAAGTAAAATGAAATCCTTGACAACATCAATATTTTCTCCATTTATCAAGATGATGCTTATTGCTCCAGTTGTGAGAATTTTTGTTTTCTTTATGTTAAAGTGTAATCCATACTGAAGGCTGTAGCCTTTGATCTTCATCAATAAGTGCTTCAAGCCCTCTTCATTTCCAGCAAGCAATGTTTTGTCGTCTGTATATTGCAGGTTGTTAATGAATTTTCCTCCAATCCTGATGCCCGATTTTTCTTCATATAGTCCAACTTCTTAGATTATTTGCTCAGCATGCAGACTGAATAAATACGGTGAAAGGATACAACCTTGACACACACCTTTCCTGATTTTAAACTACACTGTATCCCCTTGTTCGTTTCAAAGGACTGCCTCTTGATCTATGTACAAGTTCCTCCCGAGCACAATCGAGTGTTCTGAATTTCCCATTCTTCACAATGTTATCCATAATTTGTTACGATCCACACAGTTGAATGCCTTTGCATGGTTAATAAAACACAGGTAAACATCTTCCTGGTATTCCCTGCTTTCAGCCAAGGTCCATCTCACATCAGCAATGATATCCCTCATTCTACATCCTCTTCTGAATCCAGCTTGAATTTCTGGCAGTTCCTTGTCAATGTATTGCTGCAGCCACTTTCGAATGATCTTCAGCAAAATTTTACTTTTGTGTGATATTAATGATATTGTTGGATAATTTCTGCACTCAGTTGGATCATCTTTCTTGGGAACAGGCATAAGTATGGATCTCCTCGTGTTGGCTGATCAGGTAGCTGTCTTCCAAATTTCTTGGCATAGACAAGTGAGGACTTCCAGGTCTGCTTGCATTCTCTGAGACATCTCAATTATTATTCCGTCAATTCCCGGAGCCTTGTTTGTCTCTAACGCCTTCAGTGCAGCTTGAACTTCTTCCTTCGGTACCATGGGTTCTTGGTGATATGCTACCTGCTGAAATGGTCAAACTCCGACCGATTCTTTTTGGTACAGTGACTCTGTGTATTCCTTCCATCTTCTTTTAATGCTTCCTGTGTTGCTTAATATTTTCTCCATAGAATCCTTCAGTACTGCAACCTGAGGCTTGAATTTTCTCTTCAGTTCTTTCAGCACATTTCATTATAATACTTCGCTTTGTCTTTTCAAGCAGCCCTTTGAAATCTTCCGTTCAGCTTTTTTCCTTCATCAATTCTTCCATTCAGTTTAACTGCTCTATATTCAAGGACATGTTTCAGAGTCTGTTCTGACATCCATTTTGGTCTTTTCTTTCTTTCCTGTCTTTTTAATGAACTCTTGCTTTCTTCATGTATGAGGGCCTTGATGTCATTCCATAGCTTGTCTGGTCTGCAGTCATTAGTGTTTAATGAGTCAAATCTGTTCTTGAGATGGTCTCTAAATTTAGGTGGAATATATTCAAGGTCATATTTTGGCTCTCATGGACTTGTCTTAATTTTTTGCAGCTTCAACTTGAAATAACATATGAGCAATTGATGGTCTGTTCCATAGTTAGGTCCTGGCCTTGTTCTGACTGATGATAACGAGCTTTTCCATGGTCTCTGTCCACTCATGTAGTCAATTTGATTCCTGTGTATTCCATCTGGTGAGGTCCATGGGTATAGTCACCATTTATGTTGGTAAAAAAAGGTATTTACAATGAAGAAGTCATTGGTCTTGCAAAATCGTATCATGTGATCTCTGGCATCATTTCTATCACCAAAGCATATTTTCCAAATACCAACCCTTCTTTGTTTCCAACTTTGCCATTCCAATCACCAATAATTATCAGTGTATCTTGATTGCATGTTTGATCAATTTCAGACTGCAGAGCTTGGTAAAAATCTTCAGTTTCTTCATCTTTGGCCTTAGTGTTTGGCGCATAAATTTGAATAACAGTTGTATTAACTGATCTTCCTTGTAGGCATATGGATATTGTTATGGATTGAATTGGGTCCCCCCAAAATATGTATCAACTTGGCTGGGCCATGATTCCCAGTATTGTGTGACTGTTCACCATTTTGTGATCTGATACGTTTTCCCTAGGTGTTGTAAATCCTCTCTCTGTGATGTTAATGATGTGGAGTTAGCAGCAGTTTTGTTAATAAGGCAGGACTCAATCTACAAGATTAGGTTGTATCTTAAGCCATTCTCTTTTGAGATATAAAAGAGACAAGCAAGCAGAGAGATATAGGGACCTTACACCACCAAGAAAGAAGCACCAGGAGCATAGCGCTTCCTTTGGATACAGTGTCCCTGTGCTGAGAAGCTCTTCAGCTGGGGAAGGTTGCTGACAAGGAGTTTTCCTCAGAGCCAACAGAGAGATAAAGCCTTTGCCTGGAGCTAACACCCTGAATTTGGGCTTCTAGCCTCCTGGAATGTGAGAGAATAAATTTCTGTATGTTAAAGCCATTTGCTTGTAGTAATTTCTATTATAGCAGTACTAGATAACTGGGTTTTTTTTTTTTTTTTTTTTAGATAACTAAGATATTATTCTATCACTGACAGTGTTGTACTTCAGGATAGATCTATAATGTTCTTTTTTGACGATGAATGCGATGGCATTCCTCTTAAGTTGTTCTTCCTGGCATAGTAGACCATATGATTTCGATTCAAAATGACCAGTACCAGTCTGTTTCAACTCACTAATACGTAGAATGTCAATGTTTATGAGTTCCATTTCATTTTTTACAATTTCCAATTTTTCTAGATTCATACTTTATACATTCCACTTTACGATTATTAATGGATATTTGCAGCTATTTCTTCTCATTTTGAGGTGTACCACATCAGCAAATGAAGGACCTGAAAACTTGACTCCATCCATGTCATTAAGGTTGACTCTACTTTGAGGAGGCAGCTCTCTCTCAGTCACATTTGGAGTGCCTTCCAACCTGAGGGGCTCATCTTCCAGCACTATATTAGACAGTGTTCCACCGCTATTCATAAGGATTTCACTGGCTAATTTTTTCAGAAGTTGACTGTTATGTCCTTCTTCCTGGTCTGTCTTAGTCTAGAAGCTCAGCTGAAACTAGTCCACCATGGGAGACCCTGCTGGTATTTGAAATACCGGTGACATAGCTTCTAGCATCACAGCATCACAGCAACACACAAACCACCACAGTACAACAAACTGACAACCATGTGGGGGGAAAACTGGTAGTTTCTTACGAAGTTAAATAAACTTTTATCATATGACCCAACAATCTCATTCCTAAATATTTACCCTGGCTAAATGAAAAGTTATTTTCATACCAAAAAAAATTTACACAAATACCTAAATCAGCTCTATTCATAATTTCCCAAAACTAGAAACTACCTAAATGTCCTTCAGTGGGTAAATAGACATATTGTGGAATATTCACACAGTGGAATACTGCTCAGAAATAAAATGCAATGAACTATTGATAGATGCAACAACTTGGATGAATCTTAAAATCATTATGCTGCTTAGAAGAAGCCAGTGTCAAAAGATTATATGCTATATGATTCCATTAATATGATATTCTCAAGAAGACGGAAAACAGATCAGTGGTTGCCAGAATTTAGGCATGGGGCAGCATGTGACCACAAAGGGATAGTATGAGGGTGCTTTGTTGGAGTTATGGAGTTATGGATCTGTATTGTGTCTTGATTGTGGTAGACATCAAAATTATTCGCAGTCTTCTGGATTGTGGTGTCATGCATCAGAGCTTCTTGATTTGGGGCAGAAATGTTGTTATTGTTTAAATAATCTCATTGATTTGTTTATACTTACATACTCACCCAAATTTTGAGTATGGCCTTTTTCAGTTGAATTGCTAAGCAGATTTTTGTTCCCTACAATATGCTTAACAAAAAAGCTTCACTCGTTACCCTGGAAGTGACCCTTCTTGCTCTGTGTAAGAGGCACTGGTAACCTGGCCTCTCTCTGCACTGCCAGGAGCACTTTGAATTCTCTAAGGGGAGGTTACCTTCTGATTTTCGTGCTCGCTGCAAAATTGGAGTAAATACATGCATGGTTCCAATGCCTTTTTTCTGAAAATGTTACTTCCTAATTTCAAGCTGAACCATACTCCCCCATGGAGTAGTATCATGAAATTGCATTGGCACTTCCAATGTGACAAATATTAAACATCCCCTTTCCAGCCCTAGTATCTTCAGGTCATTCGTCTTTCTCAATTTTATGTCCATCATGATTGAGGCTACACGTTCAAGCACCCAGATGTTACTGTTCTGAGCAAACAGTCTATGGGACTTGAGTTGGTTCTTGGCTTCCCTCAGTCTGGACTTCTATTGTCTGCCAGCATGTCTAGGATCTTTGCCATAGATTGGGACAGAATCCCAGTACCAAGTCTCAACCCTAGGTTACATATTTAGGTTTATATCTCTCTCTTGGATTAACCTGTACGTTGCAACTACTTAATAAGCATCTATCATACCAACAAGAAAGAGGGAGTATATATAAGTATAAAGTGGCTTTAACAAACGCATTGAGAGACTTTGCCTCAGATGTAATTTAAGAGAATCCTGTGTAATTTTCCTTCCACGCCCTCCCCTTCCTTTCTCCCTTTCTTGCTTTCCTTTCCTTTCTCCATCTCTCCCCTCCCTTTACGAATATTTTAAAAATCAGTACTACCCAAAATTAAAAAGCACTTTTGATAAGCAACTGTTAATGTCTCCTAAACAGCTGGTCAAGTTTCAGGATTATTCTTCTCATTATGATGGAGATTAGAATAACTAATCCTTGGGTATATGTTTGCTCTTAGGTGCTTTAGAGAAAGACTAAAAAATGTGAGGAAAACAACCTCTGCTTTTCTAAAGCGTGGCATTTCTAAAATGTCCAATGCAGAGTCTATCTAGCAGATCTTTATCCCAAATTGAGAATTAGCATCAGTTTGTAAGATGCCAAAGATGAAAAATAATCCAGGCTTGAATAATGCTCTGGCAAGTGGGCAAAACAGCGCTGTGCTCATGTTTCTGGAAGTACATAAAATCTGTTTAGTCAATTTAATAGCCATGGCCACAGTCTTGACGTGAATTTTGTTCCATGTCCAGAGAAGCCTTTGGAATCGCTGCTAAGTCCACATCTGTGGTAGCTGGGCCCTCTTCTCTCTTCTTGCCTAGGACCCTGAGGCTCCAATGGCCTCTAAAACCATTTGTTTGAAGGTTTTATTTTCTATTGACTATTCAGTAAATTTAAAATAAAAAAGTAAACAATAAACATAAAGCCCCAATAATATTGAACTTTTTCAAGTGTATTCTTCCTCTTGATTCTTATTTTTTAACAGATAGTTTCTACAAAAATTGCAACCATTATGCACAATTGTATATATATTGCCTTTGTTTTCTCTTTTGAAGTGAAATTTCGTTTTTATTGTAAAAATTTACATGCCATTGTAAAGGTATAAACAATGAAAAAAAGGAGAAGGTAAAAATAATCAGCTAAGATTATACCACCTAGAAAAAAATTTTTTTTTTCACTGTTTTCACGAACAATAGATTGCATTTGAAAAGCCATCTTGGATGGGTTGTGATGGGGATATGGTATATAAGGACATGGGGAGAAGGAATAACAGGCAAGAGCTACCATTAAGATTTTCTTTAGTTAAGAAGCAGCAAGGAAGCCACATGGTCAGAGGACAGGGAAGGAAAGAAGTTGAGAGGATTGGATGTGCTGTGTGTAGAGGAAGGAAGTGTGTCAGCAAACACTGAAAATGGACATGGCTAGGTAACCTACACAGCAAATACAGCTGGGTTCCAAGTGCCAGCTTGAGAAGAGAGGGCTTTTCTCCTTGGGGAAGTTTCCTAGCCTGATAGCTGATAATGTCCACAAAGCTAGTTGGTATCTGCTCAGACAATAATTTGAGCATCTTAGGTAAAATTTCCTACTTCATTCAATTTTTAGAAGTCTATTTATTGAACCAAAAGCCATTGCCATTGAGTTGACTCCAACTCACAGTGACCCCATGTGTTTCAGAGTAGAACTATGCATGGGGTTCTCGATGGCTGTGATCTTTCAGAAACAGATCAACAGGTCTTTCTTCTGAGGTGCCTCTGGGTGGATTTGAACTGCCAACTTTTCCATTAGTGGTCAAACACTTAACACTAGTTAAATCCAGTGAAAAACATCTAAGTTGGGTTGTCTGCATGTCTACAAGTCTGTGCATGTGTGTGTGTTGTCTATGGCTGAATCAATCAACAGAGATACAGATATGCTGCTTAGGTCTTAATTAGAGAAATTGAAAAAGTTCACACAATTTATCAGCTTCCCCCTGGAGACTAGGACTCAGAGACCCTTCACCCCCAACCAAGACTCAGCCATATCTATTCCGGGTTTATCTTTGAGTCAAGAAAGAATCCTTAGCCCACAACTACCTTTAATGCTGAACCCATATCCTGGGTGTAAAATGGTTGGCCTATGATGGTTCATTGCAACCCATGGAGGCTAAGAAACAGAAACCAGCGTATCCACTTGGAATACCAAATTCTGTTTTGTTTAGTTGTTGTTGTTTTTTTTTTTCCCCCCTTCCCCTTGGCAGCTAAGTCACCAGGAAAATAATAAACACATTGTAGATTTAATCAATTTTAGAGACTTTGGGTTGTTTGCTGACTAGTTTGAGTGTATTGAATTTCCTTAATAGGTTGGGAGGGGGAGATGGTGGCTTATAGCTCGGGATGGATCTTGACTCCTCACATGAATGTTTAATCCTTTGTTTCTGACAAATCCACTAAAGATCAGTTTTGTGACTCTGCTGAATGGCTTCTTGCCTGCTAGCTGCCCCCAGACATTAGAGTTTTATCACACCAAATCACCATAATCAGAATTATTGCCAGTGTTTCCCCTGGATAAATAGCTGCTTTTTTACTAAGCTTGCCTTTCAGGGTAAGTGGTTAAAGACCTCTGCCTCTCGTGTCATTAATGAGTTAGCAGAGAAATAGTTCTATTCAGTCATTTTCTTTGCTGATACAGACAGTTATAAATTCACATAAATGAAGAAGTTTTCATTTGGAGCTAACACTTAGCCCTTTTGTGTTATCAAGGTTTGCTAAATAAAAAAAATCCAATGAAATAAAATGAAGCAAAACCTCTTCATTTGCTTGGCAAGCAGCTGGATGTATACAGTAATAGGCACCCTTGAGCCCCGGGGTTCTCCCTGGGAATGTGGGATGTGGGAGCCACTTTGAAGTCAAAGCCTTTTTAAATCAGGTGCAAGCAGACCTCATAGGAGTGACCTGAAGCCAGGAAAGAGATCAACATTCAAAGGATTATATTCTGCTCTCTGCAAAATCTCCTATACAACAATCATTAGATTTGAATTAGGGAAGAATCAGAACCTGGGTCAAAGGAGGAGAGGGCAGTGAAGAGGGTTATGACCTTCTCATGTTACAGATGATGAAAATCAGTCCGAGGGAGGAAAAATGGCTTGCCAGGAGTCACACAATTCATCTAAGTCAGGGCAAAACAAAAGAGTCACCCACCAACCTCTTAAAAGACTTGATTTTCTCCACTACCCCATTACATGAGTAGTTTTGGGTTAAGATGATGTGTCTCCACAAAGACCTGTTAAAAAGCAAATACTGCTTGGGAAAGAGCAAATTCAAAATGCCTGGTCCTTCCACTAGATAATTGACAAGAGTCCATTTATTTGAGAAATTATCAGTGAGAGCTCAATCTAAAAGATAATGTGGAACAAAGGATATTTTGGATACATCCCTAACTTCGGAGACTAATGCCAAAAGATGAACCAATCTCTTGTGGAGTGTCTTCTCTTGCCCAACGGGAGCCTTCCTCCATTCCTACAACATTTGATACACTTGACCAACCCCCTCCTTTTGGAGTCTTTTTCTCTGTAATGACCTCTTAACCCCTCTGATTTCTTGTTTCTTCTGATTTCCCTTCCCTGCAAACTCAGGCTGTCCCCCTAACTTGAGATCAATTCTGTTCTTGATGAGGGACATTTGGGGGGAACACAACAGCTTAGCATTTGTCAGCCTGGCCGCTGGGCAGAAACTAGGCTTGTCTAGATTTAATGCCCTTCGTGGTGGCCAAATCCATGGCCGTTGGAGAATACTGAGATGGTTTTATCTACCTCTTTATTTTTTCTTAATTTTTGTTGTGCTTTAAGTGAAAGTTTACAAGTCAGTCGTCTCTCACACAAAAACTTATATACACCTTGCTACATACTCCCAATTGCTCTCCCCCTACTGAGACAGTCTGCTCCCTCCCTCCACTCTCTCTTTTTGTGTCCATTTTGCCAGCTTCTAACTCCCTCTACCCTCTCATCTCCCCTCCAGGCAGGAGACACCAACATAGTCTCAAGTGTCTACCTGATCCAAGAAATCCACTCCTCACCAGCATCCCTCTCCAACCCATTGTCCAGTACCGTCCCTGTCTGAAGAGTTGGCGTTGAGAATGGTCGCTATCCTGGGCCAACAGAAGGTCTGGGGGCCATGACCACCGGGGTCCTTCTGGTCTCAGTCAGACCATTAAATCTGGTCTTTTTATGAAAATTTGGAGTCTGCATCCCACTGCTCTCCTGCTCCCTCAGAGGTTCTCTGTTGTGTTCCTTGTCAGGGCAGTCATCGGTTGTAGCCAGGGACCCTCTAGTTCTTCTGGTCTCAGGCTGATGTAGTCTCTGGTTTATGTAGCCGTTTCTGTCTCTTGGGCTCACAGTTACCTTGTGTCCTTGGTGTTCATTCTTCTTTGATCCAGGTGGGTTGAGACCAATTGATGCATCTTAGATGGCTGCTTGCCAGGGTTTAAGACCCCATAAGCCTCTCTCCAAGGTGGGATGCAGAATGTTTTCTTAATAGATTTTATTATGCCAATTCACCTAGATGTCCCCCAAAACCATGGTCCCCAACCCTTGCCCCTGCTACACTGGCCTTCAAAGCATTCAGTTTATTCAGGAAACCTCTTTGCTTTTGGTTTAGTCCAGTTGTGCTAACCTTGCCTCTATCGCGTGTTGTGTTTCCCATCACCTAAAGTAGTCCTTAGCTACTATCTAATTAGTGAATACCCCTCTCCCATCATCCCTCCCTCCCCCCTCTCATAACCATCAAAGAATATTTTCTTCTCTGTATAAACTATTTCTCGAGTTCTTATAATAGTGGTCTTATACAATATTTGTCCTTTTGCAACTGACTAATTTCACTCAGCATAATGCCTTCTAGATTCCTCCATGTCATGAAATGTTTCACAGATTCCTCACTGTTCTTTATCGATGCATAGTATTCCATTGTGTGAATATACAATAATTTATCCATTCATCCATTGATGGGCACCTTGGTTGCTTCCTTCTTTTTGCTATTGTAAACAGTGCTGCAATGAAAATGGGTGTGCATATATCTGTTCGTGTAAAGGCTCTTGTTTCTCTAGGATATATTCCAAGGAGTGTGATTGCTGGATCTTATAATAGTTGTATTTCTAGCTTTTTAAGGAAGTGCAAAATCTATTTCCAAAGTGGTTATACTATTTGACATTCCCACCAGCAGTGTATAAGTGTTCCAATCTCTCCACGGCCTCTCCAACATTTATTGTTTTGTGTTTTTTGGATTAATGCCAGCCTTCCTGGAGTGAGATGAAATCTCACTGTAGTTTTGGTTTGCATTTCTCTAGTGGCTAATGATTGTGAGCATTTCCTCATGTATCTGTTCGCTATCTGAATGTCTTCTTTAGTGAAGTGTCTGTTTATATCCTTTGCCCATTTTTTAATTGGGTTATTTGTTTTTTTGCAGTGGAATTTTTGCAGTATCATGTAGATTTTAGAGATCAGGTGCTGATCGGAAGTGTCACAGCTAGAAAGTTTTTCCCAGTCTGTAGGTAATCTTTTTACTCTTTTGGTGAAGTCTTTGGATGGGCATAGGTGTATGATTTTTAGGACCTCCCAGTTATCAGTTTCTCTTCTGCATTTTTAGTAACGTTTTATATACTGTTTATGCCATGTATTAGGTCTCCTAATGCTGTCCCTATTTTTTCTTTCATGATCTTTATCATTTTAGATTTTATATTTAGGTCTTTGATCCATTTTGAGCTCTTTTTTGTGCACAGAGTGAGGTATGAGTCTTGTTTCATTTTCTTGCTGGTGGATATCCAGTTATGCCAGCACCATTTGTTAAAAAGACTGTCATTTCCCCATTTAACTGTTTTGGGGCCTTTGTCAAATATCAACTGCTTCATATGTGAATGGATTTATGTCTGGATTCTCAATTCTGTTCCATTGGTCTATGTATCGGTTGTTGTACCAGTACCAGGCTGTTTTGACTACTGTGGCAGTATAATAGGTTCTAAAATCAGGCAGAGTAAGGCCTCTCACTTTGTTCTGCTTTTTCAGTCATGCTTTACTTATCCTGGGGCCTCTTTCCCTTCCGTATGAAGTTGGTAATTTGTTTCTGATTAAAGAATGTCTTTGGAATTTGAATCGGAATTGCATTAAATGTATAGATTGCTTTTGTTAGAATAGACATTTTTATCATGTTAAGTCTTCATATCCATGAGCAAGGTATGTTTTTTCACTTATGTAAGTCTCTTTTGGTTTCTTGCAGAAGTGTTTTGTAGTTTTCTTTGTATAAGCCTTTTACATCTCTGGTAAGATTTATTCCTACGCATTTTATCTTCTTGGGGGCTACTGTAAATGGTATTGATTTGATGATTTCCTCTGCGATGTTCTTTTCATTAGTGTAGAGGAATCCAACTGATTTTTGTATGTTTATCTTGTATCCTGATACTCTGCTGAACTCTTCTATTAGTTTCAGTAGTTTTCTTGAGGATTCCTTGAGGTTTTCTGTGTATAAGATCATGTCATCTGCAAATAGAGATACTTTTACTTCTTCCTTTCCATTCTGGATGCCCTTTATTTCTTTCTCTTGCCTAATTGCTCTGGCTAGGACCTCAAGCACAACATTGAATAAGAGCGTGTATCTACCTTTTTAAAGAGTTCAAACAACAACTTCCTATTGTCTCAGGGTTTCTTCTCACTCAGGATTTCCATCCAAAGGGAGTTCTGTGTCTCCAGAGCTGAGAGTGTCTGTCTACTTTGCCAAGTCTGGCTCTGCAGCTTGAGAGACAGATGGTTGAGGTGGATGGAGCTGGAGGAGGCAAGTAGCTGAGCAGTCAGGAAGTTCCATCCAGGCAGTCAGAAGACACATTTTATTGCCAATTTCCATGGCTGTCCAAACCCAGGAAGCCCAGAGCATGCTGGGCAAATACCAAAGGGAAACACATCTTTGAAGTCTCCTTTGAATGACATAGGACCACAGAGTTTGCCTTTAGCCAGAGAACTGAGGGGCCTTTCTAGCCATCATCTCTACTTCAAGGACTAGTAATAAAATAGATCTATGAGATTCCAATGACTTAATGTGTAAAAGTGGTGGATTAAAAAGACCAAGAAAGAAATATACGAAATCAGAGTTGGACCACCTGAGTGTAGCTTCATCTATCTGTAGAACTGTATTTTCTTTTGATATTCCTTGTTTCTAGCAGAGGCTGGGTGACATCATGCTGACAAGAAATGCCATCTGTTTGGGGAGATTATTATTATTACTGTTGAGAACTAAGTGGCTCACTTTGGCAGGCTCCAGAGGTTTGCATAATTCAGCTGAGAATATGAATTTAGAAGTGGCTACCAGACATAGAGAAGAAAAGAATACAGCCACACTTCAATGACCGACCTTTCAGTATGGCTTTTTGTGTGCCTTTTTCTTTTCTGTGAAAGGACAGAACAAGTGCAAGAAGGTTTCAGAACAAATGCAATAGGTTCTCAGAGTCTAACTCCAAAAAACCATGAGGAAGCAGAACAGGGAGCAGCTTTTTGAATGCTGTGTGCTGGTGGTGTTTTCCAGAGCATCTTATTTCAGAGCTCACCTGGTCAAACAATAAATTTTATTTCCTGTATATCAAATAAGAGAAAAAAAAAATACATCTGTATTGATGGTCTAGTGCCACAATAATGCTATGCAGCAAACCACTCCAAAACTTAAAACAATTGTCACCTGTTGATTGTGAGTATGGAAATCAGTTATGTGTTGACAATAGGAGTCTATAGAACAAAGATTTCAGCTGGGCTCAGCTGCGTGGATCTTTTAGTCTCAGCTAGGCTTCCTCATATGTCTGGGCTTGAATAGCTGTGACTGATGTGGGACAGCCTCAGCAGGGATGACTGAGGCATCTCTCCGTGTGTCTCTCACATTCCTTTGGCAGGCTGGCAAGTATGTTCTCATAACATTTATAGAGAAGCAAGAGAGAAAGCAAACTATGTGCAAGTGCGTTCACAGCTTTTATGTATCTCTGCTTGCGTCAGGTTTGCTACGGTCTTCATTGGTCAAGGCAAGTCATGTGGCTAAACTGAGAGTGAGAGTTTGGGAGAGCACTCCCAAAGACATGATAGAGAAAGACTATTAATTGGGGCCATTAATGCAATTATTCTACAGCTTGGTCAGTGGCAATACTGCTATAGCCTCGCCAGCTTTGGGATATCGATGACTTTGAGACAAATTACACCATCAGGTGACCTGGTCTTCACTACACTGAGCACTGAAAGGCTGGTTTCCCATGAAAGCCCTGGTTTCTGCCTACTCTCCTTTCCCAATCTGAATTGGAATGACTTTCATTCCTAGCAGCATCCCCTAACAACTAGAGCAGCCACTCTATAATCACAGCCCAAAGCAAGAGCCCATTCTCTCATTATACAACTTCAGCATCCTTTCCTTGTGTGTTTGAGGGAGAAGGCAAACATGCAGAGAGGCCAGAGGAAGAAGGGAACTCTAACTGGAGACAGCAGAGTGAGGACGGAACTGCCTTATGTGTTCCCCAACATCTAATGTGTGTTTGAAGCACAGACTCCCAGAGAAGGGAGGAAATCAGGCCCCCATGGCAGTGATCTCTTTCCTCTGGTGTCCCCATAATCCACTTGAGGAATCCCAAGTTACGGATTTCAGCCTTTTAGAATTTGCTGCTGTTATTTTAGTCAGAATGGTATATGGAAGCAAAGCTGGGACAAAGCATCTAGAAACGTAATATTGAGGTTGAGAGTTGACCATATATTCTGACTTATTCTCTCTCCCATTTTTCCTCCCCAGTCCCATACAGGTGCCTTCATCCTTGACACACTCCTCTTAGGTGCAGCTCCCTTAAAACAAAAACAAAACCAAGTGCATTGCTGTCCAGTTGACACTGACTCATGGCAACCACATGTGTTAGAGTGGAACAGCTCCATAGGTTTTTCTTGGCTATAATCTTAACAGAAGAGATCACTAGGCCTTTCTTCTGTGGTACCACACTGGGTGGGTTTGAACCTCCAATGTTTAGGTTAACAATTGAGTGCAAACTGTTCTTGCCACCTAAGGATCTGTAGATTCCTTACCTCCTCCTATTTCCTCTTTTCCAATCTAGACATTGGATTGGCTTTGTCTTCTTGTTCTAACCTGCTACTCTCTTCCTAGCAAGTGCAAATTCCATTCTATCTTTGCTCACCTTCCTCAGTCCTCCTTTTCTACTCCTTTATTTCAAGACTTACGCTTCAGCTCCTCATTCCTAGAAAAACATCTTTTGGTTATTTCTCAGTTTAAGGCAGGTGTCAGAGTGACACAGTAGTTACATTTATAACACAGTGCTGAGCACAGAGGATGGAGGTGGAAGAAAAAAAGGGATTCTCTTTGCGTATTAGGGATTCGATGTCCCTGGAGGTTCATACATAGTCTATGAAAAATAATTAACCTAACCCTCCTTGCTTTATGGAAGAGGAGACTGAACCTCAGTAGGGTGAAAGACCCTATTCCTAGATATACAATAAATTTGTTCTGGAGCTTAGACTCAGGTCTCTTGACTTCCAACTCTGAGCTTTTCATCCAGTGATCACTGTCAGAGATAATGGATGTCCTCCCATCTCTGGAAATGTTTAAGCAAAAGACTTCTAGCCATTTCATCAAGAAAAGATTGGGTTAAATGGCTCCTGAGGTCTTTTTAACCATGAGATTCAGAGCCATTGAGCCCAGGCCCCTCAGTGTATAGACGAAACAACCATGAAAAGGTAAACAAATTTCCCAAACTCTGTTAGTGTCAGGGATGGGATGTCAACCTGGTCAGTGTTCTCCTGTATCCTACTGTCTTGAGCATGTCTAACCTCGAGTAGAACCTGCTGTCTTGAGTGTCTGTCACCTAAAGTGACTTCACATTTCCTGAATCTAAGTACTACAGAGCTGGAGATAAGTGCCTGTGCTTCTCATTTGTATTTGCTGGGTTCATTTAAGATGCACCTGGGACCAGAAGCCCATTTTTTTGTTGTTATTGTGTTTGCTGTGAAGATGCCCAGAAATACTGAACCCTAGTTATTCAGATCATTTAAAGCAATTGATTTTTTTATTTCTTCATTTTTTTCCCTTGCTCTTTCTCAGCTCCTTTGGAAGAATCCAAATGAATACACCAAGAGAAAAGCAATTTTTGAAAAGATCAACATCTAGCATTCCTTTCTCAGATGCTGATTTTCACATCTGTCATGATGCTCTCTCTATGCTTTAAATCAATGACACTAATTGTTCCATCAAATGCCCTTAATAGTAAAAGAGAACAAGTTTGTACCCTTGGAGGTCTGGGGACACAAACTTAAGATCCCTCAGTTACCCTGAAATTTCTTTACAGTCTTTGTCTTAAAAAAAAAAAAAAAAGGAATTTCACATTTTACTATCCAGCCTATACCTGTTTGTTTTATCTTCAAAATATGTTTCCAATTATATACCATGAGCAAAAATTGATGCTATAGAAAGCTCTACCATGTCCATGCTATGACATAACTTGTCCCAGGTATACTGCCACTTATCCTCTTGGCATTGTAATAAATATTCTTGATTTAAGAAGTGTGGCTTTAACATCAGGTAGAGATAGATGTTGTTCTTCCCATCCTATTCGTGGAAACCATGGAATCACTGAAAGGTATATTTAATAGCTGCCGATACTTAATCTTCCCCAAAGATATTAAGATCACCTTCTGTTCCATTGAGGAACAACATCTTCCTCAATGTGCATTTTATATTTAATGTCTTGGAATATTAATAGCTAACATGTATTTAGTGCTGTATGCATGATCATAGGAGCCCTGGTGGTGCAGTGGTTAAAGGGTTCAGCTGTTAACCAAAAGGCCAGTGGTCCGAACCCACCAGCTGCTCCTTGGGAGAAAACTGTGGCTGGTAATCTGCTTCCATAAAGATTCACAGCCTTGGAAAGCCTATGGGGCAGTTCTCCTCTGTCCTATAGGTTCTCTGTGAGTTGGCACTGACTCAACAGCAATGAGTTTGGTTTGGCTTTTTGTTTGTGCATATTCTCAACTTCTTCCTCACAACAACCCTGTAAAAGTGAGAATGGTATTATAAACTCCTTTACAGAGGAAGAAATGGAACCACAGAGCTCTGGGATTAAGTCACCTGCCCAAGATCACATAGCAAGCAAGAGAAGGCAGGGAGTTGGGATAAGACTCAGGCAGCATGACTCCTGAACCTCATACTTTCCATCTCTGTTCTCTGTGAGTGTTTGCTGTTCCAGTTGATATGCCCCAACCCGCCCCCCAGGAGTTATTGTGCTAGAAGAAAATCCTGCAACTTGTGCACCACAAAACAATTTGTTGTTTCTCATCTGCCTCTCCAGCCAGGAAGAGAAGAGCCTCTGCCCTTTTCAGGTACCCCCTATCTTTTTAAGGAAAACGAGGACATTCATATCAAAAACAAAAAACAGTCAAAGTAAAACAAAAATACAATGGCTCAGATACTGTAGGAAACTAACCCTGGAGATACTCAAGCCAGCAGAGATGAGGTCAGAGAGAGCTCAGGTGTATCACATTAAACATTTGCAGGGAAGGGTACTCAATCTAATAGAAAAGGTTTCTAAGGAAAGATTCCCCAGAAGCTGTCTCCTGCTGCCTGCTCCTTCTTTGCTTTTGCCCTGTGCATTGCCTGCTGGCCCCTCATTCGTGGCTGCAGAATTCACCTTTTTATTCCCTTACCACCACTCATTTATTTCCAAGCTCTAACTCCTCTCAATCCAGCTACCTGCTTCATTTCTTGAGTCAACAGACAATACCTGGACTCCTACTCTGTGTCAGGCGTGGCCTTGGTGGCACAGTGGCTAAGCATTTGGCAGCTAACCAAAAGGTCAGCAGTTCAAATCCACCAGCTGCACCTTAGAAACCCTATGGTGCAGCTCTACTCTTTCCTATAGGGTCTCTATGCATTTGAACAGACTCAATGGCAACAGGTTTGATTTTTTTTTTGGTTTATTCTGTGTCAGGCCCTGTGCCATTGGGGAAAAGGGGGCTCTTTCAGCACTTTTGGGAGCTGACATGATGGGCAGCTGCCAGCTGCTTGGTACATCTGTCCTGCTTCCAGCAATGCTGAGTGCCTCCTGCTAATTCCATCCCATCTCCTTGTAGCCCATATCTTTATTTGTATGTCTGTTGGAACACCAGTAGGGGAGAAAGGGGAGCATGTGTGAGTGTGTGTCAGGGATAGATCATTAGCACATGCTAATGCTCTCCATACAGGGTCAGCCCACACACTGCGAAGTGGGCTTGGGGTCCTTGGTGCTCATGTAGGGCCCAGCTGGGCCACAGCCTCCATTCTGTGGGCAGAATGAGCCTGATGATCATGGCTAATTGCAAATGCGGTCATTAAAAAATCAGTCTCAAGCAAGCATGACTTTCAAATGGTAAGAAAACAGGGGGATGCTTTATTATGTGACATTATCTCCACTTGGAAAAGCACTACTATGGCTGCGGGCAATGCTTACCCTTGGAAAGTGTTTTTGTCCTTAGGTATTCAACTCCTCAGACATAGTCCCTGGGTGATGCAAAAGGTTAATTTGGCTGCTAACTGAAAAGTTGGAGGTTTGAGTCTCCTCAGACCAAAAATCAGCCACCGAAGGCCCTATGGAGCACAGTTCTACTCTGACACAGGGTAGCCATGAGTTGCAATCGACTCTACAGCAACTAGCTCAGACCCTGAATATAGAGCACTCTCCTCCAGGTCTTCGAACTGGTTCCATAAGAATCACCTGGGGGATCTTGTTAAAATATAGATTGTGATTCAGTGTATCTGGGATGGAAATGCAAATTCCCAGCAGGGGCTCAAACCAGAATGAACCTTTTTGAAGCCCTACTCTCCTTTTCATGGTGGGAGGTGGGGCTTAGTGGAAACATCAACTTCACCACTCAGCTGCTGCTGACCTTGAACAGCTCACCTCTTCTCTGCACTGATCTTGTCAACAGCTGAAGTTGCTTGTCTGATTGTTCCTGAGTCCCTCCGGAGATTCTTCAAAAGCTGCTGCAGGGAGAATTTTTTTTTTTTTTTTTGTCTAGTCTCAGGTTTTTAATTGTACAGATTCCATCTGATAATATATCTCAGCCAAAACCCTAAGGCAATTTTTAAGACTTCTCTATACTATTAGGATACATGCCTCATTTTTGTCTATATCCTTATACTGATGGCAATGGCTTGTTTCATGATGACTGTGACTTATCCGAAGCACAAGATATTCATCTTATAATGTTTTCCCTTAAGCTACTCCAACCCTGCAGGCAGCAGAGCCTGCTTAACATGCAGAGAAATTAATGCTCTTAGAGGCAAACTTCAACCAATGGGTGGTGGGTTGCAGTAGATAAATGCCCTGGTCTCCCACACTAAAATGTAAAATTCTGTATGTCTCTTAGTGGGTACCAGGGAAACTGGGTCCCTGTTACTTACAACTGTGGCTAATAATGCATCCTTAGAATGACTGTCCTTTCTTTCTGTCTCATTCTATCTCCTCCATTACTTCTGCTTCCCACGCTTGCCTTCCAGGTAAACTAACTGTATCCAAGTCCTTGTCTCAAAACTCTCTTTTGGGGAAAATCCAAACTTAAGACATCAACCACATCTACTGTATGTTCACTTAATAACCAACCAACATTTATTGAGTATATAATACGGGCCAGATAGTGTTCTAGATGCTGGCGATAAGTTAATGAATGAAACAGACAGAAATTCCCATGCCTCCTGATACTGAGGGGAACTTACATTCTTAACATGTAATCTCGTGGAGCTTATATTTTTATCCCACTGTTTCTTCATAGAGTTGCCACAATCTAGACCACCCCGCTTCTCTAACTGCATTTGACAAATCCTTTGAAAAATGACATTAATTTTTATTAATTTTTAAAATTAAATGTAATACATGCCCACCAAAATTTAGAAAATATAAAGAAAGCATAGAGAAGAAAAAAAGCAGCCAGCAACCCCTGTCCAAGACAGAACATTAATTATCTTGTTAGTTTAACATCTTGCTGGTAATTTAAAACTTATTCTACCTTTAAAATGTATTTAAATGTCATTATATTAACATTTAAATGCCAATATATTAAAAAACATATGTCAAGTACCACCTTGTCATTTTTCTTCTCAAAAATTTCTTGGCTATTCTAATCCATTGGTCTTTTTCAGGTGACCTTTTTTTTTTTTTATAATCACTTTGACAATTCAAAAATAGCTAGATTGGAATTTTGATGTGCATTAAAATCTATAAATTAATTTGTGTACACATGGCATAATAACATTCAGTCTTCTTACCAAGAAACTAAGCTACAATTTGTAATGCATTCAAACATTCTGTTATGTACTTAAGTAAAGATTTATAGTTTTCTTTATATAGGCTCCAAGTATTCTTATTAAATTTAATCCTAGATATTTATTTTTTATTTTATATTTTTACTTGGAACCTTTTGTATTATATTTTTAATTTGCTATATAGAAAATATAACAGTTTTATGTGTTTTCTTTGTAGCTAATCTGTTTACTAAACTCTCTTATTAATTATAATAATTTTTCAGCCATTCTCTTGGGTTTTCCAATTAAAGATATTTAGGTAAAAAGAAATGAGGCTCTTAATACTCGTCCCACGCCACAAAACTTCTTGTCTTCCTTCTCTATCCACCCACTCTTTTATTTCTCCCGGAAGTTGTGAAGTGAGGAGGCAAAGTAAGACTACAAAATGAATGGACCCTCCATTTGTTCTTCCAGCAACTAACACACTGAACAAAAAAAGAAAAAACAAACACAGACTGAGATCTCCGAGTGCCACATAGCAGCTGAGGAATTGGAGAATCAAGTGAGTCCAGAAGTGAGAAAGAGGAAGAATGGGGGCAGCACAGAAACTGAGAGATCCTGCCCGCTAACATTGGGAGCATGAGCTCATCGCAGCCATTTTGGGATGGGATTGGGTAACACCCCAAGCAGAGAACACAGCCGTGTTGCAGGATATAAGATACAAGATCAACACACAATAATCACTTGGATTCCTCTAGGCTAACAAACATTGATCAGAAAAAGAAATCAAGAAAATATCATTTATAAAAAATCATTTATAGTAGCCCCCAAATCGACAAAACACCCAGGGATTAACCTAACTAAGGACATAAAAGATTTATACAAGGAGTATTATAAAACATTGCTACAAGAAACTAAAAGAGAGCTACGAAAGTGGAAGGACATCCTGTGCTCATGAATAAAACCAAAACCCGATGATTCTGACTCATAGCAACCCCATAGAGTTTCCAAGTCTGTGAATCTCTACAGAAGCAGACTGCCACATCTTTCTCCCATGGGGCTGCTATTCGTTTTGAAACACCGACCTTTTGGATGGCAGTCAATCCCTTTAAGCACTGCACCACCAGGGCTTAATATAGTGAAAATGTCGATACTACCTAAAGTGATCTATAGATTCAATGCAATCTTGATATAAATCCCAGCAATATTCTTTGCTGAAATGGATAAACTAATAACCAGCTTCATATGGAAAGGAAAGAAACCCCAAATGTCAGAGCAGTATTGAAGAAAAAGAACAAAATAGGAGGGCTCACACTCCTTGACATCAAAACATACTATACAGCCACTGTCATCAAAACAGCCTGGTACTGGTTCAGTGATAGATGCATAGACCAATGGAGTAGAACTGAGAAGTCAGAACTAAACCCAAACGTCTATGGATAACTATTTTTCGACAAAGGGTCAAAGTCTGCCCAGTTGAGCAGAGACAGCCTGTTTAATAAATGGTGCTGGAAAAACTGGATATCTACCTGGAGAAAATTGAAACAAGACCCATACCTCACACCGAACAAAAAAAACTGACTCGAAATTGATCAAAGACCCAAATGTCAAACCTAAACATCAGACCTAAACGTCAAACCTAAAACCATAGAATTCCAAAAATAGGAGAAAAATATGGGACCTAACCTTCTTTAAAAATAGGATAACAAGCATTACAACAAATATATGATTAAAAGACTACAAAATAGATAAACGCAATGTCGTAAAAATTATAAGCTTCTGCTCATCAAAAGACATTATCAGAAGAGTAAAAAGAGAACCTACATACTGGGAAAAAATTTTCCCAGGAAAGACATATCAGAAAAGGGTCTAGTTTCCAAAATTTATAGAAAGCTTCAACAACTCAACAACAAAAAGACAAACAAACCAATTATAAAATGGGCAAAGGACATGAACAGAACCTTCACCAAAGAAGACGTCCAAGCAACAAAGCATGAAAAGATGCTCATGAGTATTAGCTGTTACAGAGATGCAAATCAAAACTCCAGTGAGCTACCATCTCACTCCTATTAAAATGGCACTGATTAAAAAAACAGAAAACAACAAATGCTGATGAGGATGTGGGGAGACTGGAACCCTCATTCATTGCTGGTGGGACAGTAAAATTGTATAACCACTAAGGAAAACATTTTGGTGCTTCCTCAAAAAACTAGAAATAGAGCTACCTTACAATCCAGCAATCTCACTCCTAGGAATATACCCTAGAGACCTAAAACTACTGACATGATCAGGAATATACACTCCTATGTTCATTGCACAGAGTCCTGGTAGCACAATGGTTAAGCATTTAGCTGCTAACCAAAAGGTCAGCAGTTTGAATCCACCAGGTGCTCCTTGCAAATGCCATGGGACAGTCCTACTCTGTACTACAGGGTTGATATGAGTAGGAATTGACTCGATGGTAAGTTTTTTTTTTTTTTTTTAATGTTCATTGCAGCTCTATTCACAAGAGCAAAACATGGAACAACCAATGTGTCCATCAACAGATGAATGGATAAGCAAATTGTGGTACATACACACAATGGAATATTATGCAACCATAAAGCATAATCATGTCCACAAAACATATTATAACACGGATGGATCTGGAGGTCATAATGCTAAGCGAAATAAGTCAAACATATAATGACAAATATTGTATGATCCCTCTTTTATAAGAAGACAAGAACAAATTAACATGGAGAGACCAATATTCATTGGTGGTTATCGGGGAGAAGGCAGGGAGAGGTAAGCACAATTTAGAGCTTAAGAGACTTGTTACTTTTGGTGATGGGAAATGTGGCTACAAGTGTGGAAGTAGTGAACACAGCCCAACCATGGTAAAGACAAGTGTTTGAGCAGAAATAGCAGGGTATAGACACAAAGAAAACGCTGACAAATTGTGATAAACGTAACCAATGTCGATGAAAAATTTATGTGGAAATTTGTAAAAAAAATTTATTGGGAGATATACAATTTTGCAACAACAGTGATAACAACTAAAAAAAAAGTTTGTTTACCTAGATATATAAGTATCCATAAGTATATACAGGAAGGCATGTATGAAAAAGTAAATAGGCACGTGTATATACATGTTTATGTGTGCTGCATATATTTTCAAGCAAAAAATAAAGCACGTAAAGGGCATAGTTATGGATACTTCCTAAACACAGTCAAACACTCCATGGGATTGTTCTACTGAGCTTGAGAGCTTAGGACCATAGTCTTGTGCGGAATTCAGTCAATTGGCTAATATAGTCAATAAAGACAATGTTCTACATCCTAGTTTGATGAATAGTGTCTGGGGTCTTAAAAGCTTACAAACAACAGTTTAAGATATGACTGTTGGTTTCTACTAATTCTGAACTAAAGAGAAAGAAGGAAACCAAGGACTCAAAGAAGAAACTAGTCTCCAGAACCAATAGTCTACACGAACAATGACATCACCTACCTTGCGGCCAGAAGAACTAAATGGTGACCAGCTACCACTACCGACCATTCCAACCAGTGACTCAGTAAATGGTCCTGGATAGAATTGGAGAAAAACGTAGAACAAAACTCAAAATCCTAAAAATTGGTTAAACTTACTGGACCAGTAAAGACTAGATGAAACCCTGAGACTATCCCCCTGAGATACTCTTTAAACTTGGAACTCATACCATTCCCAGAGGTCACCTTTCAGCCAAATGACAGACTGGCCCATAAAAAATAATACCATCCGTGAGTACTGTGCTCCTCAAAATAATCACCTACATGAAAGCAAATGGTTAACATTTACCCTAGACCAAAGATGAGAAGGGCAGGGAAACTAGATTCATGGAAACAGAACAACCAAAATGGAAATAACAAGAATGCTGTTACGTTGTGAAGAATGTAACCAATGTCACTGAAAAATATACATACCCAGAACCCAGTGCCATCGAGTCGATTCCGACTCCTAGCGACCCTATAGGACAGAGTAGAACTGCCCCGTAGGGTTTCCAAGGAGCGCCTGGTGGATTCGAACAGCCAACCCTTTGGTTAGCAGCTGTAGCACTTAACCGCTACTCCACCAGGGTTTCCGAACAATATATAGAGAGATTGTTAAATGAGAACCTAATTTCCCATGTAAACTTTCACCAAAAACATAATAAAATCTTTAAGAAAAAAAAAGTTATAAAGGGCTAATCTGATCAATCAGAATCTAGGGACAGCTGACTTTTATTATTGACTGCAACAGTCATGGGATTAGTCCATGATTTTTTGTGTTATCTGCATCAGATTTTGATTATTGGGGTTATGCTGGCTTCGAAATAACGAATTGGGAATATTTCTATCTCTTTTTATGGAAAATTTATTGTCTTATATTATGGCTGACAGTACAAAGGTGTTGTCTGCTCCTTAAATGATTCATCTGTAGAATTTATCCGGGTGCAGGAAACATCATGATGGTAGCTCTTTTAAATAAGAATAATAATTTTAAAAAACCAAAACTAAAAAGGATTCTTGAATCTTTGCCCAATTCCTATTTTCTATTTCTTCAGTCAGTTTTGATTATTTATATCCTCCACAAATGTTATCAATTTTATTCAAGAATTTTTCATGGAAACTTAAATATAAAATTTTCTGTATATGTACGAAATTTTTCTCATTAATAATGGCGCATAGTCTATTTTCTCTACCCCCCCCTTATTATTTCTCTTTTTCCCCAAAATGTGTACATTTCCCTGGTATTTTAGTTGCCTCTTTATTTATAAAAAAAAAAAAAAAAATTATTTATTTATATATATATATATTTTTTATGTTTGAGTTTTTTTTTTTATTTGCATTTCTCTAATGGCTAATGGTCTCAAGCATTTCCTCATGTGTCTGTTAGCTGCTAGAATATCTTCTCTGGCGTAGTGTCTGTTCATATCCTTTGCCCACTTTTTTTATTGGATTATTTGTCTTTTTGTTGTTGAGGTATTGAGCTATTCTCTAGATATTAGAGAATAGACCCTTGTCAGATATGTCGTAGCCAAAATTTTCTTCCCAGTCTGCAGGTTCTTTTTTTACTCCTTTGGTGAAGTCTTTTTTTTTTTTTTTTTAATTAACTTTTATTGAGCTTCAAGTGAACGTTTACAAATCAAGTCAGTCTGTCACATATAAGTTAATATACATCTTACTCCTTACTCCCACTTGCTCTCCCCCTAATGAGTCAGCCCTTTCAGTCTCTCCTTTCGTGAAAACTTTGGCAGCCTCCAACTCTCTCTATCCTCCCATCCCCCCTCCAGACAGGAGATGCCAACACAGTCTCAAGTGTCCACCTGATATTATTAGCTCACTCTTCATCAGCATCTCTCTCCCACCCACTGTCCAGTCCCTTTCGTGTCTGATGAATTGTCGTCGGGGATGGTTCCTGTCCTGTGCCAACAGAAGGTTTGGGGACCATGACCGCCGGGATTCCTCTAGTCACATCCAGACCATTAAGTATGGTCTTTTTATGAGAATTTGGGGTCTGCATCCCACTTATCTCCTGCTCCCTCAGGGGTTCTCTATTGTGCTCCCTGTCAGGGCAGTCATCGATTGTGGCCGGGCACCAACTAGTTCTTCTGTTCTCAGGATAATGCAGGTCTCTGGTTCATGTGGCCCTCTCTGTCTCTTGGGCTCTTAGTTGTCATGTGACCTTGGTGTTCTATTTATATATATTTTTTAATTCATTCATTTCTGCTTTCAAGTTTCATTCATTCATTTCTTCTGCTTAAGAATATTTGGTTAATTTCCTAACTTCTTGAGTTGAATGATTATTTCCTCTATATTTATTCTTTGGTCTTGAAGAAAGAACCATTGACAATAATGTAATTTCCTTCGAGTACAGCTTTGACCACATCTTGTTAATTTGATATGTAGTGTTGGGTCTGTATGAGTCAGAATCAACTTGACAGCAATGGGTTTGGTTTTGGTTTTCTCTAAAAGTCTATAACTACAGTGTTCATTTTGTCTGTGACCTAAAGTTTATTTGGAATGATCTTTTATAATTTCCAAAGGTTTGTTAAATGAAATGTTTATTACTAATTTCCAGTTTTACTACCTTGTTTGCCCCAGGGCTTTGAACAATTCTTCCTGGTTCAGTCATGGCTGATGAAACGAAACTAGAACAGACCTGAATTTTTACAATTTGGGTGATCCAGACCAGTAACCAGAATGGGAAAAATTATGGGTCAAAGCCCTGGAATGGGAGACTTACAAGAGGTGTAGTGAGCCCTTTCAGTAGCCTGATGTATGAGGTAGGATCATTGCAGGATTGTGGATAGGTACACGAAATCAAAGTGGCACAGTCAGCTGCCATCTTTGAGCTGGGCACTGCTGTTTTTGATTCTGCTCTAAATCCAACAGGCAAGAGATTTAGTTGCTATGCAAGTCATACACTGCCCTTGTTTTCTAAGAGGGTGATTAGGTTTCTAGCACGGCTTGGACTCGTAATTTTTCTAGTTCCCCTTATCATTCCGGTTCACCCAGATTTTAAAAATTTGGATCTGTTCCAGTTTTGCTTCCTCAGCTATGACTGAACCAGGAAGAGTTAGTTCAAAGCCCTGGTTTGCCCACTATCCTGTTTAATAACATCTGTTTTTTAAAAAGGTGAAATTGAGCTGGACTTTCTCTAGTATCTCCAAGTACATCACTTATAAGTAGTCCTTGCCCACTCTGATCCTCTACCATACTTAGCTTGAATTGCTTTTTGTCATAGCTTTTGTTTTTTAAATATGTCTATCCTGTCTCTCTAAATAGTAAAGCAACTTGAAAACAGAGTCCACATTTTGTGATTATTTGCATTCCCCCATAGGGCCTAGTACCTTAAACATATTAAGCAATCAATAGTTATATGTGTATTGCTTTATATTTCAGGGATGGTGAGACTGATACACTGTGCATTGGAATCAAAACCCTTGTTAAATGGTGATGTGATTAGTTATTTTCCAAAATTTGTCTACATTGTGCATTCTTCTTCTGGTCCTGAAATATAATTTTAGAACATCTTTTCCTGAAAATGATTATAAGCATGATAATTAATATGATAATACTGACCATTTTTTAAGCACACTTATATATTCCAGGCACTGCCCTAGGAACTTTATATACCATGTTATATTTCATAATCCTCACAATAGTTCTCTCAGGTAGATATGATAATTATCTTCATTTCACAAAGAACCCTGGTGGTGCAATGGTTAAGTGCTGGGCTGCTAACCCAAGGGTTGGTGGTTCAAACCCACCCAGTGGCTCTGTGGGAGAAAGGCCTAGCCATCTGCTCCCGTAAAGATTACAGTCCTACTCTGTCACATATGGTCACTATGAGCCAGAATAAACTCAGTGGCACCCAACAACAACAACTTCATTTCACAGTTTAGGAAAATGCAGCTTAAGATCGAGGTCCATGCCCAGGATTTCCCAGTTCGTAAAGATGAAGCCTCAATTGGATCCCAATTGTTTCTTCTACTCTATTCCATACCAATTTCTGCTAATGTATTCTTCTACCTACCACTCATTCCCCTTTTTATTCTCTTTCACTTTCAAACAGCTAAGTGCTTCCTGATTTGTTGCCAGATGCAGTACCAAAGACAAGGGGCATAAATGTGAATAAATCATGGCCCCTACTTTTGGTGACCTCCCAGAATCCAATGGGGCTTTTTCTCTTACATACACTAAATTTAAAAATGTTACACGGTATGCTAATTGTATCTGGGCTTCCCTGCAGTCCCTCTACTTCTCTGTTCTCTGCTCCTGTGACATTCAGGTGTTTACCTCTGGGTTTGCCCAAGCTGATTCAGATCCTGTCTGCCAAAAACCGGGGTGGGTGAAGTCACTGTGTGCTCTTTATGTGTGCTGAAAGAGCTGAGGGTTTTAATAGCCTTTCTTCACCCACCCTCAACTTCATTTTCCTCAGGACAATAACACACGTTTAAAGGCAAAGGCAATTACAATGATGTTATTTTTTATGGAGAAAATTGATGTTGCTAAACTGTAGTACGTGCCAGACTCTTAAAATTTACACATAAATCACTCTTGCAGGCAAGGAAGACAGGCTTCAGAAACATGTTTTACATGAAAGAAACAACCAGGATCTTTGTTTGCCCAGACTGTTTGGTCATGGGCTCAGAGTGAACTCAGCGAAATTGCACCCATACAATCTTCTGCATCTTGGATTCCATGCACCTGGCTCAGAGCCTAAGGGCCAGGCCCACACAAATGACGTAACACTACATGCACGCCACCAAGCTCTACCTGCAGTGACAAAGATTGGGCTAGAGTATAGAAAATGAGAATGGAGCTCCTGGAACCTGATATAAAATCTTTCTTAAATTTTTCATTTTGCTAAGTGATTTCAGCTGTTACCAGAATCATCCGGGTCATCATAATCATTGGCCTCGCCATCATTTTCTATCTCTTCCTCCAGCTTTATTTCATACTATCTAAAACTCTAACAATTTTATGTCTGTTCATCTATTTATCATTTTCCCTTCAAATAAAAAATTTGGCAGGTACTTCGTCTTATTTATTACTGTATCCCCCATGCTAGAACAGTGGCCAATACAGAGTTGGCATTCGCTGTGTATTTGTTGAATGATTCGATGAATCATGAGTCATGATGATGATCCTTATTGTTTTTGACTTAGTCATCATATTCATCCCGATCTTCTCCAGCTTCTTTATCAACGCAATCATCACCTTTACCATTGTGAATATCAACATCATCATCATTTCTCACAATCTCTCACATCGATGGTGCTTTGTAATTCCTGTGGTGTCTTCCCATCCCTTGTCTCTTCTAAAATTCTCAGCTCTCACCCCTGTTCCCAGGCGAGGCAGGCAAGGAAGGATTATGGTCCTTAGACCACAAGTGAGGGTGCTGAACTCCAAAAAGTTAGAATCATTTGTTCCAGGTCACACTAGGGGACAGGAACAGAACCACTGCACTGTTTGTTCCTCTGCCATGGCACTCATGACCTCACAGCCCTGGGAAATGGTTATCTGAGGCAAGGTCCATTTCTTCTTTCTTCTCCTACAGCACTTCATACAGTGCCTGGCACATGGTAGGCATTTAAGGATATTTATTAAAGGAGCAAATGGCACAAAAATCCTCCATGATATGGCTTTTACCTACCTCTCCAGTTTTACTTTGTAGTCGCACATACCAGTGCTCTAACTCTAAAGAACTGTTTACATGTCCTGAGCAGTCCTGGCTGTTATACACTAACTTTTCACATGCTGCTCTGTCTGTGGGAAAAATCATTTCTCACACCGTTTGGTCCTTGTCCCAATGTGCCTAGTGGACATCTGTTCAATGAAAGCTTTTTGGGTTCTCCCAGCTTGAATTGACCATTGTTCCCTTGGATGACCACCACACCCTATAACATTCTTCTGTCTTAGTCCCTTTGGAGAGGTGGGTTGAAAATGTTGTAAGAGTGAAAGACATCAAGCCCCTAGAGAACAGTGAACATGTTAGTACTGTTCATTGCCCTATCCCAGCATCTGACATTGACTCATAATAGCAGGTAGCATTTGTGGAACACCTAGGACCTGCAGCCACTGTACTGTTGTTAGCTGCCATCAAGTCAGCTGCAACTCATGATGACCTTATGTATAACAAAAGGAAACATTGCCGAGTCCTGTGCCATCTTCATGATCACTGGTACATTTGAGTCCATTTTTTTGGCTATGGTGTCAATCCATCTCATTGAGGGTTTCACTCATTTTTGTAACCCTCTACTCTACCAATCATGATGTCCTTTTCTAGTGATTGGTCTTTCCTGATGACAAATCCAAGGTAAATGAACCAAAGTTTTGCATCCTCACTGCTAAAAATCACTCTGGTTGTATTTCTTCTAAGGCTGATTTGTTTATTCTTCTGGCAGCCCACGGTATATTCAATACTCTTCGTCAACACCACAATTCAAATGCATCAATCACTAGGTTTATTGATTTATATGGATTATCCAATTTAATCCTTATAACAACCCTAGAAGCGAGTGCTATTATGCACACATTTTATAAAAGAGAAAACTGAGGCTCAGGGTGGTTAAATAAGAAGCCAAAGCCAATTGTCTAGTAGTATCAGTAAGCAAATGAACATGTTCAAATAGTTTTGCCGTGTGTTAACCTGTCTTTATATCCCTAGCACCTAGCCAGGAACATAAAAAATGTTTAATAAGTATAAAATAGTTTTAAAAATTATATGCAATAATCCCCAAGGCATTGTACTCCACACTTGACTTTTTCTGAGAGAGGTATCTTGCACCTACCTTGCCGAGTGATGCTTGTTGCTCAAATGAAGGTCCCTTTCACATACAGGACATTTCTTCTGTTGTGTTTAAAAATAAAGGGAAACTGACTTCAGCGCTCTTAACAACTCTCTCGGTACCTGTTCTGGTGGGAAGGTGTGGTGGGTGGTATTAGCCACAGGCAGCATGATTAACTTGGCTTTTGTTTTTAATGCATTTCCTGTCTTACAAAGGGTAGCCCCAGTAAGTGTCAGCTGAAGGGGTTGTGTGTCATTTCCTGGCCCCTATATAAAATTTTTTTTTTTTTTTTTTTATCCAGGCTACCTTCCCACAAATGTAATCTAACTAAGAAGGTGGTATTCCCTACACAGGATGCCTACTTCAGCATGCTTAATGAAGTCATGAAGCTTCTTACCTATTTTCTTCTTAGTCTAGCATATAAAAGGTGGCTTTTTACCAAACTCTCAAAACCCATAATTATGATAATGATTTCTTCATGTCCATAGCTCTGTTTTCAGGGTTGCAGAATGAAACAAGATGGATTGACACAGTGGCTGCCACAATGGGCTCAAGTATAAGAATGATTGTGAGGATAGCACAGGACTGGGCAGTGTTTTGTTCTGTTGTACACAGGATGGCTATGAGTTGGAACCAGCTCAGTGCCACCTAACGACAACAAGAATGAAATGAATACATAGAATGGTAACTCTTTTCCTCTGACTCCTGAAAGACCAAGGTTTCAGAGCTTAGATTCAGGAGAAAGAATTTACCTTCCTGTCTGTCCTTGCTTCTACCAAACGTGGCCTTTGCCAAAGATCATGGATGAAGCCTTAATGTGAGCAGTTCCCCATTCCTCCATAATATCCCTGGAGTTATGCCAGCCTTACTTAAAGGAAAGTGAGGAAGTTCTCTGAGATCTTCTGGTTCACTTAGCAACCAATAATGAATGAATAAATAAATAAACAAAACTGTCATTTATTAAGAGAAAGTTCTACATCCCTATTTTACAGACCAGACAACTGCAGCTCAGGGAAAGTTAGTTATCATGGAGGTTTGGTGCATAGATTTTGAAATCCAGGTAGTCATGGATCTGCCACTTACCGTCTATGAGACCTTGAGCAGTTATTTAACCTCTCAAAACTTTGGTTTCCTCATCTGGAAAATGGTAACAATAATGGTTCTGTTTCACAGAATTAGAGACAATGTATAAAAACCTTAAAACAGACCATTTTCTGTCTTGTTCAGCTATATCTCTAGTGCTTAAAATGATATTTGACACATAGAAAAACTTCAGTAAGTATCTATTGAAATGAGTGAATGACTAATGCTGTGCATGGCATATAGTAAGTGTTCGATAACTGTTATTATTATCCAAGACCACATGGCCAGTGAATGGTAGAACTAGAACTCAAAGCCAGGTGTTCATGACCCTAACAAGAAGTCCAGGCCATTCTTCCATAGTATTTTCCCTTCCCTCTCTCTCATCCTTTCCTCTTATAGCACTTCCTTCCAACACCTATGAATAACCTTATCCTTGAATCATGAATATGACTTCCCAAATAGACTCTTTCACTTAATCCATTCTGTATCCCATAGCCTAAAATAACCACCCCTTCAAATACCCTGATCAAAAAAAACCTGGAAATTTCCCAGTTGTCTGATAAGAAAAGCCCTGATTCTGTACCCTACTGCTCAAAGACCCTCTCTTTTTTAGGCCCAATAGCTCTTCCAAAATTCTTCTCCATGATGCTTTTATTACAACCTGTATCTACTAGACTGGAATAGCTCCTGGTGCCCCAGAGTCCTGCTTCTTTGTGTACGATTCCTGTTCGTTGTAATGCCTTTACCCTTTTTCTCGGCCAATTTAATTCTGTTCACTCCAGTACCAGCCCAAGAAGCATTCCCTGACCACTTTAATCCACAGACATCTTTTTTATTCTTCTGAATTGGACACCATTTTAATCTATGCCATTCATATGTTTTTTTTATTTATTTTAAAATGTGTTTATTTGCAATCAAATTTTCCATGTGACTTGTATTATTGGTTTTTAAGCATGGGTTTTGTATTCTCCCCTGGATAGGTATAAGTCAGTTTTAGCTGTAGTCTTATGATTATTATAGTCGTGTCTCTATGAACTTTGATTTCCTCAATCATAAAATGGGAATAATTCTATCTACATGGTTTAAGTTGTTATGAAAGTTATAACAATAATTATAATGCACTCCCTAAAGTACTTTGCACATAAAATGTACTCAATAAGTAGTAGCTATTGTTAAGTATTTTTTGTTTGCTAAATCTTAGGTGACGATGAGCAGAACATGTTCTAAAATACCAACCAAGTATTTTTAAGTTTATAAAACCAGCCCTGCAGTTTTGTCTTTGGTGGAACTGGTTTCCTACATATCAGATGCTACTAAATTAATTTTTTCTTTAGTTTTATGTGAAGGACCAGAAGACCACGATGACTTCCCTCATTCCTTTCACCCCTGTCCCTAGGGCTGCCTCCTTATTTCTGTATTATTCACCCAGACTGGGACCAGTATGTGGGTGAAGCAGATCAGATGTTGCTGCAGGGCTGAGGAATCCACAAACACTTTCACCACAATGGGTTTCTAAGGGATCCCAAGGAGAGGACTTGGGCCTGGGAAGGAGCCACAAGGAAGTCATACCACTGAAGGATGATTCCCTCATTTTAACTTCCTGTGGAGAATGCCTTCCAGAAGGTCTGCCCAGGGGACCTCTTTCTTTTTGTTTCTGTCTGTTCAGATAAGATTAGTTTTTAATACTAAGCCTGGAGGCAGAAGGGCTGAGATAATGTCAGGAGGGGCTAGCCCTTGTGCAATTTCCTATCGTGATCTGCAGTGGAATGGAGAAATCTTCCTGGCAGTTCTGTTCTGTTGAAATTTCTTATTTCCAAAGATAAACTAGGAAGGCTGGCAGGGGTGGGGAAAAGACTGAGATAAAGTCTCAACCTTTGAAGGAACCACAGTCTCTTAGGTTTGACCCCAAGTTTCTGGAGTCCCTCTCTCATGAAAGATAGAGTGAAACTTGTAGGACCCTGACACCCAGGAGTGAACATACTAGACTGCTTGCCTGAGCAGAGCAATTAACTCAGGCAATTAACTCTTCAGGAGTTTTAATTAGCATCTTAACAACAATGTTCTCTCACCTACCATGGCTTGTCAGTTCTGATCTGTGTTCACAACCTCCAATAAGTTGTAAGGGGGCAAAGTATGTTCAAGTTGTAGTGAAACGTGTTAATACTAGTAGGAGCCAGAGTGTTGGATAGCAGAATTCAAGGTTTGCATTAGGCTTTTGCTGCTTTCTTCCAGTTGAGAAACAAAGTTTTAGGAAGCCACCTTCTTAGGTTCTTGCAATCATCTAATCTGTATGAGAAAAGCTGAGGAACTTGTTTAAAATGTAGCTTTTTGGGTCTTACAGCTGTCATTCAGATTTGAGCTCTCTGTGGGCCTGACCAAGTAATCTTAACTTGGCAAACTCCCCAACACTGAAGTTTGGGGGTCACTGAGGTACACCCAGCTGAGTGTTCATGGCCTTTGGTGTTACAAAACCAAAGCTTTGTTTTTCTTCATTACTCCTTGGCTGAAGGAAATTGGCTCCCAGTTTTAACCTGATTTGGAAGAACACATGAATTTCTTAAACTGTATCACCTTTGCATTAATTCCTCAACACATACATTTATCGAGCACTTTCTAGTGCCAGAAACAATACCAGCCATACCTGGCTGCAAAGAAGAATAAAACATGGTCTCTTAATCCAAGGAACTTCTAATCTATTAAGAAAACAAATAGGTGCACTTCAGTGTTAAAGGAGCTATGAAAGAAGCCACAAGGATAAGATGAAAACATAAAGAAGAGAGCAATTGATTCTACCTAGGGAACATGACAGGCATCTTAAATATTTTCACATAGCAAAAGATGTATAGGTGTTCACCAAGCAGACATGTTGGAAGAAAAGTAACATCCTAGGCTGATGGAGCAAAAATGTAAATTCTAAAACAGCTAGACAGGTTCTGGGAACTGCAGGTAGTTCAGGGTAGCTAAAACACAGGATTATGGGTGGAGAAGGAGGACAGAAAAAGAAGTGGTCCTTGGGAGAAAAAGAGGAGCTAGACCATAGACAGCCATGCTAAGGAATTTGGAATTTATCTTCTAGGATAATTTTCTCAAAGTGTGTTGTTACTGTTATTGTTAGCTACTGTTGAGTCGGCCCCCGACTCATGGTGACTCCACGTACAGCAGAACAAAATGCTGCCCATCCCCATGGTTGGTTGCAGATTTGAACCTTTGTGATTCATAGGATTTTCACTGACTGATTTTTGGAAGTAAATCATGAGGCCTTTCTTCCTAGTCCATTTTAGTCTGTGAGCTCTGATGAAATCTATTCAGCATTGTGGTAACATGCAGGTCTCCACTGACAGATGGGTTGTGGCTGCTCATGAGGTGTGTTGGCCAGGAATCCAACCTGGGTCTCCCCCAGGGAAGGTGAAAATTCTACCACTGAACCACCTCAGGATTTCTGCATTAGAATCAACTGTATCAGAATTTCCAGAGGTAGGGCCTCATACTAGATATTTTTACAAGCCTTCCAGATAACCAGCATATGAAATTTGGAAATCACTATTTGGTAATGTGGAGTCACTGGAAGGTTTCATGTAGGAAAGAGAAATGATTAGACGGACTATTCACTGGGGTGGATGATGGATTAGTTGAACTGAGGTTGGAGGCAAGAAGTCTAGGAGACTAGTTAGCTGACCATAGCAATTCTCAGGTGAAAGATGAGAGATTCAGCTAAGGCAGTGAGCATCACTCATTAAAGATGAATAATGGGGGATGGACTGGAGGTGTGCTAGAAGGCAGAATTTATAGGACAGAGGCTAAATGGAAAGTGATAAGAGTTCTGAGAAGGTACTGAAGTCAATTGCAAAAGCTAGTATTTGTTGAAAGTTTTGCCACTTTTCTATAAGAGCTTTTCTATTTCCCATGACAGAGAAACAGCATTTTCTTTCATCAGGACTTTCTTTGTAAAGGTAGACATTTTATTTGCTCTTCCACATGCCGGCACATGCACGAACCCATTTGATCTTGAAAGGCCACAATAGTTTGAGAACAATTGCAGGCAGGATTGTGGATGGTCTCTGGGAAGAAAAGAATTCTGTATCATCCTCCTCATAGTGGTATGGTTGAGATGTAGTCACTCATTTATGTGTTCAAAATGGGCACAGTGAAGTGGGAATATTCTTTATAAGCATGGCCCTAAAATGGCAGACTCTCATCTCAAAGAGAAAGGAGTAATGGAAGATTTCCCACTTCTTCTGGAGTTGTCCAGATCATGCTGGCTGCCAGGTTTCTCCTATGCTACTGCATTTGCTGGACATTTCTAGAAGGCTAGACTTTGTATGAGCATGTAAGAAAATGTATTAAAAATCCTATGAAAGTCAGAAAGTATTTTGAAACCTGCCAAAGCTGCTAACTTACTCCCTCTGTAACTAAATTGAGGTCACCAAGATCTAGCATCTACTTAATTTGAGTCTTTCCTTCTAGGATCTGGGAAACCCTGGTTAAGTACTATGGCTGCTAGCCAAAGGGTTGGCAGTTTGAATCCACCAGGCGCTCCCTGGAAACTTTATGGGGCATTTTTACTCTGTCCTATAGGGTCACTATGAGTCAGAATCGACTCAATGGCAACAGGTTTGATTTTTTTATTTTGATTTCTAGGACAAGGGAAATCGGAAAAAGCCCTTTAATCCTTCTTTAGACAGAGAAAAGAGACTTTCAGCAGTTACCCTGAATTGGTTGGGGATGGGGGAAATGATTAGTGGCTGCCTCATTCTCTCTTGTCTATTACTTATGCTACTTCATCTACAAGAGACATCAGGAAGGGCCACACTGTGTATCAAGGGTTCAGTGTTGTGGTTAAGAGCATGAACCTGGAATTGAATCTCATTTGCACTGCTTAGCAGCTGTGCTTTGTATGGCAATTCATTAATCTCCCCATGCCTCCGTTTCTGATCTGTAAGATATGAAAGTTTGTACCTGTTTCAGAGGGCTAGTCATTCATCCATCAACTCATTCGACAAATATTTATTGATCACTTATTTCATAAAAGACATGATGGGAAAAAAAAGACATAGTCTCTGATAACATGGGAGCTTATGTTCTGTTGGGGGAAGACAACTGATGAAGCAAATAAACATAATACATTAGGTGGCAAAGAATTAAAATAAAGCAAAGAGAGAGAATCATGGGGCAAAATGCATTTTAGAATGTGGGGTCAGGGAGAGAGTCTCTCTAAGAATGTGACATTTTAGCAGAGACATGAATGAAGTAAGGAAGTGACCCAGCCAAATATCTGGGGGAAGAGTGTTCCAGAGAGAGTGAACCACAAGGGTGAAGACTCCAAGGCAGGAGAAAGCTCAGCATGTTTAAGGATCATCAAGGAAGCAGGAGTGGCTGGAGCAGAGTAAACAAGGGAGAGAGGAGCTGTTGTTCCCTCTGCCTAGACAGGCTGTTAACCATTGGCTATCTGGGGATGGGGGGTGGCGGTGGGAGAGGGAGAGTACCTTTTAGGCAGAGGGAGCAGTAGATCCCAAGGGTATGAGGTGGGAGGGTATTTCATGGGAGCCTAAGTCACTGAGGTGAATCCACCAAGGGATAAAAGGATAGGAGAAAAGATCAGAGAGATAATAGGGCCAGATCACACAGGACTGCTGCAGTCATGATAAGAACTTTGCGTTTAATTCTCAGAAAGAAGGGAAGTCCCTGGAATGTGTTAAACAGTGGAATGGCACAATTGGACTTGGTAGTTGTGGCAGGATCACTCTGGCTTCATGATGGAGAATATACTACAGGGAAGCAAGTGTTAAAACCAAAGTCAGTAAAGAGGATAAAGCAATAATTAGGTAAGAGATGGTGGTGGCTTGGTCCATGTGCGTTTCAACATTACACTTGACAGGATTCACTAATGAGCTGGGTGGAAGGTGGAAGCTTTGAGTGGTGGCTGGCATCCAGTGTGCACAGCTTCTAGTTACAAAAGCAAGTGTTCTTCCCCTTGTGGATTATGCCATAGAAGCTTTAAATGCTTTCATTTGGCAAGGAAATGGTGTGGCAAGACCTAAGAATTGGATCCGGATTCTGGAGACTGGGGATCTATCACTGAGAACATTTTCTATGAGTCATCATGGAGGTTCTAGTTGACCCAAGGGCACGAGGTCTGTATTCAGGAAGAAACACAAACAAACCCCACTGCCTTCTCCACACAACCACCCCATCTGTCTCATCTCTGTCCTTGTCTTAGCCTTCATTCACCCTGAATTTTATCCAGAAAAGTTATAAAGACTCTCTAGCTTCTTATGCTGCCAGGGTGGACTGTAAAGAAGGGAGAGGAGCCATGGGTCTCTCCTGATTGTACAAACTCTGGTAATATGATGCTATTCTAGCAATAGTTCTGCATCAGAAATGCACGTGAGGAAAGTATTTGGGCAGTTGGATCAGCTGAGCAGAATGGAGAGCTCATGTCTTGGGGGAAAAATACCTTGTTCGCTGCCCTTGCTTGCTAGAATTAAGGCTTAACTCTTCTAACAGAATTATCCAGAATGCAGTCATCTTCCACAGAGTGGGGAGAAGCAAGGGTGAGTAATGTGTATACAGGTCCCATTGTTCCAGGTTGTCCTGGGCTCTGCTGAGGTGTGCTTGTTTCTGTTCTCTCACCATGCTTTTTTCCAAGCACCACAGCTACTGTCTCACAGACACAGGGTGAGGCTGATCTCCCTGGGGTGGCCTGCTCTTCCACTTGCCTATTCAGAATACTGTGCCCAATTTTATTATTCCTCCAGATATTGAAAACACACATAATGTTAATTTTTTAAAGATTGTTATAATTTCAAACACAATAAAATAGTGTGAACTAAAGGAATTGTTTTTTTAATAACTGATGGTTCAAAAGTACCTGAATGCTTCCTTTTTTACTAAGAAATAATGCATGTTTCTAGAGTATTTTTTGTTTCTGGCAATAGAAACAATAGCTAAAAGGGTAACCATTCTAACATGAGTGCTCTCCAGATTAAAATGCCATTTGTTACTAAATAAGATGTCCTCACAGACCCACATTTTGTTGAACTATGAGAGTGTTTGGACTTTTATCACCTTATTAATTAGCAATGGGAAATTCAGACTAACAATAACGGTTTCTTTTTGGGACCAGATATGAAATGATTAGGAAAATAAAGCAAATTCCTATTATCACAGTAGGGGAAACAGTATGTGAAAGTGCAAGCTTCCAGATGGGGTGAAAGCTGGAAACGTAATGAATGAAGAACAGGCTGAGACAAATGCATAGGGTTAAGTTACAAACCAGTCCTGAGAAAGTTGGACTCCTTCTCTTGGGTTAGACTCACTGTTATTTCTTCAGCTCCCAGCAGGGCCCCTGGCCCAGATTCAACTCTCAATAAATATTTGTAGACAAAATGAATATGAATTAGTTTGGCATCAGAAGAATGGGTGAAATGAAAGCTGGCTCATATCCAAGTTGGAAAAGTGTCTTCTGTGATTTTGACTTTGACCATGGTTTGGGGAAAGGATGGAGGTTTGTATTGGCAGTAGAAGATAAGGATTGAAAGGATCTCTCAGAGATCCAGTCCAAGTCCCAAGGCAGCCAGCTCAAATCCTATTTTTGAGGACAATATCACTGCAGTGGCATGGGCCATTTATATTCTACTCTGTCTATTAGACACAGACTACCCCTAATGTTTATACATAGGCTGTGAATTTGTTTTCAACCATGAATATGAGCTTTGGTCAAAAGGTGACCTAAGAGAAGATTTGTAGGTGGTTCAGTGAAAACTCATGCCTACTGCTGGGAAAAAGACCAATACAGTCATTACACTGACGGGAAGTTGAAACTGCGAAAAGATGAAATATCTTGTTGTTGAACTATCTGGAAGCAATCAAATCTTCCTAAGCTGAATATGGTTCTCTCCTCCGAAGGGCTCTGTCCCATGACTATGGCAGTTTGGCCTTATTGCTTAGTCTTTCTAGATTGGTAGTCTCTTTCTGAAGGTACCTCAACAAGACTATACACCCTAAGCAAGCACTGCTCTTGGGAATGATTGGGAAAATCTCTGTTTAGGCAAAGTATAGCCCTATTCTGTACTCTTGTCTTCAGTCCCAGTAGCACTGGTTTGTGGAAGAACATTGAGCATTTCATAATCAGTCCTAAGACTCTACTTATTTGATTTCAGTTTTACTGCCTGAAGTTGAATCCTTTATAGGATAACAACTTCAAAACTGACAGAAAAGGATAATTTGATATTGATTCTGAGTCACAGGAAAAATATCTTTGACATAGTAATGTATATGCTCAGCCAGAACAGAACCCAGGTAAAAAATACCGTGTTCTCATTGGAGAGAATAATATACATTATTGTCTTTGCTTTATGCTTCTTTCTTCTCATTCCTGAACTTTTTGTCAAACAGAAACTGTTGACCTTATTCCCTGGCTCTCTGATCTAACTTGTTAATCTATTCTGAGCATGTACCTAAGTCCGTCTTCATAGAGTGAATTTATTCATTTACATTTTCTTTTAGCAATTCCCTATCACTTATGGGACAGAATTCTGGCACCTTGGTGTTTGGCTTTAATGATGACCCCTAATCAGTTCCATTATCTTTATTAATTCTAACACTACTAGCACCATCATCATAAACATGTATTGAGCATTTAAGATGTGCCAAGAACTAGGCTAAGTTCTTTATGCACCTTGTATAATTTTGTCCTTTATTACACCTCTGTGAAGAAGTGTTATTATTGCCCTGAGATAATCTTTAAACCTTAAACCAGAAATATCCCCTGTAGTCTTCTCCAAACCAAACATTAGTTTAGCTTAGCTTGTAAACATTGCCTTCCTTGAGCATTATGGTCTCTTGAGAACTATCTATATGGGATCAGATTGACAACAGCAACTCAAAAGATTAGATAGGAACTTGCAGGGGGCTGTGAGTTTATGTTAATGGGAGAGGAACAACTCAGAAAACGAGGGTAAGAATGGTTGCACAACCTGTAGAATGTAATCAGTGTCACTGAATTATACATGTAGAAACTGCTGAATTGGTGTATGTTTTGCTATGTGTATTCTCAACAACAGCAAAATAAATTAAAATTTGAAAAAAGTTGCATATTAAAAAAAAAGTACTATTATTATCCTTTATATTAGAGATGAAAAAACTGAGGCTTAGAAAAGTTAAGTCACTTGTCTAAGGTCTTACAGGTAGTAACCAGGCTGGAAACAAGTTCACATGGTACCAGCCCCAATCTCCTCTTCTAACCCTAAGCTTTTATATACTCCCTTGAGCCAGATTCACTTCCTTATTGTCCTCTGAATTGGCTACAGCTACCCCACATCTAAACTTTACAAGTGGACTTGAGGACAAGAAATATTACCAGGAATAAAGAGAGATATTAAATAATAACAGAAGAGTTGATTCACTAAAAAGAATAAACAATGTTAAATGAGTATGAGCTTAACAACAGAGATTCAAAATATGTGAAAATAAAATTAATAAAAACAAAGAAAAATAGATAAATGTGCAGTTCTAATTGGAGGCTACAGCACTGTTCTCTCAGTGATCTAAGGAACAATCAGGCAGATAATCAATAAGAACATAGACATGAACAACACTATCAACCAACTCAATTTTATTGACATCCAAAGAAAACTCCACCCAATAACAGCAAGTGCATGTGGAACATTCACTAAGGTAGGCTAAATACTAGGACATTAAACAAACTGTAAAAAATTTAAAGGAATAGAAATTAAGCAAACTATGTCCTCTATACAGAATTGAATTAAAATAGAAATCAATAACAGAAAGATATCTGGAAAATTACCAGTTATTTAGAAATAAAGCAAAACAATTCTAAATAGCCCATATGTATGTTTCCTTTTGCCATTGTAACAAATTACCACAAACTTTGGGACTTAAAAACAGTGTAAGTTTATTATCTTACAGTTCCGGAGATCAGAAGTCTGAAATGCATTTTACTGAGCTAAAATTAGGAGCCCTGGTAGAGCAGCGGTTGAAGCACTCAGCTGCAAACCGAAAGGTGAGCAGTTCAAACCCACCAGCCACTCCACGGGAGAAGGATGTGGCAGTCTGCTTCCATAAAGATTTAGAGCCTTGAGAATCCTATGGGGGCAGTTCTCTGTCCTACAGGATCACTATGAGTTGGAATCGACTCAATGACAGTGAACTTGGTTTTTCATTTTGAGCTAAGATTAAGTTATTTACAGATGGTATTTGTCTGGACATCCTAGGGGAGAATTCATTTCCTTGCCTTTTCCAACTATTGGAAGGTTTCTTCCTTCATTTTCAAAGCCAGAGTCCATATCACTCCAACCTCTGCTTCTGCCACCACTTTGCCTTCTGAGTCTTCTGCCTCCCTCTTCCATCTTTTTAAGGACTGTTACAATTACTTTGGTTCCACCTGGATAATCCAGAATTATCTCCCCGCCTCAGGTTCCTTAACTTAATCACATCTGTAAAACCCTTTTAGCCACATAAGGTGGCATAGGCACAGGTTCCACATGTGGACATGTTTGGGGGTCTGTTATTCTGCCTACCATACCATGGGTCATGGGAATTAAGGAAACAGTTTGGACTGAATTCAAATGGCAACACAATATATAAGTATTTGGGGGATGCAGATAAAGTACGGCTAAAAGAAAACTTTATAGCACGAAATACGTATATTAGAAAGAGAAAAGCCTTACATCAATAACCTAAGCTTCCACCTTAAGGAAGAAAAAGAAGAGTAAATGAGAAAGAAAGAAATGGTAATAATAAGAGCAGAACGCAATGAAACTAAAAATAGAAAAACAATGTAAAAAGACAGTGAAAAAATGATGGTTCCCTGAAATAAATTGATAAAATTGATAAACTTCTAGCTAAACTGACCAAAAATAAAAAGACACAAATCAGCAATATCAGGAATGATAGACAGGATATGACTACATATCCTGATAGTTAAAGGTGTGAATGCGATATTACAAACAACTGTATGTCCATAAGTTCGACAACTTAGATGAAATGAACAAATTCCTTGAAAGAAACAACCAAAGATCTAATTCAAGAAGAATTAGATAACCTGAATAGTCCTCTGCCTACTAAAGAAATTCAATTTATAGTTAAAAATTTCTCCAAAAAGAAAGCCATAGGCTTATATGGCATCACTGAAAATTCTACAAAACATTTAACAAAGAAATAATACAAATTCTACATAAACTCTCCCAGGAAAAGAAGATAGACTGAAAGTGTCTAGAAAATTATTTTGCAATTTCTATAGCATAAAATATTTTGGGGCATCCACTGAATAGGAAACTAAGTAAGTAAATAATCCCTCTCGACCTCCCCCCCAGAAAAAAAGAACATTGCTGTCAAGTCGATTCGTACTCATAATGACCCTGTAAACAAAGTAGAGCTGCTCCATAGGATTTCTAAGGCTGTAATCTTTTTTTTATTTTTATTGTGCTTTAAGTGAAAGTTTACAAATCAAGTCAGTCTCCCAAACAAAAACTTATATACACCCCACTAAATACTCTCAATTGCTCTCCCCCCAATGAGACAGCCCGCTCCCTCCCTCCACTCTTTTTGTGTCCATTTCGTCAGCTTCTAACCCCCTCCACCCTCTCGTCTCCCCTCCAGGCAGGAGATGCCAACATAGTCTTAAGCATCCACCTGATCCAAGAAGCTCACTCCTCACCAGCATTCCTCTGCATCCCATTGTCCAGTCCAATCCCTGTCTGAAGAGTTGGCTTTGGGAATGGCTCCTGTCCTGGACCAACAGAAGGTCTGGGGGCCATGACCACTGGGGTCCCTCTAGTGTCAGTCAGACCATTAAGTCTGGTCTTTTTACGAGAATTTGGGGTCTGCATCCCACTGCTCTCCTCCTCCCTCAGGGGTTCTTGTTGTGTTCCGTGTCAGGGCAGTCATCAGTTGTAGCCAGGTACCAGCTGGTTCTTCTGGTCTCAGGCTGATATAGTCTCTGGTTTATGTGGCCCTTTCTGTCTCTTGGGCTCATAATTACCTTGTGCTAGCATTTAAGACCCCAGACACCAGCCTCCAAAGTGGGGTGCAGAACATTTTCTTAATAGATTTTATTCTAAGGCCACATCTTTCTCCATGGAGTGGCTGGTGGGTTAAAATGGCTGACCTTTTGGTTAGGAGCCAAGTGCTTAAACATTGCACCACCAGGGCTCCTAATTAAGTAAAAAAAATAAGTAAATTTAATTAGCTGATTCATGAAGAGTGAAGTGAATAATTGTTTGGCTAATGTATTTTAGCTGGTAGTTATAGTTTTAGTCTATTTAAGAAGACCTTTAAACTTTCACTCAAAATATACCATCATGTCTATCACAAGAAAAAGGTAGTTACTAAGAACATGATTGTAATAATGGAGTTCACTGCTGCAGAGTAGAAAATGTTGGACTGCAAATATAGATATTTTATCTTTGAAAACCCCGTCTTATTCTCAAAATCATCACTCTCCATGAACTCGTACTTTACAGCTGAAATAATCAGTTTCTGTAGGGTGTTATTACTCACACTCTTTGCTGTTGAGAGAAAACGTGTTTTCAAAGCATAGGTTCCCAATCTCATAAAATAAGTTATCTTGCTAGAAAATGAAAATGTTAAGTTCAGTATGTCCAGATGTTGCCATATAAAAGGAATACTTTTCCAACTGTAGCCACCTCTGGGGCGCGATTGTGGGTATTTCTGCAGACCTGCTGCCAGCTGGGATGTGTAGAATAGATAAAAGCTCTGAATGGCGCAGCCGTAAGTAGTATTATAGCCAAAAAAAAAAAAAAGACAAACACAATGAAGGAATCTTCCTACTTGTCTGTAGCCTTCTCATCTTTCCCTCCCTGCCACATTCAGAAAGCATAATTTGTTTTTCTCTCTTTTAAAACTTTTTATACATTTCTTTTCTTCCTAATACATTGTGACTAGAAAGAAATCAAAGTGGAAAGTCCAACATATATTCTGGAAAGAATTATTTAAGGCCTCCCCTCATAGGTAATTTCCTAGGTTCAGCACCTGTGGGTAAATTCTAAGATCCAGGTAGAGAGCTGGAAACATTACCTTAAATCACCGTGAGTGGGCAGACCCAGAGGAGTTTTGAAAGACAGAAGGGAGCAGACTAGATGTATACCCCTGGTCCAGGGCAGAAGTGAGAGAGTAATGAAACATGAGACCTGTCTTAGACTGCATTCTCTAGAGAAGCAAAACCAATAAAACCTATAAATGTCTCTATATATATGAATATATGTTGTGTTAGATGCCATCGAGTCGGTTTCAAGTCATAGAAACTCTATGTACAACAGAACAAAACACTGCCCGGACCTGAGCCATCCTCACAATCCTTGTTATGCTTGAGCCCATGGTGGCAGCCACTATGTCAATCCATCGCATTAAGGGTCTTCATTTTTTTCACTGACCCTCTGCTTTACCAAACATGATGTCCTTCTCCAGGGAATGGTCCTTCCTGATAACAAGTCCAAAATATGTGAGGCATAGTCTCTCCATTCTTGCTGCCAAGGAGCATTCTGGCTGTACTTCTTCCAAGACAGATTTATTCCTTCTTTTGGCAGGCCATTGTATATTCAATATTCTTTGCAAACACCACAATTCAAAGGCACCAATCCTTCGGTCTTTCTCATTCATCATCCAGCTTTCGCATGCATATGAGGCAATTGAAAACACCGTGGCTTGCATCAGGCACACCTTAGTCTTCAAGGTAACATCTTTGTTTTTCAACACTTTAAAGAGAATCTTTTGCAGCAAATTTGCCCAATGCAATGCCTCTTTTGATTTCTTGACTGCTGCTTCCATGGATGTTGATTGTGGAGACAAGCAACATGAAATTCTTGACAACTTCAATCTTTTCTCCATTTATCATGATGTTGCTTATTGGTCCAGTGTGAGGATTTTTGTTTTATGTTGAGGTGTAATCCATACTGAAGGCTGTGGTACTGGATCTTCATCAATAAGTGCTTCGAGTCCTCTTCACTTTCAGCAAGCAAAGTTGTGTCACCTGCATAATGCAGGTTGTTAACGAGTCTTCCTTCAATCCTGATGCCCTGTTCTTCTTTGCATAGTCCAGATTCTCGGATTATATCCTCACCATACAGATTGAATGGGTATGGTAATAGGATACAACCCTGAGGCACACCTTTCCTGATTTTCAACTATGCAGTATCCCCTTGTTCTGCTCAAATGGCTGCCTCTTGATCTATGTACAGGTTCCTCATGAGCACAATCAAGTGTTCTGGAATTCTCATTCTTCACAATGTTATCTATAATTTGTTATGATCCACACAGCCAAATGCCTTTGCATAGTTGATAAAACACAGGTAAACATCTTTCTGGTATTCTCTGCTTTTAGCCAAGATCCATCTAACATCAGCAATGATATCCCTGGTTCCATCTCCTCTTCTGAATCTGCCTTGAATTTCTGGAAGTTCCCTGTTGGTGTACTGCTACAACCCCTTCTGAATGATCTTTAGCATAATTTTACTTTTGAGTGATATCGATGATATTGTTTGATAATTTACACATTCAGTTGGATCCCCTTTCTTTGGAATAGGCATAAATATGGATCTCTTCCAGTCAGTTGGCCAGGTAATTGTCTTCCAAATTTTGTGGTTTAGTCAAGTGAGCACTTCTAACACTGCATCCATTTGTTGAAACATCTCAGATGGTATTCCATCAGTTCTTGGAGCCTTGTTTTATGCCAATGCCTTCAGTGCAGCTTGGTCTTCTTCCTTCAGTACCATCAGTTCCTGATCATATACTACATTCTGAATGGTTGAACATCGATAAATTCTTTTTGATACAGTGACTCTGTGTATTACTTTCATCTTCTTTGGATACTTCCTGCATCTTTCAATATTTACCCCATAGAATCCTTCAGTATTATAACTTGAGACTTGGATTTTTTCTTCAGTTCTTTCACCTTGAGAAACATCGAGCCTACTCTTCCCTTTTGGTTTTCTATCTCCAGGTCTTTGCACATGTCATTATAATACTTTAATTTGTCTTTTCGAGCCACCATTTGAAATCTTCTGTTCAACTCTTTTACTTCATATTTTCTTCCTTTTGCTTTAGCTACTTGTCTTAGTTATGCAGTGCTACTATAACAGAAATACCACAAGTGGATGGTTTCAACACACAGAAGTTTATTCTCTTACAGCCCAATAGGCTAGAAGTCCAAATTTAGGGCGCCGGCTCCAGGGGAAGGCTTTCTCTCTCTGTCGGCTCTGAAGGAATGTTCTTGTGATGCATCAGTCTTTCTTTGGTCTGGGAGCATCTCAGCACAGAAACCTCAGGTCCAAGGACACGCTCTGCTCCCATCACTGTTTTCTTGGTGGTATGAGGTTCTGTTGTCTCTCTGCTTACTTCTCTCTTTTATATCTCAGAAGAGATTGGCTTAAGACAATCTAATCTTACAAACCTTGTAAACCTCATCAGTGTAACTGCCAATAATCCATCTTATTACATCATAGTGATAGGATTTACAACACATAGGGAAATCACATCAGAAGATAAAATGGTACACAATCATATAACGGAATGATGACCTCACCAAGTTGACATATATTTTTGGGGGACACATTTCAATCCATTACACTACTTAACATTCAAGAGTAAGTTTCAAAGTCTCTTCTGACATCCATTTTGGTCTTTTCTTTCTTTCCTGTCTTTTCGATGACCTCTTGCTTTCTTCACGTATAATGTCCTTGTTGGCATTCCACAACTTGTCTGGTCTTCAGTCATTAGTGTTCAATGTTCTAAATTCAGGTGGGATATACTCGAGGCCATACTTTGGCTCTTGTGGACTTGCTCTAATTTTCTTCAGCTTCAGCTTGAACTTGTGTGTGAGCAATTGATGGTCTGTTCCACAGTTGGCCCCTAGCCTTTTTCTGACTGGTGATATTGAGCTTTTCTATCATCTCTTTCCACAGATGTAGTTGATTTGATTCCTGAGTATTCCATCTGGTGAGGTCCATGTGCTGTTTATGTTGGTGAAAAAACTATTTGCAATGAAGAAGTCGTTGGTCTTGCAAAATTCTATCATGGTATCTCTGGCATCATTTCTGTCACCAAGACCATATTTTTCAACTACCAAACCTTCTTTGTTTCCAACTTTCACATTCCAATCACCAGTAATTATCAATGCATCCTAATCGCAGGTTTGATCAATTTTAGACCGCAGAAGTTGGTAAAAATCTTCAATTTCTTCATCTTTGGCCTTAGTGATTGGTATATAAATTTGAATAATAGTCATATTAACTGCTCTTCTTTGTAAAAAATGGATATTATGTTATCACTAACAGCGTTGTACTTCAGGGTAGATCTTGAAATGTTCTTTTTGATGATGAATGCAAAGTCATTCCTCTTCAAGTTGCCATTCCAGTCATAGTAGACCATATGATTGTCTGATTCAAAATGGCCAATACCAGTCCATTTTCAGCTCACTAATGCCTAGGATATTGATGTTTATGTATTCCATTTCATTTTTGATGATTTCCAATTTTCCTAAACTCATTCTTTGTACATCCCACCTTCTAATTATTACTGGATGTTTGCAGCTGTTTCTTCTCATTTTAAGTCATGCCACATCAGCAAAAAAGCTTGACTCCATCCTTGCCATTAAGGTTGACTCTACTTTGAGGAAGCAGCTCTTCCCCAGTCCTATACTGAGTGCCTTCCAACATGAGGGGCTCATATTCTGGCACTGTATCAGACAATGTTTTGCTGCTATTCATAAGGTTTTCACTGGCTCATTCTTTTCAGAAGTAGAGAGATTTATATCTAGGAAAAGGCTCATGTGGTTTTAGAGGCTGGAATGTCCCAAGACTGTGGGTCAGGCTGGAGGCTGGCTTCTCCTCATTCACATAGCCACAGGGGCTGGTGAACCCAAGATAGGCAGATCAGACAGCAGACCTCTGGCTCACAAGTTGCAAAGACTGACAAATCCCAGGATTGACAGGTAAGCTGCTAGCTCAGGTCCCAAGAACCAGAGGTCAGACAAACAGAAGCCAGCTGCAGGACTCAGAGTGAACAAAAACCCACAAGCCTTGCCAGAAAGTCCACTTATATTGGATGCAAGCCACACCCCCACGGAAATTCTCTTTCAACTGATTGGCTACTCACAGCTGATTCCATCATGGTGGCAATCACATTATTTCAGATTTCATTATGGAGGTGATCACATCATTATGTCACTGTCAAATTACATCATAACTGCAAAATACATGGGGTCACCATGGATCAGAATTAACTCAATTTCAGCAGGTTTGGTTTTTTGGTTTTCGACTCCAGTATGATCTCATGTTAACTGATTATGTCTGCAATGATCCTATTTCTAAATAAAATAACATTCATAAGTACTAGGGCTTAGGACTTGAGTGTACCTTTTTGGGGGTACACATTCAACCTGTAACAATATCATTTAATCAAAACCTACAGATAAAAATTGGCAGTTGCTACTTTATATGGCTTTTGGTTTAATAACGACTGTCTTAGGCTGGGTTCTCTAGAGAAGCAAAACCAGTAAAGTGTATAAATATATACAGATGGAGATTTATATCAAGGAAATGGCTCACATGGTTGTAAAGGCTGGAAAGTTTCAAATCCCTAGGTCAGGCTGGAGGCTTCTCCTGCAGGTAGAACTACTCTGTAGGGTATTCTTGGCTGTAATCTTTACAGAAGCAGATTTCCAGGCCTTTCTTCCATGGTACCACTGGGTGGGTTCAAACTGCCAAACTTTAGGTTAGCAGCTGATCACAAACCATTTGCATCACCCAGGGACCTCACTAGAGTAGAGTGGACCCTAATTCAATACGATTGATGCCCTTATAAAAAGAGAAATGACACAGGGAGATACACAGAGGGAAGATGGTGATGTGAAGACAGACGAAGAGATTGGAGTGATGCTGCCACAAACCAAGGAATGCCTGGCACCACTAGAAGCTGGGACTACCAAAGTTCTTGAGAATTTAATACAGATATCAAGCAATAATATTTGTTTCATTTCATGTATTAATTTATTATCTTGGAAAGAAAAAAATGCATCTAACTATCCCTCTACTCACAACTGTAATTGACATGTCTTGCCTATCCAAGCTACTGTGAAGTTCTGGGCTCTGAGTGAGGTCTCAGCAAGATGAGCTCAAGTGCGAGCCCTCACACCAACTTCTGAGATCCTTAGGGAAGTGAAATGCTATACATTCTGGGAAAACCTTGGTCCAAGAAAACATGAACCTGGGGATAACACCTAAGTGTGTCTAGTGTTCTTAAGCCCTTAAAATGCTAAAGAGGTTTAGCAATTGGATGAGATATCTCTACTCCTGAAACCAGGAGAAGAGATAAAGGACCCAACACCCTGCAGAGCACGCAGTGCTTTGGTTTCCATCCCTCGCAAGACTCCTAACACAGCTTGAGTTAGTAAGCTAACAATAAAAAATAATAACTCAGGATGGGGCCAAGATGGCTGACTAGGTAGAAGCTACCTCGGATCCCTCTTGCAACAAAGACTCGGAAAAACAAGTGAATCAATCACATACATGACAATCTACAAACCCTGACCATCAAACACAGATCTAAAGAGTTGATCAGAGTGTCAGAGACTGAGAACTAACAACCACGGGGAAGCAGCGACTGTTTTCAGAGCCTGGAGCCAGTGTCCCAGTCAGGAAACCTTGGCGCCGGGCTTTGGACTGAGCGCAGGGGAGCTGAGCATGGCATCCTGAGACGGCACAAACATGGGGCGCAGCCCTAGCCGCCTGAACTGACCTCGGGGGGAGCCGAACCAGTGCACGCAGGCAGTGCAGCGACGCGGCTGACAGGAGGAGAAGTCACCGGGAGGCAGCGACTGGTTTTGGAGCCGGGAATGCAGCGTCCCAACTGGGGAACCTTGGCGCTGGGCTTTGGACTGGGAGCGGAGGAACTAACCGCGGCTTCTGAGACAGCGCAAGCACAGGACACGGGCCTGACCCTCAGGGGCAATCTCTACCCAGCCAGCCCACACAGTCAACACACCCCTCGGGAATCTCAGATAAAACAGTCATCCCAAGCAAGATAAGTAACTTTGTCTATATTCCGAGGTGCTAATCTCTCCTATTTATCTGAACACTCCCCTTCCCTTCCCAGGAGGCTTCATTAACATTGGAATTTCCTGAGCCAGAGAGTAAACTGCCCGGCGTTTTTTCTTTCTTTCTTTTTTTTTTGTCTTTTCCTAGCCCATTCTCCTGGCCTGAGAGAAGCAGCTACAAAAAAACCCAGGGACCAAAAATCCTTCCCTAATTGGACTAAAAACACAGAACCAGCCTTCTGGTTCTGATCCACAACCTTCGGCTTTCATCCATACAGGGAGCAAGGTGGCTATTATAATGCAAAGGCATGTCTGATAGGGATCTGACTGTAATTGATTTAGCGAATTACCGGAAAGACAAGTTTCCCAGGTCTGATATCTCTGTGTATTCAAAAGAGCCCTCACTGACCCACAACAGGGAACTGAGGGCTGAAGCTCCCCCCAGACCACCTAGCCTCCTGCCTTAGGGGTCTAAGGAGGGTGACACCTACCAATCTGTAGAGGTACTTGCATTGGGGGCCTAAAGTACAGCTGCAGAGCCCACCCACCAAAGTGCTTTAGGAATAGAGACACACCTACCTCATTGGCACTTGGGGGAAGCCTGTCAGCATCCTGCCCCCCCCCCCCCAGAGTGTGAACCCCTGCTGCTACTAGAATCTGGTGCATACAACTATCACCACTACTTCTCTAGGTGGGTAGGTGACAGTCTGCACCACACACTTGATGACCCAAAATCAGATTCTACTCAAGAATAGTGAATGGACTCTTAGGCTTATATATCTGGTAATAGCCCAAACAAGCTGGTAATAGGACATAAGTGATTCAAAGCCTACAACAATCAAGACAGGGCAATCTAGTAGCCCATCTATGTATATTGAAAGAAAATAAAACAAGATAAGACTCAGTGAGCAAATATAGAATAAATCACTACAATATCTTAGAGACGGCTTGGAGACAACAGTCGATATCAAACCACATAAAGAAGCAGACCGTGATTGCTTCTACAACTCCCCAAACTAATCAATCAAAATCTTTCCCAAATGAAGATACAATCCTGGAATTGCCAGATGCAGAATATAAAAAACTAATTTACAGAATGCTTCAAGACATCAGGGATGACCTCAGAAATGAAATAAGGCAAACTGCAGAAAAAGCCAAGGAACACACTGATAAAACTGTTGAAGAACTCAAAAAGATTATTCAAGAACATAGTGGAAAAATTAATAAGTTGCAAGAATCCATAGAGAGACAGCATTCAGAAATCCAAAAGATTAACAATAAAATTACAGAATTAGACAACACAATAGGAAGTCAGAGGAGCAGACTCGAGCAATTGGAATGCAGTGTGGGAAATCTGGAGGACCAGGGAATTGACACCAATATAGCTGAAAAAAAATCAGATAAAAGAATTTGAAAAAATGAAGAAACCCTAAGAATCATGTGGGACTCTATCAAGAAGAATAACTTCCATGTGATTGGAGTCCCAGAACAGGGAGGAATAACAGAAAACACAGAGAGAATAGTTGAAGATCTGTTGGCAGAAAACTTCCCTGACATCATGAAAGATGAAAGGATATCTATCCAAGATGCTCATCGAACCCCATTTAAGATTGATCCAAAAAGAAAATCACCAAGACATAGTACCATCAAACTTGCCAAAACCAAAGATAAAGAGAAAATTTTAAAAGCAGCCAGGGATAAAAGAAAGGTCTCCTACAAAGGAGAATCAATAAGAATAAGTTCAGACTACTCAGCAGAAACCATGCAGTCAACAAGGCAATGGGATGACATATATAGAGCACTGAAGGAGAAAAATTGCCAGCCAAGGATCATATATCCAGCAAAACTCTCTCTCAAATATGAAGGCGAAATTAAAACATTTACAGATAAACACAAGCTTAGAGAATTTGCAAAAACCAAACCAAAGCTACAAGAAATACTAAAGGAAATAGTTTGATCAGAAAACCAATAACATCAGATACCAGCACAACACAAGGTCAAAGAACAGAAATCCTGATACCAACTCAAATAGGGAAATCACAAAAACAAATTAAGATTAATTTTAAAAAGAAAAAAAACGCTCAAAACAGGGAATCACTGAAGTCAATATGTAAAAGATCACAATAATCTAAAAGAGGGACTAAATACAGGGGGCACAGAACTGCCATATGGAGAGAGATGCAAGGTGATATATGACAATACAAGTTAGGTTTTTACTTAGAAAAATAGGGGTAAATATTAAGGTAACCACAAAGAGGTATAACAACTCCATAACTCAAAATAAAAACCAAGAAAAACATAACAACTCAGCAAACAAATTCAACTACTATGAAAATGAGGAACACACAATTTACAAAGAAAAACATCTCAGCACAAAAAAGTAAGTGGAAAAATGAAATTGTCAACAACACACACAAAAAGGGATCAAAATGACAGCACTAAACACATACTTATCTATAATTATGCTGAATGTAAATGGACTAAATGCACCAATAAAGAGATAGAGCATCTCAGACTGGATAAAGAAACACGATCCGTCTATATGCTGCCTACAAGAGACACACCTTAGACTTAGAGACACAAACAAACTAAAACTCAAAGGATGAAAAAAATATATCCAGCAAACGACAAGCAAAAAAGAGCAGGAGTAGCAATATTAATTTCTGACAAAATAGACTTTAAAGTTAAATCCACCACAAAGGATAAAGAAGGATACTACGTAATGATTAAAGGGACAATTTACCAGGAAGATAAAACCATATTAAATATTTATACACCCAATGACAGGACTGCAAGATACATAAAACAAACTTTAACAGAACTGAAAAGTGAGATAGACACCTCCACAATTATAGTAGGAGATTTCAACACACCACTTTCAGAGAAGGACAGGACATCCAGTAAGAAGCTCAATAGAGACACGGAAGACCTAATTGCTACAATCAACCAACTTGACCTCATTGACTTATACAGAACACTCCACCCAACTGCTGCAAAGTTTACTTTTTTTTCTAGTGCATGTGGAACATTCTCTAGAATAGACCACATACTAGGTCATAAAACAAACCTTTGCAGAATCCAAAACATCGAAATGTTACAAAGCATCTTCTCAGACCATAAGGCCATAAAAGTGGAAATCAATAACAGAAAAATTAGGGAAAAGAAATCAAATAATTGGAAACTGAACAATACCCTGCTCAAAAAAGACTGGGTTATAGAAGACATTAAGAAGGGAATAAAGAAATTCATAGAATGCAACGAGAATGAAAACACTTCCTATCAAAACCTCTGGGACACAGCAAAAGCAGTGCTTAGAGGTCAATTTATATCGATAAATGCACACATACATAAAGAAGAAAGAGCCAAAATCAGAGAACTGTCCCTACAATTTGAACAAATAGAAAGTGAGCAACAAAAGAATCCATCAGGCACCAGAAGAAAACAAATAATAAAAATTAGAGCTGAACTAAATGAATTAGAGAACACAAAAACAACTGAAAGAATTAACAAAGCCAAAACCTGGTTCTTTGAAAAAATTAACAAAATTGATAAACCATTGGCCAGACTGACTAAAGAGATACAGGAAAGAAAACAAATGACACAAATAAGAAATGAGATGGGCCATATCACAACAGACCCAACTGAAATTAAAAGAATCATATCAGATTATTACGAAAAATTGTACTCTAACAAATTTGCAAACCTGGAAGAAATGGATGAATTCCTAGAAAAACACTACCTACCTAAACTAACACAATCAGAAGTAGAACAACTAAATGGACCCATAACAAAAAAAGAGATTGAAACGGTAATCAAAAAACTCCCAACCAAAAAAAACCCTGGCCCGAACGGCTTCACTGCAGAGTTCTACCAAACTTTCAGAGAAGAGTTAACACCACTACTACTAAACGTATTTCAAAGCATAGAAAGTCATGGAATACTCTCTAACTCATTCTATGAAGCCACCATCTCCCTGATAACAAAACCAGGTAAAGACACCACAAAAAAAGAAAATTACAGACCTATATCCCTCATGAACATAGATGCAAAAATCCTCAACAAAATTCTAGCCAATAGAATTCAACAACATATCAAACAAATAATCCCCCACGACCAAGTGGGATTTATACCAGGTGTGCAAGGCTGGTTTAACATTAGAAAAACCATTAATGTAATCCACCATATAAATAAAAGACAAAAACCACATGACCTTATCAACTGATGCAGAAAAGGCATTTGACAAATTCCAACACCCAGTCATGATAAAAACTCTCAGCAAAATAGGAATTGAAGGAAAAATGCCTCAACATAATAAAGGGCATCTATACAAAGCCAACAGCCAACATCACTCTAAATGGAGAGAGCCTGAAAGCATTTCCCTTGAGAAGGGGAACCAGACAAGGATGCCCTTTATCACCGCTCTTATTCAGCATTGTGCTAGAGGTCCTAGCCAGAGCAATTAGGCTAGACAAAGAAATAAAGGGCATCCGAACTGGCAAGGAAGAAGTAAAATTATTTGCAGATGACATGATCTTATACACAGAAAACCCTAAGGAATCCTCCAGAAAACTACTGAAACTAATAGAAGAGTTTGGCAGAATCTCAGGTTATAAGATAAACATACAAAAATCACTTGGATTCCTCTACAACAACAGAAAGGACATCGAAGAGAAATCACCAAATCAATACCATTCACAGTAGCCCCCAAGAAGATAAAATACTTAGGAAAAAATCTTACCAAAGATGTAAAAGACCTATACAAAGAAAACTACAAAGTACTAATGCTAGAAACTAAAAAGGACCTACATGAGTGGAAAAACATACCTTGCTCATGGATAGGAAGACTTAACATAGTAAAAATGTCTATTCTACCAAAAGCCATCTATACATACAATGCACTTCCGATCCAAATTCCAATGACATTTTTTAATGTGATGGAGAAACAAATCACCAACTTCATATGGAAGGGAAAGAAGCCCCGGATAAATAAAGCATTACCGAAAAAGAAGAAGAAAGTGGGAGGCCTCACTCTACCTGATTTTAGAACCTATTATACAGTCACAGTAGTCAAAACAGCCTGGTACTGGTACAACAACAGGCACATAGACCAATGGAACAGAATTGAGAACCCAGATATAAATCCATTCACATATGAGCAGCTGATATTTGACAAAGGCCCAGTGTCAGTTAATTGGGGAAAAGATAGTCTTTTTAACAAATGGTGCTGGCATAACTGGATATCCATTTGTAAAAAAATGAAACAGGACCCATACCTCACACCATGCACAAAAACTAACTCCAAGTGGATCAAAGACCTAAACATAAAGACTAAAATGATAAAGATCATGGAAGAAAAAATAGGGACAACGTTAGGAGCCCTAGTACAAGGCATAAACAGAATACAAAACATTACCAAAAATGACGAAGAGAAACCAGATAACTGGGAGCTCCTAAAAATCAAACACCTATGCTCATCTAAAGACTTCACCAAAAGAGTAAAAAGACCACCTACAGACTAGGAAAGAATTTTCAGCTATGACATCTCCAACCAGCACCTGATCTCTAAAATCTATATGATTCTGTTAAAACTCAACCACAAAAAGACAAACAACCCAATCAAGAAGTGGGCAAAGGATATGAACACGCACTTCCCTAAAGAAGATATTCAGGCAGCTAACAGATACATGAGAAAATGCTCTCGATCATTAGCCATTAGAGAAATGCAAATTAAAACTACGATGAGATTCCATCTCACTCCAACAAGGCTGGCATTAATCCAAAAAACACAAAATAATAAATGTTGGAGAGGCTGTGGAGAGATTGGAACTCTTATACACTGCTGGTTGGGATGTAAAATGGTAGAACCACTTGAAATCTATCTGGCTTTTTCTTAAAAAATTAGAAATAGAACTACCATACAACCCAGAAATGCCACTCCTCGGAATATACCCTAGAGAAATAAGAGCCTTCATACAAACAGATATATGCACACCCATGTTTATTGCAGCTCTGTTTACAATAGCAAAAAGCTGGAAGCAACCAAGGTGTCCATCAATAGATGAATGGTTAAACAAATTATGGTATATTCACACAATGGAATACTACGCATCGATAAAGAACAGTGAGGAATCTGTGAAACATTTCATAACATGGAGGAACCTGGAAGGCATTACGCTGAGTGAAATTAGTCAGAGGCAAAAGGACAAATATTGTATAAGACCACTATTATAAGATCTTGAGAAATAGTATAAACTGAGAAGAACGCATACTTTTGTGGTTACGGGGAGGGGGGAGGGAGGGTGGAAGAGGGTTATTTACTGATTAGTTAGTAGATAAGAACTACTTTAGGTGAAGGGAAGAACAATACTCAATACACGGAAGGTCAGCTCAACTGGACTGGACCAAAAGCAACTGAATGCTTTGAAGGTCAGCAGAGCAAGGGCGGGGGTTTGGGGATTATGACTTAAGGGAACTTCTAAGTCAATTGGCAAAATAATTCTATCATGAAAACATTCTGCATCCCACTTTGAAGTTGGCGTCTGGGCTCTTAAATGCTAACAAGTGGCCATCTGAGATGCATCAATTGGTCTCAACCCACCTGGATCAAAGAAGAATGAAAAATACCAAGGTCACACGATAACTATGAGCCCAAGAGACAGAAAGGGCCACATGAACCAGAGACTTACATCATCCTGAGACCAGAAGAACTAGATGATGCCCGGCCACAACCGATGACTGCCCTGACAGGGAACACAACAGAGAACCCCTGAGGGAGCAGAACAGTGGGATGCAGACCCCAAATTCTCATAAAAAGACCAGACTTAATGGTCTGACTGAGACCAGAAGAATCCCTGCGGTCATGGTCCCCAAACCTTCTGTTGGCCCAGGACAGGAACCATTCCCGAAGACAACTCATCAGACATGGAAGGGACTGGACAATGTGTTGGAGAGAGATGCTGATGAAGAGTGAGCTACTTGTATCAGGTGGACACTTGAGACTGTATTGGCATCTCCTGTCTGGAGGGGAGATGGGAGGGTAGAGAGGGTTAGAAACTGGCAAAACCGTCACGAAGGGAGAGACTGGAAGGAGGGAGCGGGCTGACTCATTAGGGGGAGAGTAAGTGGAAGTATGGACTAAGGTGTATATAAGCTTATATGCGAGACTGACTTGATTTGTAAACTTTCACTTAAAGCACAATAAAAATTATTAAAAAAAAAAAAGAAATGACTAGAATGCATGCTGATCCACAGAAGAAGTCAGCTTCTGCAAAGATTTACAGCCTTGTAAACCCGATGGAAGAGTTTTACTCTGTTCTATAGGGTTGCTGTGAGTCAGAATTGACGGCGATGGATTTGCTTTTTGGTTTTATAATGAAATTAAAATGGAAATGGTGGAGAAAGAGATAGAATACAGAATTCAGAAAGAAATTGCAACATATATTAAAATTTAATAGCTGATAAAGATGCTATTTGGATTCAATGGGAAAGGATGAATTATTAAGCAAATGTTAAGAGTAGAACTGGTGCCCATAATACAGAAGATAACATTGGGCCTCTATATTAGAACACCTACAACAATAAATTTCAGATGGATGAAAGACTTAAAATTGAATAACAAAAGTATAAAAATCTTGGTTAAAACAAGGAGGAGATTATATCTAAAGCTATGAGGAATGTACTGACCAAGGCTGTGAGACCTGAAACCATTTAAAAACAAATAAGTGTGTTTGCTTATGTAAAAATATTTTTAAAAGCCTCTGCATAGCAAAAAAAAAAAAGAAAAGAAAATCAATAAACAAATCCTGTGTTGGGGAAAAACCGCAGTGTGGACAACAAAAATTAACAACTTTAATTATTTACAAAGAGGTCTTGCAAACTGACAAGAAAAAGAACCAATGGAACAGAAAAATGGACAAAAAATATGAGTAAGCAAGTCAAAGAAAAAAATCCAAATGGCAAGCATACATTTAAAACTCCTCAAACGTACTAGTGGTCAGATAAATACAAGTTAAAGTAACAATGAAATCTCACATACCTATCAATCTGACAAAAATTGTAAAAACCTCTACTACCTATCCCTGATGGAGAATATCAGTGTACATTCTCACATTGCTGGTAGAAATATGAATTATTACGTATTTAGGAAGACCTACTTATATTTGGTCTAATTCCAAGTTGTCAGGCACTCTGGGCTCAGGCCGGAATGATGAGACACAAAGGCTTTCCCCATTAGTTTTGGGGTAGAATGGAAAGCTGTGGATAAGGACTTCCCTCTGAAATCTCCTTGAGAATAAAAAAGTGGTCCATTCAGGGGAGAGAACAGGGTAGGAATGTTAGAATAATAATATACCTTGCTGCTGTGGTAAACTGTTGCATTAATGGTCCCCACTGTATTCACATCTTCATTAGGTAGTCCCTTCTCACACAAATGTTGGCCTTGGTCATGTACTTGCTTTGGCCAGTGGGACAATAACAAATGGAATGCAAGCAGAGACTTGAAAATGTTTGCACATTTATACTTGCTTTCTCTTGCTGCCCTTGGAAACCCTGAGCTTCGGCTATCCTATTGGATGATGAATGACATTTGGCCCAGTTATCCTAGCAGCTACCCAACCACCAGCCAACTAACTGCCAGATACCTGAGTAAGCCCAGCTGAGATCATCAGAAGAGCTTCCCTAGTGGGCCCTGCCCAAATTGCCAAGCCATAGAATTTTGAGCTAATAAATGGCCATTATTTTAAGGTATCAAGTTTTGGGGTGGTTGGTCACACAGCTAAAGCTGCTATACTGCTAAAGGACCAGGAGATATAAATTTCATAAAACTTTAGTGTTTCAGGCATCCATTTTTTTAAGTGAGAGGTTTATGTGAGTATAACCAAGTGTAAATTTATAGAAATGCATCTGAATAGAGATGAGGTATACCAGAGAAGAAATTGAAAAGCGAAGCTAAGCTTAAACTGAACCATAAGAATACCTAATCAAGTTGATTCAACCCTTGAAAGAAAAGAAACTGAAGTATAAAATAAAAGCATGGAAAAAAGTGGATGCTTAGCTTGTACAAATAATGGAGTTTGATTATTAAGCATATCTAATTTCTCTATTATTAAATAAAAGTGGTTGTAAAGACATATGGTATACTAGATAAAAAAGCAGGAGACTCAGAGAACTAAATCATTTTTGTAAAAAAAAAATCCAAGCAATACCCGATTATTTGAACTAGTGCTTGTAATATATAGCTTGGGAAGAATTTAGATACAAGGCATACAGTAAGGAGCTGGCTAATTACGGTCAGTGCAAATTAATCCAAATGAAATCTATTGCTTGGTAAAATAGGAATTATTATTATGAATTTCTCCTGAACTTTGTTTTTCATTACTGTCATCAATGAGAAGTAATTTACTTCTCTGCCCAACCCTTGTCTTGTTTCCCAAGGAATACTTCATAAAGCCCTTATTAAATGCCTCGATGAACTCAGAAAAATAAGAACTTTAGTTGAAAGAATGGCATCCATCCAGTTGTGAATATGGAGTCACGGCCTGTCCTCAAAATATTTCACAGGAGAAATACACGTGTGTATTTATGCACAGGTTAGGCATTTCAAAACACCTACAATATGTCATCCATTGAAATTCCATAACAACCCTGGGAGGATATATGTTATCTCCTTTATACAGACGAGAAAGTTTAGACCAGGCAAATCGGCCAGCACCCAGGCTCCTGTCTCGTAGTTATTAACCCAGACCCAGTTGCCGTTAAGTTGATTATGACTCATGGTGACTCCATGTGTGTCAGAGTAGAACGGGGCTCCACTAGATTTGCAATGGCTGATTTTTCTGAAGTAAATCACCAGGCCTTTTTTTCCAAGGCTTCTCTGTGTGGACTAGAACTTTCAACCTTTCAGTTAGCACCACCCAGGGGCTCCCTCCTAGTTGCTGGTGTTTTCATATACAGTCAACTGCCTCAGTCAACTACATGTCTGGGAAATTCCCTCTTAGTTGGTTCTCCACAAAAACATTGCTTGGAAAAGTTCGGTGACAAGCCCTACAAACCAAAACCAAACCCGTGGCCGTTGAGTTGATTCCAACTCATAGCACTGATAAAAGTTATCCATCCCAGATGTCGGCGTTCACAAACATGACTGAGCAGATGTTAGGTTTTACCTGTGCCTAGAGCACACCTCCATCCTGCAGATGCCCCACTTTCTCCTCACTGGTAATTAACACTCTCTTCCATTTCCATCAGCTCTTCTGCCCTGATGTCACAGGGTACCCTGCACTTCCTACAGCTCTGTGACAATTAAGTCAAACATGCATTTTTATAATTATGGAAGCAATATTTTTGTTAAATTGATTTGTTCTGCATTTGCAAACCTAAAAGTTTCTTTGAAAGAAAAACAAAAGAGCACAGAGTTAGATTTTAATTTTTGGAAACATAGGCTATGTTCCCCCAGAAATCTAATTTTCTAGGTTAATGAATCATATCAGATATTATAAATTAGAAATTACTTTTGCAGCATGGAAAACAATGTGAATAAATTGAAGCTGCTTATTGAAAAAGACATTGTGGTGCCCGCACGTCACGCACAGTTAAACATAGCTTCGTGTTTCTAGGCTCAGTTGAACTGGTTCTTTGCGATTAGAAACCTCCCTGGGACTTCTCATCAGATTTGCTTCTAAAAGGACTACATTTTCCCCCTTTTTCTTGTAACTTAAGAAGGATCTGATTCATGTGGAGATGCTGAAATAGCAAAACTTTCAGTCCCAAAGCCCATTTATGTCATAACAGTAGCATCTTACATTTATTATAGCATCATTATTTCCCAAGCACATCTACACATATGATTTCATTTGATCCACACAAATTTTGAGAGATTTTAGAGAGAACAAGTGTGTGTGATAAGGGAGAAACTGGCATTTTATCTCCATTTTATGAACAGGAGTGTTCAGGCAGAAAACTTAGGAAATGTTCTAGCCAGCCAGTGGAGGAATTATTGGGGGAGCCCTGTTCCCACCAACCCAGCACTCTCTCCCCTACAGTCTGTGAGTCAGGCTTATCAGAGTTGTTTCCTATCACTCTGCAGCAAGATACATTTTTCTGGTCCTCGACAAGCCACTGCTGCTCCATCTTGCAGGGATAATGGGAAAAACCAAGGGCAGGATATCAGGAGACCTGGTTCCTCCCTCAGCCTGCCCTGAACCACCTACATTCATTTCTTAGGAGTAAGGGTATCTACCCAACTCAATTGGCTTGCTGTGAGAATGAAATGAAATTAAGAATATAAAAGCCTATGATGAAGCACAAATCACTACACAAATGTCAAGGTGGGGCAGGAAATCTGGGAGGTAGGGAGACAGCCTTCTCTAAGTCCCTAGTCTAGACTCTTGAGCCAGACACCATGCAAGAGTGTTTAGATATAGTATCTCATCTAATCCTCAGATCAGCCCAGTGAGTTTGGTATTATAATTGTCAAACCAAAAACCCATCGCCATCAAGTTGATTTCGACTCACAGTGACCCTGTAGGGCAGAGTAGAACTGCCCCATAGGGTTTCCAAGGAGCAGCTGGTGGATTCAAACTGCCAACCTTTTGGTTAGCAGCCAAGCTCTTAACCACTCTGCCACCAGGCCTTCATTATTATTATCAGCCCCTTTTAATTTCTTTCCTGATTTTTTTAAATTATAAAGTAATTTGGATATTTTACAGCATGGAAACACACAAGTTTAGAAGATAATATAGCCCAAGTACCTCCTCCACCCAGATTTTGCAGAAGTTAACATTTTGCAAATACTCTGCAGAAGTCTCTCTTTTTTTTTAGGAAATGTTATACATATAGCTAAAGTCCTGCCCGAGTTCCTCCCTGCTCCTTTGTATTTTAGCACTTCATTTGTGTTCCTTCCATGCTTGTTTTTGAACTTTATTGTGTATGTATTCATAAAAAAAAAGTACATTAAATTTTTGTTTTAAAAATGTACATGCATGGTGATATTTGACAAAAGCCCTACTTCTGGTAAATGGGGGATAGACAGTCTCTTTAACAAATGGTGCCGGCATAACAGGATATCCATCTGCAAAAAAGTGAAACAAAACACATACCTCACACCATGCACAAAAACTAACTCAAAATGGATCAAAGACCTAAATATAAAATCTAAAACGATAAAGATCATGGAAAAAAAAAAAAGAGACAATGCTAGGAGCCCTAATACACGGCACAAACAATATACAAAACATTTTTAACAATGCACAAACACCAGAAGAGAAACTAGATAAACAGGAGCTCCTAAAAATCAAACACCTATGCTCATCCAAAGACGTCACCAAAAGAGTAAAAAGATTACCTACAGACTGGGAAAAAGTTTCTGGCTAGAACAATTCCAATCAGCATCTGATCTCTAAAATCTACATGATACTGCAAAAACTCAACTACAAAAAGACAAACAACCCAATTAAAATGGGCAAATGATATGACAGGCAATTTACCAAAGAAGACATTCGGACAGCTAACAGATACGTGAGGAAACGCTCACGATCATTAGCCATTAGAGAAATGCAAATCAAAACTACAATGAGACTCCATCTCACCCCAACAAGGCTGGCATTAATCTAAAAGACACAAAATAATAGACATTGAAGAGGTTATGGAGAGACTGGAACACTTATACACTGCTCGTGGGAATGTAAAATGGTACAACCACCTTGGAAATTGATTTGGCATTTCCTTAAAAAGCAAGAAATAGAACTACCATACGATCCAGAAATTCCACTCCTTGAAATATATCCTAAAGAATTAAGAGCCTTTACACAAACAGATACACGCACACCCATGTTCATTGCAGCAGTGTTTAAAAAAAAAAAATTTTTTTTTTTTTAACAATAGCAAAAATATGGAAGTAATCAAAGTGCCTATCAATGGATGAATGGATAAATAAATTATGGCATAGTCTCATAATGGAATATTATGCAATGATTAAGAACAATGACAAGTCTGTGAAACATCTCATAACGTAGAGGAATCCAGAAGGCATTATGCTGACTGAAAGTCAGTTGGGAAAGGACAAATATTATATGAGGCTACCATTATAAGAACTTGAGAAAAAGTTTATGCACAGAAGAAAATATTCTTTGATGGTTATGAGAGTGGGGAGAGAGAGAGAGTGGTATTCACTAATTAGATCGGAGACAAGAACTACTTTAGGTGAAGGGAAAGAGCACACGGTACAGGAGAGGTCAGCACAAATGGACCAAACCAAAAGCAAAGAAGTTTCCTGAATACCACCAAACACTTTGAAGGCCAGAGTAACAGGGGTCTGGGGACCATGGTTCCAGGGGATATCTAAGTCAATTGGCATAACAAAATGTATTAAGAAAATGTTCTGCACCCCACTTTGGTGAGTGGCATCTGGGGTCTTAAACGCTAGCAAACAGCCATCTAAGATGCATCAATTCATGTCAATCCACTTGGAGCAAAGGAGAATGAAGAACACCAAAGACGTAAGGTAAGATGAGCCCAAGAGACAGAAAGGACCACATAAACCAGAGACTACATCAACCTGAGACCAGAAGAACTAGATGGTGCCTGGCTACCACCGATACCTTCTCTGACAGGGAACACAACAGAGAATTCCTGATGGAGCAGGACAGTGGGATGCAGACCTCAAATTCTTGTAAAAAGACCAGACTTAATGGTCTGACTGAGACTAGAGGAACCCCGGAGGTCATGGTCCCCAGACTCTTTGTTAACCCAAGACTGGAACCATTCTGGAAGCCAACTCTTCAGGCCGAGATTGGGCTGGATGATAAGACAGAAAATGGTACTGATAAGGAGTGAGCTTCTTGGCCCAAGACACGTGAGACTGCTTGGGCAACTCCTGTCTGGAGGTGAGATGAGAAGGCAGAGGGGGACAGGAGCTGGTTAAAGGTATATGGGGGACACAGGGTGGAGAGGAAGAGTGTGCTGTCGCATTAGGAGGAGAGCAGTTAGGAGTACATAGCAAGGTGTACATAAGTTTTTGTATGAGGGACTGACTTGATTTATAAACTTTCACTTAAAGCACAATATATTAAAAAAACAAAAAGTAAAGAGAGAAATAGTGGCCTCAGACTCATACATTATAGGTAGAACTAAAAAGTAGAACTAGATAAAGTGTTTTGCTCATACACCGTTACACCTCCTTTAAAGTCTAAACCAATTTAGATTCTAGTTGATGAAATTCTCACCAAGTTTAAATGTTGGAGAGTAAGGGCTTTGTGGTCCCTTCTTTCAGAAGAGAATTTTTTTTTTTTTTTTTTTTGGACAGGGCTCCTTTTCAATCTACGCATGGTGACAAGAACTGAAACTTCTAAAAGACTGCCTCAGATAGATATTTATGTGTTACTGAATGGTCAGAGTAAATTGAATGGCCACATTGGAGCAATGAATACATGATGAATACGGTGAAGGGTCATAATTGCGAGGGACAGACCATCTCAAAAAGTTGGTCAAAAACTTTCAGTTCAAAAAGTTGATATGTAACGAGCTTAGTCAGTATGGTTTGGTATTGCATATAGTGGAAGTGGGCTCATTCCATTAATGCGGTATACAAGTGACAACAAGAATAGTAGAAATAGAACATGTGGTAATAAAAACAAACGTGATGAAATTCATTTTCTCTATATGGGAGTGACCTTTGATTTCATGTCTCCCTGTCATCTCATAAAGATGCTTCTCAATAGAAAAAAAAAAAAAGTACATGCATTTTAGTCATATTTACAACATTTTTCTTTCAATATTACGTTTATGTTTTCACAATGTATCCTGTTGATAGATGAGCTCAAGTTTATTCATTTTAACTGCTGTATGCTATTTTAATGTTGGAATAAAACACAGATTATTTATCTATCACCCTTATTAAGAGAAGAGCGGCTTGTTTTCACTGTCACACACAGTGCTACAATAAACGTAGTAGTTAAGTGTCTTCTTATGTAACTGTGACCGAGTTTTTCTAGGGTGGCCGTTAAGAAGTGAAACTGCTGGCTTATGGGGTCTGAGCATCGTCTGCTTTACAGGGTGTTGCCAATTTGCTCTCTAAAGTAACTGTAACAGTCACTCTCCTGTCACCATGGTATGAGTCCCCACATAGCCCACATCTGTGCTAACACTGGTGTTATTTGAGTTAAATGTTCTTCCATCTGATGTTGTACGGTGGCATTTGATTGTTGTTTGAATTCCTCTCCACTATTCACAAAAATTCCAAATTAACTTCTCCCAAGTCTACCTATGGGGATTCCAGAAAATGAAAACATCTGAGGAGTCTAGTCTCACCCATATCTTCTATGAATCAGTAGAATTCAAAACCTAGGGAAGCCCTAACTCACATCAGTTTGAAGATCCAAATTTACTTTCCCTCCTTAAAGCCACAGCCATGAGTTGGCTGGTATCACCTACTGCCTACAGCACTGTAGAACTGTTTGACTGGCTCGACTTCCTCCAGTTGCCACTCTGCCCCCCACACCCCCACTTACTGTGTTCCTCCCTTTGGGAGATGCATAATTTATAATTACTTATTTTTGGCTTTCAGAAATTCTGTGCTAATGAGATCTCATTGACTTTCTTTAATCCTATTATTATCTAAGCATATTTGCCCATGGAATGCTTGGTCTTTTCCCCCTAGTATCCGGAGAGACTAGTCCCTGGAATGCCAACTGGAAAACTCTGGGTCAGATTATCCAAGTTAACCAGTCCTTTTTTTTTTGCGGTGCTTCAAGGTAAGACCTTGGAGTCTGCTCTTCTAAAAAGGCCCACTCAGAGAAGAACCATGGGCTACAGGCTGGGTTTCAATTCACAGTAGTCATGGTTAATGTTATGTGTCAACTTGGCTAGGCTATGATTCTCGTTGGTTTGACAGGCTTTCCATGATGGGATCTGATATGATCAGCCCATCAATTGAAAGCCACGTTTCCTTAGAGGTATGGCCTGTCTCCCCCCCCGCCGCGCCCTTTGTCTCTCAACCCCACACTCTTCTTGTCACCTGACAGCTTGTTTTGGGGACATAAACCTGCGTAAGTCTTCAGCCTGCCACCTGACCTATGTATTTTGGATTCACCAGCCCCCACAACCCTGTGAGCCAGCAGAGGTCTCCAGTTACCACCTGACCCACATATTCGGTACTTGACAGCCCCCTCAATTGCGTGAGCCATTTCCTTCAAGTAACTCTTTGTATATTTACCTATGCAATTCACTGGTTTTGATCCTCTACAGAACTCAGACTAAGACAATAGTCTTGGATACCCTTTCTTCTGCAGGACCCCAAAGCATTACCTTCTCTCTCTTTCCTGATGCCCATGTCCAGGTGTGTTGAGGAAACTCCATCCATTCTCGTGTTAGGCCAGTTCCATGAAACACAGCCTTGCTGAAAGGTGTTGTTGGAGAAGAACTTCCTCTGTCAAGTGGAGATCTGGGGCAGATTTGGGCAGGGTGCATCACGTGACCCCCAGGCGGTGTTCTGGACGAGGCTGGGTGGGAAGCAGCAGTCATTTCTTACAGGGCCCTTCAGCTGACTGAGCAGGAGGAGGAGAAATTTTGCTCAGGGCCTTGATCAAGTGGGAGGGGAGGGACCATGGAAATAATAAATGGCCATGCATTATTTATCACTATTATTGCTTGGCACAAACAGCTTCATTCCATTGACTTCTCACTTTTTAAATGAGCTGGGAAGTGGGCCAAGGTTGTTTTTCAGATTCCCCTTAGAGAATGTGAGTGAGTCTGTGGCATTTGTGTTTTATTAACTCGGAGAGTTTTTCTTTTGTTTAGTCTGGGTGATGCAGGGAGAAATGGGGCTCTGTCTATTGTGTTTCAAATTGAGCTCAGAATTTGCAGCAAATGCTTAATCATACACTAATTATTTCTTTCAATAGAGAAGCTTGAGGGACCCCTGAAATTTAAAAAAAAAAAAAAAAATCAAGCCAGGGGAGGGAAGAGGATAAAATGCCACCCTCCCAATTCCCCCTGGAAACTAGGCCGAATAGGTGAGGGTGGTGGCATTACACATTGTCAAAGGGAAACTGTACTTTCAAAGTGGGCATGATCCCCCTTTTTCTATATGTATTTTGAGAGGAGCACTATCAAAGAACTCTTTATTTACACAACTCCAAGATTGTTTTTGATTAAATTTTGAATGTACAAAATTTAGATTTTGAATCTACACTAAAGATTTTTAGGATATCTACTTTGTATCAGAGGCCAGACTAAAATACAAGAAATGTATAAACCTAATGCTGATTCTCCATATATTTGAAGGGATTGGTCTGAACCATACTTGAATTTTATAAGGTAGCTATTTGCAGAGCAGAGGAGTTGGCATAGCCACTCACTCTATGGCTTGGCTTTCCAGCCTGACTCAGTGGCTTCCAAGAGTGTCCTCTGTACAAAAGGCTTGGTCCAATTAGTGGGTCAGATTAGCAGGTGAGTGTCTTATCACACATGGCATAAAACCAGCAACATATGCAAGAAATGAGTGGTCAGAGAGAGAGACAAGGAAACAGCAACTGGAGGGAAAAGTCCCCATAAAGTTTAAGGCTATACGTCAGCTCGGCTGGCCCATGATTCTAGGTGGTTTGGCAGTTATATAATAATGTAGTTTGGCAAGTACATAATGATGTAATTCAGCAGCTATGTAATGATGTAATCATCCTCCATTTTGTGATCTGATGTAGTCATACTCCGTTTTGTGATCAGCCAATCAGTTGAAAAGGGAATTTCCTTGGGGGGTTGTGGCCTGCATCTAATATATATGGATGTTCTGGCAAAGCTCACTCACTTGCTCTGGATCCTGCATCTGGCTAGTCATTATCTGACCTCTGGTTCTTGGAACGAGAGCTAGTAGCCTGCAATCTGACCTGCTGCTTCTGGGGTTCATCAGCTTCTACAGCCCTGTGGGCCAGCATCCTGTTGTTTGACCTGCTGATTTGGGTTTGTCAGGCACAACAAACGTATAAGAAGCCTCCAGCCTGATGCCTGACCCATGGATTTGGAACTTGCCAACCTCCACAACCACGCAAGCCATTTCCTTGAGATAAATCTCTTCATACATACATATATATATATGACCAAAACCCATTGCCATCGAGTTGATTCCGACTCATAACTACACTATAGGACAGAGTAGAGCTGCCCCACAGGGTTTCTAAGGAGTGCCTGGTGGATTCGAACTGCCAACCTTTTGGTAAGCAGCCATAGCACTCAACCACTACACCACAAGGGCAGAGAGAGAGAGAGAGATGATAGATGATAGATGATAGATAGATGATAGATAGATGGATAGATAGATAGATAGATAGATAGATAGATAGATAGATAGATAGATAGATAGATAGATAGATAGATAGATAGATGCTTTCTGGGATATATATATATATATATAAAAAAAATATGCTTTACTGGTTTAGCTTCTCTAGAGAACTCAGTCTAAGGACATTTCATACCAAGAGTGGTTCTAGAGAAACAAAATCGTAAGGCTAATTTTTCTGAATTGGATATCAAGTCTGGCTAGTCTTAAAGGTGTTGATGACTCTGCCTCTAATAATAAAGAGAGCACTGCTAATCCATGGCTTGAGGTGACAATAGAAGTATGCAAAACATCACCACTAATAAAGCAAATATTTGTAAAAAACGAGGCTCTGGTTGATCACATGTTTGATGCTTTTCCACAATTTTGTCAGAATGAGAAGTATAAGGAAGCCGGTTGGTTAGTCCTGCTTTCACTAGACAAAGTGGTGCTAGAGATGAGCTCAGGGTTTCAGAGTCACAGCTCAAGCTCCACTCAAAAGATATGAAAATTGCCACTTTTGCCCTGAAAGAAAGCTTTATTTCTTATAGTAACAGAGCTGATATTGTCAAAAAACCAAACCCAGAGTCTTATCATAACAGTGTCTAACTTACAATGCCAATTGAATTTCCAAACTTGAATAGTGCCTGAAGTTAAAGTGAGGGCATTGATTGGGAAGAAATGGAATCCTGAAACTTGGGATGGGGACAAACAGACAGATAATCAGGAACCTGGGGACATTGAGCCCCAAAATTCCTTTGAATCACCCCTGTCAACAGAACCAGCCCTCTTACTTCCATCTGAAGAGATTACTGCATCTTTGTCCGCTAAACCACCCTTGCCAGTAAAACCATTATCCCTTCCACCCCCATCTAATAAGGTTAACTCCACTGTGCCTGAAGAACCTTTGTCTGAAATATTGCCTAGGCGGCATCTAGGACAATGCCTGGGGCATTGCCCAAGGCAGGTGCCTTACAAGACCTTGCTGAATGTTTCCAGGACCCATCCCTTTACACATTCTTACTTATATACCTGTAGCGAGAGTTAAGTCCCAATGAGCCCAAAAGGTGAAGTAAAAAGTGTGACCCAGGAGGAAGTACACTCCACTCCAAAAGAACTGCTTGACTCTTCTAATATATACAAATGTTTATAGTATTTGTGGGAATGGCTATTTAAGTGTGTGGGATAATGGTGCAAGGAACAAAAGGTTGGCTCAGTCTGAGTTTATTGATATGGGCCCACTAAGCACAGATCCTTCATTTGGTGTTTCATCTCAGGCGGTTAGAAAAGGATATGATAGTTTATTTGGTTGGTTCACTGAAGCATGGATTAAGCAGTAGCCTACTAAATCAAGCTGAAGTGCCAGACCTGCCTTGGAATATTCTAGAAGTTATCCAAAGCCCTGGTGGTGCAATGGTTAAAGCATTCGACTGCTAACCAGAAGGTCAGTGGTTCAAAGCCAACATGGCTCTGCAGGAGAAAGATGTGGCTGTCACCTTCCATAAAGATTTATAACCTTGGAAGCCCCACATGGTCACTATGAGTTACTATTGACTCGACAGTATTGAGTTTAGAGTGGATGTATCAGATTGGACCAACAGACTTACTCATGGAGGACACACCTTTTACCACAACAGTGAGGAACAAATTTGTGAAAGGAGCCCTAGCATCCTTGAAAACTGCTGTGATTGCTGTTTTATGGTAAGTCAGATTTAATAGTAGAAACTGCCCTAGCTGAATTAAGACACCTAACTGGAATGGGACAGATTGGAACCCGTGGTGGTAGGGGCCAAGGGGTGGCACTTAATTGACAAAGACAAGGTGGGGGTGGTTACCATAACAGACAGAGAGTTAAAGTAGTAATCAGAATAGTCTGACTTGTATGGATTTATGGTGTTGGTTACTTAGTCATGGTGCCCCTTGAGTGGAATAGATGGGAAATCTACTAAATATTTACTTGATCTGTTCAAGCAGAAGAATTCTAGGTCAGTTGAGCAACAGTCTAACTTGAATCACCAGAATAGTGAGTCATGGCCACTTTAACAATTCCCAGACAGACTTGAGATAGTTTACAAACCCAAAACTCCTTGAATAAGGGGGAGGCTGGGTCCCCTTTAGGAAAGCCCCACTGGACTCCCAAAAGTTTATACTGTTAATCTTTCTCCCAGCTTTCCCCTTAGGGATCTACACCTTTTATGAGAGTGACTATTCATTAGAGAAAAAGAAATAGTCAGACTTTTCAGGGATTACTGGATACTGGCTCTGAAATGACACTAATTCCAGGAGACACGATGCCTGGTGGGCCTCTTTTGATTTTGGAGGTAACATACCCCTCTTTTGAGTGTGCTACTCCAGCCTATTTATTAAGTGACAAAGCTGCTGGTTTTGAGTGGGGCCCAGAACAGAGGGAGCTCTGCAACAGGTTCAGGCTACTGTGCAAGCCATTCTGCCTCTTGGACCATATCATCTGGCTAATCCAATGATGCTTGAAGTGTCAGTGGCAGATGTTGTTTGGAGTCTTTGGCAGGCCCCTATTGGTGAATCACAGCACATACATTTAGGATTTGGAGAAAAACCCTGCCATCCTCTGCAGATAGCTATTCTTCTTTTGAAAAATAGCTTTTTGGCCTGTTACTGGGCCTTAGTAGAGACTGAATGGTTAACCATTGGCCACCAAGTCACCATATGGCCTGAGCTGCCCATCATAAACTGGGTGTTGTCTGACCAAAGAGTTATAATGTCAGATGTGCTGAGCAGCACTCCATCATTAAATGGAAGTGGTATACATGAGATTGGCTCAAGCAGGACCTGAAGGTACAAGTAGGTTGCATGAGGAAGTGACCCATACACCCATGGTCTCCACTTCTGTCACATTACCTTCCCTCTCCCAGTCTGCACCTATGGTCTCATGTGGTGTTCCTTATGATCAATTGACTGAGGAAGAGAAAACTCATACCTGGTTTATAGATGGTTCAATACATTATGCAGGTACCACTCAAAAGTGAACAGCAGCAGCACTGTAGCCTCTGTCTGAGACCTCCCTGAAGGACAGTTGTGAAGGGAAATCCTCCCAATGGCCATAACTTGGAGCAGTGCACCTGGCTGTTCACTTTGCTTGGAAGAAGAAATTGCCAGATGTGCAATTGTATACTGGTTCATGCATTGTAGCCAGTGGTTTTGCTGGATGGTCAGGGACTTGGAAGATAAATGATTGGAAAATTTGTTACAAGGTAGTATGGGGAACAATTATGTAGATAGAACTTTGTAAATGGACTAAAGAAGTGAAGATATTTGTGTCTCATGTGAATGCTCACCAAAGGGCGACCTTGGCAGAAGAGGACTTTAACAATCAAGTAGATAAAATAACACATTCTGTGGATACCAGCCAGGCTCTTTCTCAGATACTCATGTCATTGCCCAATGGGCTCATGAGCAAAGTGGCCATGGTGGTAGGGATGGAGGTTATGCATAGGCTTAGCAACATGGACTCCCACTCACCAAGGCCAACTTGGCTGTAGCCACTGCTGAGTGCCCAATCTGCCAGCAGTAGGGACCAAAACTGAGTCCCCAATATGGCAACATTCCTCAGGGTGATCAGCCAGCAACCTGATGGCAGGTTCATGACATTGGACCACTTCCATTATGGAAAGGGCAGTGTTTTGTTTTTACTGGGATAGACACTTACTCTGGATATGGATTTACCTTCCCTGCATGCAATGCTTCTGCCAAAACCACCATCTGTGGATTACAGAATGCCTTATCCATCGTCATGGTATCCCACACAACATTGCCCCTGATTAAGGGACTCGCTTCACAGCAAATGAAGGGTGGCAATTGGTCCATGATCATGGAATTGACTGGTCTTAAAATATAACCTATCATTATGAAGCAACTGGCTTGATAGAACAATGGAATGGCCTTCTAAAGATGCAATTATGGCACCAGCTAGGAGGCAAAACTTTGCAGAGATGAGGCAATATTCTCCAGAAGGCTGTATGTGCATTAAACCAGTGTCCAATATATGATGCTGTTTCTCCCATAGCCAGGACTCATGGGTCCAGTAATCAAGGGGCAGAAATGGGAGTGGTACCACTCACTATTACCCCTAGTGACTCACTCGCAAGATTTTTGCTTCCTGTTCATGCAACCTTATACTCTGCTGGTCTAGAAGTCTTAGTTCCAAACGGAGGAACACTCCCACCTGGAGACACAACACTGATTCCATTGAACTGGAAGTTAAGAATTCCACCAAGCCATTTTGGGCTCCTCATGCCTTTGGACACAGTGATTAAGAGCTGAGCTGCTGACCAAAAAGTCGGCAGTCAGAATCTACCATTTGCTTCTTGGAAACCCTCTGAGGTAGTCCCACTCTGTCTAATAGGGTTTCTATGAGTCGGAATCCACTTGACCATAACTTTTTTGTTTGTTTGTTTGTTTTTTCATTCCTCTGGATCAATGGGCAAAGAAGGGAGTTACCATATTGGCTGGCGTGATTGATCCTGATTACCAAATGGAAATCATATTGATATTACATAATGAAGGTGAAGAAGAGTATATCTGGAATACAGGAGATCCCTTAGGGAGTTTCTTAGTAGTACTACCATGCCATGTGATTAAAGTCAAGGGAAAACTACAGCAACCCTATTTCTGACATGACTACTAATGTCAGATCCGTCATAAATGAAGGCTTGGGTTACCCTGCCAGGCAAAGAACCATGAGCAGCTGAGGTGCTTGCTGAAGGCAAAGGGAATACGAAATGGGTAATGGAAAAAAAAAAAAAAAAAAAAAAATTTTTTTTTTTAATGGAAAAAAATTTTTTTTTTTTTAGTGGAAAAAGGTCACTCTAAATACCAGTTTTGACCATGTGACTGCTTGCAGAAGTGAAGGCTGAAATTGTTTGAGTTGTTCTTCTTTGTCTTATTATACATGTATGCATATGTATGTGTGTGTGTTGTTTTTATTGTTGTTAGGTGCTGTCAAGTCTGTTCCAACTCATAGCGACCCTGTGTACAACAGAAAGAAACACTGCCCAGTCCTGTGCCATCCTCACAATTGTTGCTATGCTTGAGCATAGCAGCCACTGTGTCAATCCATGCGTATATGGATATTGGGCAGTGAATTTCCAGTTGTACCCATGTTAGTTGTATTATGTTAGGTGCAAGTATGACTTTGTAATTGCTTTTATTTAGAGATTGTATATGGTTTAAGGAGATGTGTACAGGTGCCAAGGTGACAAGGGGTGGACTGTGATGGCTAAAGTTGTAAGTCAGCTTGGCTGGGCATTTATTTCCAGTTTTTTAGCAGTTATGTAATGATGTAGTTTGGCAATCATGTATTGATGTAATTTGGCAGCTATGTAATGATGTAGTCATCCTCCATGATGTGATATTATGTGATCAGCCAATCGGTTGTAAGGGGAGTTTCCTTGGGGGTGTGACCTGAATCTAATATATATGGACATCTGGCAAACTCAGTTGCTTCCTCTGGATCCTGCATCTGGCTTATCATCATCTGACCTCCAGTTCTTGGGCCTTGAGCCAGTAGTCTTCTGTCTGACCCACCAGTTCTGGAATTCACCAGCTTCCACAGCTCTGTGAGCCATCAGCCTCCCATCTGACCTAATTCACCAGCTTCTGCAGCCCCATGGGCCAGCACCCTGTCATCTGAAATGCCAATTTGGGCTCATCAGCTGCTGCAACAACATGAGTCAGAAGAAGCCTCCAGCCTGATGCCTGATCCACAGGTTTGGGACTTCCCAGCCTCTACAGTTGAGTAAGCCATTTCCTTGAGATAAATATATATATATAGCCCTGGTGGTGCAGTGGTTAAGAGCTATGGCTGCTAACCAAAAGGTCAGCAATTTGAGTCCACAAGTAGCTCCTTGGAAACGTTATGGGGCAGTTCTACTCTGTCGTATAGGGTCACTAGAAGTCAGAATTGACTCGAAAGCACCAGGTTTGGTTTTTTTTTTTTTTATACGTGTGTGTGTATATATGTATATATATATACACACATACACACATATATGTATGTATGTAAGCTTCACTGGTTTTGCTTCTCTAGAGTACCCAGCCTCTCATCAGTCTCAGTTTGCCCCATTCTCTTGGCAGGCTCAAAAGAGCTTCTGTGTTTTCACCTTCCTTCTTCACTCCCCCACTGCCTACTTTCAGCAACCGAACTGAAAAGGTCGTGGTGAGAATGTACAAGTCTTTCCAGCACCAGGTGGAGAGCCATCTGGGGAGTCTAAAGTGAGCACTGGGATCTCCTTAAAGCTCACGGCCCAGTGTCTCAGAGAGGGCTGCAGTCTGACCCCTGCCCCTGCCTCTATCCTAACCCCAACTGATGAGCTGAGAATGGAGCCAGAGGGTGATGAAAAAGACACAATTGTGTAATGGAAGGAGAGAGGCTGGACGGAAAATCAAAAGCCCTGGTGTTTGCCAGACTTTGGCCAAATCCCAGCTTCCTCACTTAGTAGCAGTAAATTCTGTTTCTTCATCTATAAAATTAGAGTGACAGCGAGTACCTCACAGAGTGGCTGTAAGTTCTATGAACAAACTTGTGAAGTATCTAGCTCAGTGCTCCACATGTGTGAGCTCTTTTCTCCTCTTTACTCCCTAAGAGCACGTTTGGAGCCTGTAGGTGGAGTCCAGGCACTGTGGTAGTCATACACGTTCACCACCTGCAACCTCATAACAGGCCCGTGTTGGTCACTGGGCTTAGAGCGTGAGGAAAAGCATATAACCTCTGCATTCTGGATTGAATGGTGTCCCCAAAAAAGATATGTTGAAGTTCTAGCCCCCAGTAACTGTGAATACAATCCTGTTTGAAAAAAAGGTCTTTGAAGATGTTATCAGTTAAATTAACACAATGCCATATAGAAGTAGAACCCAAAAAGTCCATTGCCATGATTCCAACTCATAGCAATGCTATAGGACAGAGTAGAACTGCCCAGTAGGGTTGCCAAGCTTGCAATTCTTTATGGAAGCAGACTGCCTCATCTTTCTCCAGTGGAGCACCTGGTGGGTTCAAACTGCCAACCTTTCAGTTAGCAGCTGAGAGCTTAACTACTGTGCCACCAAGGCTCCTTTTGGAGTAGGGTGGGACCTAGTTCAATCTGAGTGGTGTCCTTATTAAAGAGGAGAGACACAGGGAGATGTAGATGGAAGATAGTCATGTGGAGATGGAATGATATTGCACCTGCAAGCCAAAGAATTCCCGGGGCTACCAGAAACTAGAAGAAAGTACCTTCCCCTAGAGCCTTGAAAGAGAGCATGGTCCTGCCAGCACCCTGAATTCAGACATCTAGCTTCCAGATCTGTGAGAGAATAAATTTCTGCCATTTTTAAATTGCCCACTTTGTGGTACTTTGTGACAGAAGCCCTAGGAAAGTAATACACCCTGTGGTTAGGGAGCTTAGAGTCTGGTGAGGAGATATGCAGGCATTAAGTAATCACAGAAATGCATGATTATAAAATGGAGAGTGCAATAAGAGAAGACCAGGGTGCTGTCCTGGCCCAGGACAGACCACAGAAAGATTTCTGGCTGGCCAAGGGTTGGGCTTTCAGGGACCAGGAAGGAACACATCCTCTTCTCCTCACCCCAAGTTTTTTTTTTTCTTAAACTAACTCCTACTACCTGGGTTCCCTTCCCAGGGATCAAAGTCTCTTCATCCACAGTCAACTTTAAAATGCAAACTTTCCAGGGAAAGGTGAGGCACTGTTTTATAATCTCAGTTGAGTTTCCTTCCTGAGATCCATGATGGTAAAATGATCACATGTTTGGGGGTTAGAGGGAAGAGTGCTAGAAATGTAACACAAAGAAACATTGTAACAATTTCAAAATACTATATTGGTTCTTGACAGTCCTTCAGGTATTTACAGGCTAAATGTGTGAGATCCGGTCCTCTTGCCAACCTGGTCATCAGGGACTAGCTTCACAGGCCAGTCCTGCCTTTAAGAAGGTCATAGAAAAACAGTGCGTGAGTTGCGATTCAACATCATAAAGGCTATAATGGAGGCGGATGGACAATGCTGTGGAAGTCTGGAGGCCTCTTCTGAGAGAGACATCGGAGCAGAGCAAGATTCTAGCCACATGTTTTTCCTTTAACCTAAACATTTTAGGTGAGGTAGGTGGATAAGCTGGGGTAAACTACGCCATGCCTCAGTAACAAATAAGCCCAACTCTCAGTGGCTTGACCACAGTCATTCAGAAACCCAGGTTCCTTCCATTTTGTGGCAATGGCATATTCAAAATATGTCTTCCAAAGTCACGGTGAAAGGAAAAAAGAGAATGGAGGACTATGCATGAGAGATTTTTATGGACCAGACCTAGGAGGAGCCCTCATTTACCTTTGTCCTCATTCCATTGGCCTGGACTGTCACATGAACCAAAGCTATCTCAGAAAAATTTAGCTGTGCGCTTGAGAGAAAAAATTAGATGAATTTTGCAGACATATAAGAGTGCGTCTGCCAGAGTATGTTCTCATTCAGGAACTTACCAGGGACTGACCCACTAACTGAGGAGCAAAAGTAGCATCATGCTTTTGAGGATCTACTTTGTAGAATCAGATACGCCTGATTTCAGTTTGAATCAGAGTTCTACCTCTTACTATCCTTGTAAATCTGGGTGGTTTACTAACGTACAAAGTGAGGTTAATAACAAGGCCTAGTCAAAAATGTTGTTGCAAGGATTTAATTGAGATTGTTCCGGGCATGTAGAAAATGCTCAATAAATTGGAGTACATTATTTGACATGGTTTCTTGGTGCAAATACCATTGCCCTGTGATTTCTATGTACTAACCTAGCTTCTAGCTTCTGGGTGGATGCTTATTGTCTTTTTCACAACTTAAATATCCCCCACCCAGATACAGCAAGATGTTGGGTTGAAGTGGGATGATATCTTCTCCTTCCCCTAGAACCTCTGAAAAGTCCCAGAAATAGTGGATATGGGAGCTCCTGTATTGAAAAATTCAGAATCTGAATCCCCATTCCATTAAATTAAAAAATATATATATTGTGGAACTTTACAAGAAGAGCTATTTAACAAATAGAACAGTGAGTGCTCTGCTAGCAAGAGATCCTGTAGCTCTTCAGAGACCAGACCAGGTAGAAAACAAGAATTACTTGTATCTGCCTCTTCCTTTCCCAGAGAAAAGAGGAGCATAAGTGAGCCAACAATATATAATTCTGTCTTAGTTATCTAGGGCTGCAACAACAAATACCACAAGTGGATGGCTTTAACAAAGAGAAGTTTATTCTCTCACAGTCCAGTAGGTTGGAAGTCCAAATTCAGGACACCAGCTCCAAGAAAGGGCTTTCTCTCTCTGTTGGCTCTGGAGGAAGGTTCTTGTCATCAGTCTTACCTTGGTCTGGGAGCTTCTCTGTGCGGGAACCCTGGGTCTAAAGGACGCAACCTGCTCCGGTGCTTCTTTCTTGGTGGTACGAGCTCCCCAACTCTCTGCTTGCCTCCCTTTCCTTTTATCTCTTGAGAGAGAAAATGTGGTGCAGACCACAACCCCAGGGAAACTCCCTTTACATTGGATCAGGGCTGTGACCTCCTAAGGGTGTTACAATTCCACCCTAATCCTCTTTAACATAAAATTACAATCACAAAATGGAGGACAGCATGGCCTAACCAAGTTGATACACACATTTTTAGGGGGACATAATTCAATCTACAACAAAGGCCAATTTTGCTGTATGCCTGTGTTCAGGCAGATGTGAGTGTGACCCAGTGGTATATTGGAGCTAACACATAAAGGCTCATGAAAGCCAATGGTGAGCCTGTCTTCCCAAATCCTCACACGGAGACACAATGCAGGGACTTTTGTTAGCAGGACATTTGCTGCTCTGTGTATTAAACATCTGTTCTTGTAAGGTTTCTTTATTCATTTAATAATTTTGGATTTCTCCATGCCATGAGTTACCACATTCAGTGACATGACATTAAAAAAATTGGCTATAGTAGGAGTATTTACACAGTAGAAACTGGCAAACAGTAAAAATCAGGGCTTTTTTTTTTTTTTGTCCTGGAGACGCCCCTCCTAAAACAGGCACATACCACACAATGTGAGTGCAGCCCCACAATGGTCAAAGGGATTTCAGGCCTCATGGTGAGAACAAAGCTCACATAGCTGTCAGAAATTGGATTTACTTGTTATATTTATCATGTAACATTCATTGTTTATTCCTTTTCGTAAAAACGATGTGCTTATTATATAAAAAGAAGCAAATAAGAATAACCCATAGGTTCACCACCCAAAGATAACCTCTGTTAATATTTTGATCTCTTTTATTTTTATATAAATAATAGTATCAAAAAATTCTATCACACCACGCATACAGTTTCTTCAATTACGATATATTTTCATTATCTTTCCAAGTAGTTAAATATTCTTCCGCGACATTTTTTGTGGTGGTCTGACATCCTTAGGGCATGAATTAATTACAGAACTTAGTACACAGTGTCATCCTTTTCATGGAAGGAGAGGTGTCTGTTAACTGCTGAGTGGCAGCAAATTTCCCATGAGTTTCTGCCATCTGCATATGGACGAGTAAGAATATTAAGCACAATGGTGCTATTTTCAGCCACATGGCTAAGATCCCTTCTCCTCTGGCTGCTGATTTTGAGGTTTTTCAAAGCTGCTTCCTTTCTACTCTTTCTACCAGGAAACAAATGAGGGGATATTTCTAGATATAGAGAACTGCTCACGATTACCTGAAAGGGTTGCCTCACAACCAGAAAAGAGACTTCAATGGAAAATCCGTTGAGATAAACGACGTTGAACATCCCTGAGCACAAACCTGTCTTCTCAGCCCACCAGTGAGTTCATTGCCTCTCTGATACTCAAACATTAATTAAAATAATTATTTGAAAATTATCATTTCAATCCACTTTTCACACAAAGCACCATTAAACATCTCCAAATTCAGCTCAGAGCTATTATCTTGGAGGTGATATTAATAATGATGCCAGCTGGGTGAGACTCTCTGAAAACCAATTTGAAAACTGTCACAATCTACCCTACTGCCCCCTACCCATGTTCTAATCCCTTATCCTGCACTCTCTCTCTCTCTTTTTTTTTTTTTTCTGTAGCATTTGATCATTTTCTCACATGCTGTATAATTTATTTACTGATTCTATTTATTGTCTCCCTCTGCTGGACCATAAGCTCTATGAGTATAGGGATCTTTGTCTTATTTACTGATGTAATCCCACACCTAGAAGGGTGCTTGGCACATAGTAGGTGCTCACTAAATATGCCTTTTAATGAATCTCATGGCCTGAGTATAAACTGGAAGACCTTGTAACACGGCTTTTTTTTTTCCATCTATATCCTTGAGAAAAGTTGTGGGTTGGCATCAATGCCTTCTTATAAACACAAGAAGGCAGGAGAACTGGGTTCAATGCTATTTATGTCATTAATGTCAGGAACAGGAGCCCCAGTGATGCAGTGGTTAAAGGTTCAGCTGCTGACCAAAAGGTTGGTGGTGCAAACCCACCTGCTTCTCCGTGGGAGAAAGAAGTGGTAGTCTGCTTCTATCAAGACTTACAGCCTCGGAAATCCTGTGAGGCAGTTCTTTTCTGTCCTGTAGGGTTGCTATGAGTTGCATCAACTTTATGGCAATGGGTTTTGAGTTTATGTCAGGAAAAAACATGCAACTTATCTGCTTTAAGAGGATAAAGGCAGGGGAGCAGGGGAGGAATGTCTGGGCCTTCAAAAGAAGCCAATCTAGGCCAATATTATTCCTCTGGACCTGAGTCCAGAAAAAAAAAAAAAAAAAATTGAGTCCAGAGAGGTGAACAATGCATCCTTTCCTGTGTTCCATTTTGATGTTAAATAATGACCTACGTCCTCAGAGGTGCCATTTAATTAGCATCAACTATAGGCCAGGCAATGATCTGTACCCTTAACACACAGTAATTATTTTCATAGTGACAAGCCCAAAAGGCATGTGTTGTTATCCCCATTTTACAGATGAGGGAATTGAAATTGAGAGGAGTTGAGTAGCTGATTCAAGGTGACACTGGCCAGGAAATGTTTGACCTGAATTAATCTGAATCCAAACCTGTGGTCTTACCACTGAGTGGCTCTGCCTTGCTATAAGATCTGGGCAAAAGATTTCATTCTCTTCAGTTTTCTCATCTGTAAAATGGAAATAGAACTGGGTTCTTTGAAGAGTTGGAGTAAGGATTAAATGAGATAGTATGTGCAGGACTGCTTATCATGCACGGTGCCTGACACTCATTTATGGTGCCTACCACTCAGTAAGTAGAACTTTCTTCTTATCGTTCCCATTTGAGAAATGGAAAAACTGAGGCTCAGACTAATTAATCAACGTAGCTAAATTATCATTGACAATGACAAGCAGAACTGAACATGAATCCAGGTCTCCATACACTCCATGCTCGCTGGTCCATCCAAACACCTAATCCTGGCAAATCTTTAGAAATAAGAGCTGCCCTCCTCCCCCATACATGCTCATGAATTCAACCAGGGAAATAGGTACCTCTTCACTGTGAACGTCCCCTCAGATTCATGATGAGGGGGAGAAAACAGAACCACAATACCGAAATTAATTTAAAACACACCTGGTTCATTTCTCTAGTGCTGATTAAAGTCTCATTATTATGTGCCTACTCTTGGTCAGGCTCCGTGCCAAAGCCTCACACATGTATGGATTATTTACCCTACTTTACAGGTGTAGAAATGGGCAAAAGGGAGTTCAGTAAATTTTTCAAGTTCACACAACTAGTGAGTGATGGCAGTGAATGTTGAACCCAGATCTGTCTGACTCTGAACACCTGATGGAATTTTCTCTGGTCTTCATGACATTGATTCCTTAGTCACACTCTATTTGCCTATAAGGCTAGCCATTCCAGTGGGGAGACAATTGTGAGGATTATCTTTTCAACTAAAGTGTAAATCTTTTGAAGGCAAGGATAGAAACCCATTATGCATATTACTTGTTACACCTAGCATAAACCTTTGCCAGTGATGTTAAAGCAAAAATAGAATAGCAATAATAGAAATCAACTGAAGTTTATTTAATATACGATTTTCAAATACAGGCAACATTTTCCGAACAGTCAAAAATGTTCCAAAGAAGAAAGATCTTTTATAGATTCTTAAACACTACATTGCCTTGGAAACAGGGTCCAAATAGTGTTTACATAATAACTCATGAATATGCACCATTTTCTTGAAGAACAATTCAGATAATTACTGATTTATCCTAAAACATAGCTCTAGTTTGACCTTTAGAAGGGCACAATGCCCAAGGCAGAACATTTTTTACTAATTAGCTTAATTAGTAAAGACTGCTCTTTGACTTAAAGATGACTTTCAGGAAACCAGTTTTCTCAAGGCTCAAGGTTCAAACATCATTTCAACCTCTATGGAATCCAAAAATCTGGATTCTACAAGAATTGAAAACTCCATTCCTCAATGGATACTTTTCTTAGGAGCGAGCTTTGCCAGGACATTCATTTATATTATGGACGTAGGCCACACCCCCAAGGAAGCTCCTCTTCTAATTGATTAGCTGCTCACAACAGATCACAGAATGGGAGGTGATACGTAGAGCCTACCAAACCACTGAGAATTACTGCCCAGCAAATTTGACTCACAACATTAAGCATCACAACACTGAAGAAAAATTTTTGATCGATCCATCAATGAAAACTTGGACTTGAATTCTTCAGGAAACCTTAATCTTCCAGTTCTAACTCTATAGTAAATAAGACATTACCATAAGATGAATGGAGACAAAAACTTCCTGGATCACGTGTAAAAACGCATTTTGGAGTTGATTCTCAGTGAAAGCCTCTTATTTTGCACAAGCTTGCTGTACCACTTCCCCACTTATCTGTCCTCTCCTTGACCAGGGCTGGCTCTTCTGTTTACGCAAAGGCCCAAACTGTACTTCACACTCTGTGGCCACCCCAGGAACATGCTGTGGTGTCATTTGTGCCCACCACCTGAGCGCATCTGTATAGGCAGTGACTTGTGGCTTCTTCCTGAGATGCATTTGTCTTTGTTCTGTACCTTTATCTAATAGCCAGTTCTTCTTAATCACGTTAGGTGGGAGACAGACAAGGTTTAATCACACCATTCATCACGATCAGGACACAGTGTGCTAAGAAGGGTGCTTTATTACATTGTCCAAACTGAGTATTAATGCAAATAATTTTGACAACTAGAAGATGCTATTGTTTACCCAATTAGGACATTACTCCAAGTACAAATCTAAATTCTGAATTAAGATTAAGAAAATGAGTCCTTTTTAGGCTTGAGATGGCTTCCTTGAGCCTTTGAAAAGGTTCCTAGTTTTGACAGCCAGGACTGTATATAAATCCCTTGCTTGTATTTTGAACTCACCCCAGATGGAGAAGGGAGTGCACAACTACACTGACATTGCTCTCACGCAGGGGCCGCTGTTGGCAAGCAACACTGTTGTTACATAACCATTCATCTTTTCCTCATCTCTGCTATCTGAAAGGAGATCAACAGATACTAGGGAAACCTCTGCTCTCTCCTCTCTCCCCAAATCAGAAGGCATAAGAGAAAAAAAGTTTATTTATTGTCGTTTGTTGCCATGGAGTCGATTCCATCTCATGGTGACCCCACGAGTGCAGAGTAGAGCTGCTCCATAGGGTTTTCAAGGCTGTGACCTTTCAGAAGCAGATTGCCAGGCCTGTCTTCCTAGGCATCCCTGGGCTCGTTCCGACCACCAACCTTTCAGCTAGTAGTCAAACACTTTGCATCACCCAGGGACTCCATCAAGCTTTATGTATGGAGACCAATAACTGAATGTTAGAAGAATTTTAGGCCCTTTTGAATCCAATAATGATTTCCTGATCATGTAGACTTTAAATAGGGGTCCTGGGTAGAGTAGTTCTGGAATAACAAAGAACAGCCTGGTAGGAAGTCTATTACTGTTTTTTTAAAAAATTAGCATACTGCTTTACAAAAATAGCTTTTGTGGGGGCGGGGCAGTTGGCAAACAAATGTAGAAGGCACTTGTTATTTGTGTAAATAAAAAAAAAAGAAAAAAAATTTTTTTTTTACAGTAGTATCTTGGTTTCTACGGTATCCAGTATATTCCCTTTGATGATGACGATACCACCACGCATAGCACTGAGATGTATTAAAGACTTAGGGTTATAGAAGCCAAATACTATACATTAGGGAATTGTACTTATTTCCCATTCTTCAAGTTTCCTAGAGGGGAAGGAGTTTGCCTTCCATTTCCTCCTATCTTTTTTTACCCCTTTTTACCCCTAGCTCACTTGCTCCTCCCCAAGGCATCAGAAGGGAGGTATCCATTGGTAAAATTCAGAAGCAGGAATTGAGCCCCTCTGGCACAAATCCTGTCCTCTTCCCATTTCAGGGCAGACTGCTGTAGGACGTTTGGGTCCGAATTTGCCCTACCTTCTCTGCAGGCCAGGGTACATCAGAGTCTTGGCTAGCCTTTGAGAGGCACATCCTGTGAGCTCCCTCTCTCTCTCCCTCCCCCTGTGAATGTGAGAAGCAGCAATGATGGGCAATGCGTCTTTCTGAGGTCTTAATTTGAGAGGCAAATATTAGGAAGCCCAATTGTGGCCACACATGTAAGTCACGCTGTCCAATCGTCTTTAGCATTCATAGATCTGATACATTGATCTCCATTCATCTGAACTCAGGGTTTTTCAAAATTGGCACTAAACTCAGAGGTGAAGACAGGAATGAGGGCATTGTCACCCTCATCACCCCTAGTTCCAAGGATTAATATTCAAACAGAATTGAGGAATTATCTGAATGGCAGAAAACTTATAAATTTGGTTTCCTCTCCCTTTCTTAATGCCTGAACTATGTATGCTACACACCCTTTTTCAAACGTATATGATCTTGTATTTACGTAATAACTTTTCTTTTGTTCCTTTGTTTTTCCAAATGATTGCATTAGTATGCCTTAAAAAAGACTACCATTTTTGTTTTTTATAGCCCTCTTGATTTTTTTTTTTTCTTGATGGGGGCAGTAGTTATTTCTTTTCTAGATTATAAAATAGATGTGACTTGGGACTTGGGTTGTGTGGGTGTAGGGATTAGGAAAACACATAGGTTGTAAAATGTTATGGGCACCAAGAAGCCTGAGCAGGGTGATGAGACTGAGCTCTTATATTGTCATTTATAGGAGGAGGTGGGTGCAAGGTGGAGCCCTGGTGGTGCAGTGGTTAAAAGCTCAGCTGCTAACCCAAAGCTTGGCAGTTCAAATCCACCAGTGGCTCCTTAGAAACCTATGGGGACAGTTCTACTCTGTCCTGTAGAGTCACTATGAATAGGAATCAAATCAACTTTTTTTTTTTTTTGGTGTAAGATAAGTATGAGGAAGTAAAATATCAGAAAATTTGACCATGGCACTTGGTGTGCCAAGCATTGTGAGTTGTGTGTAGTTACGGTAATAAAGAAGGGTGGGGCTGTATTGGAAGGCAACATAGAAAGATTTGGCAGTGAATTTGAGATCCCATTACACTCTTTAGTGACTTGATACAGACTTTTCGCGATCGTCTACCCTGAGAATTTGTGATCCTACGTTTCTCTTTCTCCCCCTCATTCAGTTTGTACTCCAAGGGATCATGATAATGAAGGTGAAGAAGTCCAGAGAGGGATGCATATTCCTTAGTATATTTTTGAAATAATATCATATATCAGCTCATCAATCCTTGTGATCAACCCATGGGGCAGGAATTGCTTCCAACTGTGAAAGTTGAGGTACAGATAGAAGAAACACCTTGCACAAATTTACACAGCTTTAAAAAGGAAGAAAAGAAAAGAAATATGTAGAATTGCTGAGATGCGGAATTAGAGGGTCTGAGTTCAAGTTCTCTGTTCTTCCCACCATGTTAATGTAAAAGAGGCCACTCTAAGGGAATTGAAAGAGACATAATAGAGTCTCCAGCTTCCCCTGCTTCAACATTTGATTACTTTCCTCCCTACCCTATCCCCACCTTTTTTACTTTATTTATTTATTTTTGCTACCTCCCTCCTCCCCTGAACCTTGACAAACAGCAAGGCTTGCAGGAAACAGTACTCAGAATTGTTCAGAGAGTTGCCAGAATAGGATTGTGCCAACAATCCCAGGCAAGAGGAACAAACACCAGATTAATCTCCAACCAGTCCAACCACAATTTTTGCAGCAATTAGAGATGAAGAAAACCGCAACCTGAGCCAGACTAAAGGATATGTACTTCTCTCTTCCCCTCGCCCTACAAAACTCCAACCCTGCCTCACTCAGAGGTACCTGGTCTTCGGGTGCTCCCTGATCTGCATCAGCTGAATAAACCCTTTAACCTCTATTTGAATCACATAAACTATTTTTATTCCTTGACAAAACATAATGCATTTTTAAATAAATGACACCAGTCTGAGAAGCTTATTCTGTTGGGAAAGGTAAGGCTTAGAGGACATGGCCCAAAAGGAGATAGAAAAACAAAGACAGCACAAATTGTTTTATTAGGAAATTAACAGGATTTCAGAAGGTTGTAGAAAAGCCGTAAAGAAGAAGAGGTTAGAGAAGAAAGGAAAGATGGCTGCTATCTGCGGAAAAGGTGAGGCTGTGATTACAGTGTGATTGTGGGATGACTAAAGGACTTTATGAACATGATGTCCTATATTAAATCGTAAGGCATTCATATTGTTGTGGTGTAACTCCAGCTCCATCTCTTCATCTCAAGCCTTCAATCAAGCCTGTTAGACACATAAATGAATGTGAATGATCTGAAGGAACTAAAAGAAAGAGGGGAGGGGGCTGAATTTATGCCGTTTAGGTTGGCACAAAATGAAGAGAAGAGAACAGGTGGAGGCAGATGGAGCAAAGTAAAAATTTCAGGAGTCAACACAAGGAGGTCAGGAAGTCATGAGCTTCAGAGACTTTCTTCCAAATGTGGGACATTTTTTTCAGCTGTGTTTTTTTTTTAAATAAGCTTTATTTTATAAAACAGTTTTAGATTTACACAAAAAATTGCAAAGAGAGTAGAAAGAGCTCCCATATACATTGCATCTATTTCCCCTGTTATTAACCTTTGACATAGTATAGTTGGTGTGTTATAATTGACAAACCGATGTTGATATATTATTAGTAACTAGATTTCATAGTTAATTTAGATTTCCTTACTTTTTACCTTGGAAACCCTGGTGGTGTAGTGGTTAAGTGCTACAAAAGGTAACCAAAAGGTCGGCAGTTCAAATCCACCAGGCGCTCCTTGGAAACCCTATGGGGCAGTTCTATTCTGCACTATAGAGTCGCTATGAGTTGGAATCAACTTGACAGCAACGGGTTTGGGGTTTTTGTTTTTGGGTTTTTTTTGGTGCTTTTAGCCTAATGTCCTTTTTCTGCCCCAGGATTCCATCTGGGATACCATATTACATTTAGTCATATGTCTGCTTAGGCTCCTTTTGGCTGTGACTTTTCTTGAGAAAAGTCTGACTTTTCTCAGGTTTTTCACATTTTAATAACCTTGACAGTTTTGGTGGAGTATATAATAGAATGTTTCTAAATTGGAATTTGTTTGATGTCTTTCTCATGATTAGAGTGGAGTTATGAGTTTTTAGAAGAAGACAACAGAGGTAAACAACCATTTTCATCACATCATAACAAAGGTACATGCCATCAACATAACTTATTATTGTCGATATTGACTTTGGTTACCTGGCTGAGGTGATGTTTGTCAGATTTATCCACTATAATGTTATTCCTTATTTAGCCCTCTTTCCATATCATATTCTTTGAAAGAAAGTCACATAATATTAAGGAAACTTTATATTAAGTCTCGAAATTAGGTAATGTGAATACTCCTTCTTTAGTATTTCATTGATTGTTTTGGGTCTTTTGCATTTCCATATGAATTTAGAATCAATTTGTCAATAGCTACAAAATAGCTTGCTGAGATTTATTTTTATTGACTCAATGGCAGTGGGTTGGGTTTTTTTGGGGGTAAATATATATAACATAAAATTTCGCACTTTAGCCATTTTTAACCATATGATTCAGTGACATTAATTACATTCATAGTGTGGTGCAACATCATCACTGTTCTATCTCTAAAACTTTTTCATCATCCCAAACAGAAACTCGGTACCCATTTTGCAATAACTACTCATTTCTCCCTCCTGCCTCCAGCCTCTCATGACCACAAATCTACTTTTGTCTCTATGCATTTGCCTATTCTGAGTATGTCATATAATATTTGTCCTTTTGTGTCTGACTTATTTCACTCAGTATGTTTTCAGGGTTGATCCAGGTTGCAGAATGTATGGGAACTTCTCTTTATACCTAAATAATATTCCACTGTCTTTATAGACAATATTTTGTTTATCCGTTCATCTGTTGATGGACATTAAAGTTGTTTCCACATTCTGGCTATTGTGAATAATGCTTCAGTGAGCACTGGGGTGAGTTCCTGCTCACTGTTTGAGTTCCTGCTTTCAAGCCTTTTGAGGATATATCTGGGAGTAGAATTGCTGGGTCATATGGTGATTCTGTGTTTATGATTCTATGCCAAACTGAATTGTACAGAGGCTACACCAATTTGCCTTTCCACCTTCAATGCACAAATGTTCCAATTTCTCCATATCCTTATCAACACTTTCTATTTTCTGTTTTTCTGAGTTAGCCATCCTATGGGAACCCTGGTGGTGTAGTGGTTAAGAGCTATGGCTGCTAACCAAAAGGCTGGCAGTTTGAATCCACCAGGTGCTCCTTGGAAACTCTATGGGGCAGTTCTCCTCTGTCCTATAGGGTCGCTGTGAGTTGGAATCGACCTAATGGCAATGGGTTTTTGTTATTGAATGTGAAGTGATGACTCACTATGGTTTGATTTGCATTTTGCTAATGGCAATGATCATTTTTTCATGTGCCTCTTGGCCATTTGTATATCTCTTTTGGAAAAATGTCAATTCAAGTTCTTTGCCCATTTTTTAATCAGGTTGCTTGTCTTTTTGTTGTTCAGTTGTAGGAATTCTTTTTATTTTCTAGTATTAAACCCTTACCATATATATGGCTCCCAAATGTATTCTCTCATTCTGTGAGTTATTTTTTTCACTTTCTTAATAAAGTCCTTTTATGCATATATGTTTTTAATTTTGATGAAGTCCAAGAATTGGTATTAATTCTTCTTTAAATGTTTGGTAGAATTCAGCAGTAAGTCATCTGGTCCTGAACTTTTATTTTTGGATAATTTTTAATTACCGATTCAATCTCTTCACTAGGTCTATTCAATTGTCTGCTTCTTCTTGAATAAGTTTTGGTAGTTTGTGTTGTTCTAGGAAATGGTCAATTTCATCTAAGTTATTTAATTTGTTGATTTACAATTGTTCGTAGTATTCCCTTATAATGCTTTTTCTTTCAGGCCAGTAAGATGTCCCCAATTTCATTGTTAAAGTTTGTCAGTTTTGTTGATATTTTCAAAGAAACAACTTTGGTTTCATTGATTTTTTTTCTATTTTTTTATTCTCTATTTCATTAATATACTTGCTTCTTTCTGCTTGCTTTAGTTTTAGTTTGCTCCTTTTTTCAATGTCTTAAGGGAGAAGGTTAGGTTATCAATTTGAAATATTTCTTTTTTTTCTTAATATAGGCATTTATAGCTATAAATTTTCCTGCATCCCATAAGTTTTAGCTGCATCCCATAAGTTTGGTATATTATGTCTTCATTTTTATTCATCTCAAAGTATTTCTGATTTCCCTTTTGAATCTTTTTTGACCCACTGGTTATTTAGGAATGTGTTGCTTATTTTTCATATATCTGAGAATTTCCCAAATTTTTGTGTTATTTCTATTCTTTTGTTTTTACTAATGTTTGTTTTATGGCCTAACATTTGAGCTATCCTAGAGGATAGTTCATGTACGCTTAAGAAGAATGTATATTCTGTTGTTGTGTGGAGTCTTCAGCAAAACACTCTGTTAGGTCTGTCAGGTTTAGTTAGTTTATAGTGTTGTTCGAGTCTTCTATTTCTTTGTTGATTGTCCTTCTCATTGCTTATCCATTATTGAAAGTGGGGTATTAATGTCTCCAAATATTATTGTTGAATTTTCTATTCTCTCTTCACTTCTGTTAGTTTTTGCTTCATGTATTTTGGCACTCTGTTATCATTGTTGTTAGGTGCCATCGAGTTGGTTCTGACTCATAGCGACCCTATGCACAACAGAACAAAACACTGCCTGGTCCTGCGCTATCCTTACAATCATTGTTATGCTTGAACTCATTGCTGCAGCCACTGTGTAAATCCACCTCATTGAGGGTCTTCCTCTTTTCCACTGACCCTCTACTTTACCAAGCATGGTGTCCTTCTCCAGGGACTGATCCCTCCTGACAACATGTCCAAAGTATGTGAGACATAGTCTCACTATCCTTTCTTCTAAGGAGCATTTTGGTTGTACTTGTTCCAAGACAGATTTGTTCCTTCTTTTGGCAGTCCACAGTATATTCAATATTCGTTGCCAACTGCATAATTCAAAGGCATCAATTTTTCGGTCTTCCTTATTCATTGTCCAGATTTCGCATGCGTATGAGGTAATTGAAAACACCATGGCTTGGGTCAGGTACTCCTTAGTCTTCAAGGTGACATCTTTGCTTCTTGTCAGCACTTTGAAGAGGTCTTTTACAGCAGATTTGCCCAATGCAAAGGGCAGCTCATTAGTATTGATCCTGTCAAATACTGTTTTTCTCTGAGCACCTGAGAGTGTGTCTCGGAAATAGTAGATAGTAGACAAATATTTGTTGGATTAATGAACAAATTATCTTTAATAATAACCATTTATAAGTATATGAGAAGGCAAGTAGCTCACTTACAAATCTATTTCCAGTGTATATACCATGGCCCAACTCATAAGAGGCATTGACAAGTATGTCCTTACCTTACCTCAAGAACAGAAAATTTCCAAAACAAAACCAAACCTTGAATATTACCAGAATCATTTGTCAAAATAAATAGTCAAAGATCTTGGACCCAGCAGGATAGGGTTCCGTCCAAACTATCTGGAAATTTTGTTCAGTCTTCCAGTTGGCTTTCTCTGTGGCGTCCTGTGGTCCTTGTAAGTTCCTGAAGCTGTAGATATGCTCATCCTTGGCTCATGGGTACAGTGCAGAGAAGTACAGTTGGGTGGTATTAAAAAACCAATGCCAAAGCCTAGAGGCATTTTTTCTGGGCATGCCCATAAGTTACTTGCCTGGAAATGCAGGAAAAAAAAGGTAAAATTGGGAGAGAATTGAATGATATATCATATTTCTTTTCTTAGCAGAATTATGTTTTATTTCATATTTTATTTTTCTTCATGTTCTTAAAGCAGATCAATCCTTGTGCCTCCTTCTTAGAATCTTCTCAATAGTTTTTGGGACAAACATAAAATGGCAGTTGGGATTAAATGTACTGATGATATCTAGGCTAAATGATACCACCACCTTCTTCTTCATATAGCCCAGCTTCTCAGCTTATTTGCTCAGCATACAGACTGAATAAATATGGTGAAAGATACAACCTGATGCACACCTTTCCTGATTTTAAACCATGCAGTATTCCCTTGTTCTTTCAGAACAACTGCCTCTTAGTCTATCTACAGGTTCTACATGAGCACAATTAAGGGTTCTGGAATTCCCATTCTTCACAGTGTAATCCATAATTTGTTATGATTCACACAGTCAAATCCCTTTGCGTAGTCAATGAAACACAGGCAAACATCTATATGAAGAAGAATGCAGCATCAGTATTGGGGGAAGACTCATTAGCAACCTATGATATGCAGATGACACAATCTTGCTTGCTGAAAGTGGAGAGGATTGAAGCACTTACTGATGAAGGTCAAAGGCTATAGCCTTCAGTATGGATTAAACTTCAACATAAAGGAAACAAAAATCTGCACAATTGGACCACTAAGCAACATCATGATAAATGGAGAAAATATTGAAGTTGTCAAGGATTTCATTTTACTTGAATTCACAATCAACACTCATGGAAGCAGCAGTCAAGAAATCAAACGGCACATTGCACTGGGCAAATTGCTGCAAAAAAAAACCCTTTTTTTTTTAAACTCTTTTGTTAAAAAAGCAAAGATGTCACCTTGAGGACTAAGGTGCATCTGACCCAAGGAGTGGTATTTTCAATAGCCTCATACGTATGCAAAAGCTGGACAATGAATAAGGAAGACTGAAGAAGAATTGGCACATTTGAATTATGGTGTTGGTGAAGAATATTGAATATACAATGGACTGCCAGAAGAATGAGCAAATTTGTCTTGGAGGAAGTACAGCCATAGTGCTCCTTAGAAGTGAAGATGGCAAGACTACATCTCACATTCTTTGAACATGTTATCAGAAGGGACCAGTCCCTGGAGAAGGACATTATGCTTGGTAAAGAAGAGGGTCGGGGAAAAAGAGGAGGACCCTCAATAAGATGAACTTACACAGTGGCTGCAACAATGGGCTCAAACAGCAATGATTGTGAGGATGATGCAGGACCAGGCAGTGTTTCATTCTGTTGTACATAGGATCACTATGAGTCAGCACCTAACAACACAGGCTAAATGATATCTTAGGTTTCTTCTAGCTCTAGAATTCCATGACTAGGTTGACCAAGTGTGTAGCTCTGTAGGGCTGCCCCACAGTCCTCCCTTTTCCCCTCTTCAGTGGAGTAGTCCCTGAGCTACCCTGCTCCTCCATCTGAACGTTGTCACCTCTCCTGAAACCAGGAACCTCAATTGCAGATCACTCCTTTCCTTCCCAGGATATGCCTACTTTTTGGCCTGATCTTGCAGAATCCTGAGGTAAGTAGATTGAATTTGGCGTACCTAAGCAGTCCCTGCAGGGAAAGACAAGACCAAACAAAGCGTCGTTTACCCCTCTCAAGTCAGTATATGATGGGACTTGAAAGAAGGTGATTTATTATGGTTTTATGGGTTTCAGGAGAGACTGAGACCTGGCAAGGAGTAACCGAGAGGATAATTTAACACACAACAGCTCTGGCTTAGCCACTGAGCCATTTAGAACATATTAATGTGTCTGTTTTGCTGGAGATACAAACTCAGAGCTCCCCCATGGCAGAAGAGCAAGGACAAGTTTCTCAGAATTTGATCCTGTTTCTTTATGTTCCTAATAGCAAAAAAATGTTCTGCTAACCCAGAGGACTATGCCATTATGAATCCCTTCTTCCTTCATGTTTACTTGTGCTCTAATAACCAGGAAAGGGAAAGTTTCGTTCCAAATTAAGTGCCTACTGTTATTCACTGAAACACCATCAGCACATTGTAGGGTGTCATTTAGTGGATCAGTTTTATATTCTCATGCTTCCATAAGGGCTCCAGAATCTTGTTGTGTGTACTTGAGTTGATTCCAACTCATAGTGACCCTATAACGACCGTACAGGACAATGTAGAACTGCCCCATAGGATTTCCTAGACCGTTATCTTTATGGGAACGGATCACCAGGTCTTCTCTCCCACAGAGGGGCGAGTGGGTTGAACTGCCCACCTTTCTGTTAGCAGCAGAGTGCTTAACTGTTGTGCTACCAGGGCTCCTTTCCAGAATCTTAGCTCTCCCTATTATTAGCTGTGTAATTGTGGTACCTTGTTCAACTAACGTCCCCCAATGAATAATATCATAAAGCCAATTCGTGGCCTACATAATTTGCTGCTTGGCATTCATTAATTTCTCCTAGTTGCCCTTTTACCCAGTTTCTGACATGGTCATTCTTATTTTATTACATAGCCTTTCAAGCTGTAGTCTCTAACTGGCCCTTCTGGACATACCTTCCTGTGACAGGAACCCATTAGTATCTTAAAACCCAATCTGTCAATGGCTGTAGTTACTTCTTTTCCCTCCCAGCCATGCCTCAAATGGGTTTCTGTGGTACAGACTTTTCCCCTTTCCATGTTGAAACTTTTAAACTGACCAATAAGATTTCAGTGCACGCTAACCCTAAGACCCCACCCTACTCACCACACAGCAGCCCTGTCCTACCTTTCAGGCTCATTGTTGCCTGTCCCCAGGTGCAACGCCCTGTGTGGCCCTGCACAGAGGTGTGCTGTAGTTTCCTCTCTGGGGCCTATGAATAGTAAATTCTATTCGTTTTCTGGCCTTCTTGCATGAGTCTCACTTTCTGGTGCCGAAACTGACAGACCATCTAAGACAACCACAGATCCTTTTGGATCAAACAGTACAAATGGCAACTCCCAGTGTTCTTGTCCTTGTGGGCCCCTACCCCTCACATTGAGTCTTACTTTGGCCAATGGAACACCAGCAAAATGTGACTCAAGCAGAGGCTTGATAGGCACTTGTCCATGGGGCTTGTCCTTGTGTAAAGTGGCCATTACCATGTGAGAAAGCCCAGCCTGGCATCACCTCTTTGAGACTAAAAGGCCATAGAAGAGAGAGATCCAGCCATCCCAGCTGTCTGAGCTGAGCCCTGCTTCCAGCTAGCCTTTCAGCTGAGTTCAGACACGTGATGAAACCCAGGAAAAACCAGCAGAAAAAACAACCTGCCAACCCACAAAACTGTGAGAAATAATAAATTGTTGTTTTAAAACACTAAGTTTTGATGGTGGATTACGTATAAATACGTAACTGGTATCATGACCTTGGGCTAGTGCCATAAATCCTAGCAGCCTGAGTTTCCTCTTTTATAAAATGGGAATAATGACATTCACTCTACAGAGATGCTGTGAGGATTAAATGTAATGATGAGCCCCATTGCTCCTAACTCTGAGCCTGGCCTATAAAAAATAGGCACTAAACTCATTGCCATTGAGTCGCCCTGCTCATAGCAACCTTATAGGTCAGAGTAGAACTGCCCTATAGGGTTTACAAGGAGAGACTGGTGGAGTCACACTGCTGACCTTTTTGTTATCAGCTAAGCTCTTAACCACTGTGCCACCAGGACTCCAGAGTAGGCACTAGGCTTTTTTAAAAAAACTGTATTTTTATTACCCTTTTTGGAGCCTCTTATATATGTGGGAGGGAGTCTCTGGATGGTGCAAAAGTACTCAGCTATTAATCAAAAGGTTGGCAGTTTGAAACTACCCCGTGATGACTCGGAAGAAGGGCCTGGTGGTCTACTTATGAAAGATAATAGCTGTTGGAAAGCCCATGGAGCACAGTTAAACTCTGAAACACAAGGCGTGCCATGAGTCAGAAGCAAGTCTTCGGGAATTTTTTTTTTTTGTATATATATATATATATATATATATATAGGAAAAAAGTGAACCTGGTTTCTGTCATGAAAATTTAGCTGTGAATTTTCCACGAGAATTGTTTTATAGGCCCGTCAGGGATGACTAATCAAGATGAGAAATGTTCTCCTTCTCAGGAGATACTTTTAGAAGTTGTTTCATATGAGGTAAAAATGACTTTTGCGAAAACAATAATATTTTTCTAGATAATGTTGATTTGTTTTTAGATAAATCAATGGAATATGCATTTTGGCTAGACAGTAACAACAAGAAGAACCTATGTGATGATACTAGTTTAAAAAGGCATATGGCAAGCTTAGAACATGATGGGGGAAAACAGCTTGTTCATTTTTGAGACCAAAAACATCACCCCTCACATACGTTGATGGTGACTCAAGCCAAAACATAGCACAAATCATTTGCTACAAAAGTATGTATTTGTAGAAAATGAAGTCTAATGGTGTAATTATGGAGAAAATCACAGCCCTGTGTAGCAGGCATTCTAAACAAAATTTTTCTAAAGAAGTGTAATGGTAGGTTGGTGTTTGAAAAGATGATGTACTTTGAAGTAGCTGAAGGATCCAGAGTGGTTGAGTCCATTGAAAATAGATTTACTGCAGTGGAGAACATCATTAAGCCCAAAGGACATTCAAGCTAAGATAAACAGAACACAGGAAGAATATAGGATGATGAAATTACTTTGGCCCTATTCAATATATTGTATAATGGGACTCTGAGGCTATTATTGACTGAGTAGGTGAAAGCTAGAAAATGTATGCAACATTACTGGAGAAATTATGAGCACAAAATACAAAGCAATCCAGAAAAGTTGGGTAAAACTTCAAGAAAAGTTTTTTAAAAAAAAAAACCCAGTTCTGTAATGCTTCCTTTGAGATTTTTGTTTGTTTTGGTGAATTTTTGTAGCTTTCTTATGTTTCAGGCAATAAATATTGATGATAATTTGGATCATAGATTACACTTTACTTAAATTGTAACAGGGACATAGCTGACTAGCAGGGATGCATGTCTTGGATTCAGGAGATCTTATTTCCATTTGTGATTAAATGGCTTTAAATTAGGTACTTCATTGGGCCTCAGTCTCTACATCTTCAAAAGAAGGTGTTGGGGTTATCTATTAGGTATTTTTAAATTCTTCACAATGATCAGCTTTCACTAATTATATGATTTAAGTTAGGCAATTGTAGTAGACTGAATAATGGCCCCCAAAGATACCTCAGTCCCAGTCTTTGGAACTGGAAATGTCATCTTACATGACAAAAGGGATTTTTCAGATGGGATTAAGTTAAGAATTTTGAGATGGGAAGATTATCCTGGGTTATCCGGATGGGCCCTAAATGTAATCACAAATCAAGTGGCCTTAAAAGAGAGGGGCAGAAAAATTTGACTACAGAAGTGGAAGCAGGAGACGAGGTGATGGAAGCAAGAAGTTGGAGTGATTCTAGGAAGGGGTCATGAGCCAAGGCATGTGGGCAGCTTCTGGAAGCTAGAAAAGGCAAGGCAACAGACCCTCTTCTAAAGTCTCCAGAAGGAAACAGCCTTGCTGACACCTTGACTTTAGCCCAGTGAAACTGATTTCAGACTTCTGGGCTCCAGAAGAGTGCGAGAATAAATTTGTGTTGTTTTGAGCCACCAAGTTTGTGGTAATTATTGCATGGCAACAGGAAACTAACCTAGCAATCAAGAACCTTAAGACTGACTTTGGATTTAAATGACTGACATCATGGAATAATAACTGCTGATTCAGTCATTTAAATATAGCGTTTATTGGATACTGGTTATGGAGCAAATATGAAACCTCATACTGGTATTGAGAAACAAATCAAAATCGTATTAGGACACTTTTGGCCTTGAGTAACAGAAAGCTCAATTCAAACAAGCCTAAACACTAAAGGGGATTTATTAGCTCATGTAAGGTCCTTGGATAGTACAAATGGTTTGCGATTGACTACTAACCTAAAGGTTGGCGATTCAAACCCACACAGCAGCACTGCAGGAAAACGGCCTGGCAATCTGGTTCAGTAAACGTTACAGCCCGAAAACCCTACTAGAGGAAAACCCTACTCTGTAACACATGGGATCACCATGAGTCAGAATTGACTCCACAGCAACAGGTTTGGTTTTAGTTTTTGTATTAACTCATGTAATTGAAAAAGTCCAGCGGCAGGGCAGAGACCAGGAATCATTTAGCCAGGCTCCAGGTCCATTTCTCAGCTCTGTCCTCCTCCACATGTCCTTTTGTCTTCAAAGTGGTAGCATGTTGACTGCAATTGTAGGTGGACATGCATCTATGCATGACGATGTCCAGAGAAAGAGCAAGACTGAATCTCCTGGGAGAGCTCTCTCAAGAGTGAAGAAAACACCTTTCCCAGCAAACTTTCTTTTTCTTTTGTCTCATTAGCCTGAGTTGTATTATATGCCACTCCCAAACTGATCCCTATAACCATGGAATGTCATACTTAGTAGGCTTTGGTCTAGATTCCTAAAATAATCCATGTTAGGGGAAATTCTATGACCTTTAGACCTTTCACACCACCAGTACAAGGGGATTGGGGTTAGCATCTCCTAAAGCTATAGGAGGAAGAGATGGATATCTGAAAGAAAATCAGGGTGCTTTTCAAGAAGGGGAAATGATTTCTAGGAAACCATCTAGAAATTTTCCACTGCCATAGTCTTCACAAACTTTGGCAAATGAACACAAGGGAAACAAAATCAAAGAAGTCCAAGGAACTGTGGTAAGTACTATTCTAAAGATACTCAAATGACACTGTGAAAAAATGTGGAAGCAACCCGAAAGAATCTCACATATGAGTAAGAAGCAAATGAAAAGAGACCAAAGAAATCTGACTAGAATGTTGTTGTTGTTCTTAGGTGCCATCGAGTTAGTTCCGACTCATAGCAACCCTATGCACAACAAAACAAAACACTGCCCAGTCCTGCACAATCCCTACAATTTTTGTTATGCTTGAGCTCATTGTTGCAGCCACTGTGTCAATCCACCTTGTTGAGGGTCTTCCTCTTTTCTGCTGACCCTGTACCCTGCCAAGGATGATGCCCTTCTCCAGGGACTGATCCCTCCTGACGACATGTCCAAAGTATGTAAGACGTGGTCTCGCCATCCTTGCCTCTAAGGAGCATTCTGGCCACACTTCTTCCAAGACAGATTTGTTCGTTCTTTTGGCAGTCCATGGTATATTCAATATTCTTCACCAACACCACAATTCAAAGGCGTCAACTCTTCTTTGGTCTTCCTTATTCTTTGTCCAGCTTTCACATGCATATGATGTGATTGGAAATACCATGGCTTGGGATAGGTGCACCTTAGTCTTCAGGGTGACATCTTTGCTCTTCAACACTTTGAAGAGGTTCTTTGCAGCAGATTTGCCCAATGCAATGCGTCTTTTGATTTCTTGACTGCTGCTTCCATGGCTGTTGATTGTGGGTCCAAGTAAAATGAAATCCTTGACAACTTCAATCTTTTCTCCATTTATTATGATGTTGCTCATTGGTCCAGTTGTGAGGATTTTTGTTTTCTTTATGTTGAGGTGCAATCCATACCGAAGGCTGTAGTCTTTGATCTTCATTAGTAAGTGCTTCAAGTTCTCTTCACTTTCAGCAAGCAAGGTTGTGTCATCTGCATAACGCAGGTCGTTAATGAATCTTCCTCCAATCCTGATGCCCCGTTCTTCTTCATAAAGTCCAGCTTCTCAGATTATTTGTTCAGCACACAGATTAAATAGGTATGGTGAAAGAATACAACCCTGACGCACACCTTTCCTGACTTTAAACCAATCAGTATCCCCTAGTTCTGTCCGAAAAACTGCCTCTTGATCTATGTAGAGGTTCTTCATGAGCACAATTAAGTGTTCTGGGATTCTCATTCTTCACAGTGTTATCCATAGTTTGTTATGATCCACACAGTCGAATATCTTTGCATAGTCAATAAAACACAGGTAAACATCCTTCTGGTATTCTCTGCACTCAGAAGATGACTGGGAAAGAGCTGCCTCCTCAAATTAGAGTCGACCTTAATGACGTGCATGGAGTAAAGCTTTCGAGACCTTCATTTGCTGATGTGGCATGACTCAAAATGAGAAGAAACAGCTACAAACATCCATTAATAATTGGAACCTGGAATGTACAAAGTATGAATCTGGCAAAATTGGAAATTGTCAAAAATGAAATGGAACACATGAACATCAATATCCTAGGCATTAGTGAGCTGAAATGGACTGGTATTAGCCATTTTAAATTGGACAATCATATAGTCTACTATGCTGGGAAAGACAACTCAAAGAGGAATGGTGTTGCAGCCATCGTCAAAAAGATCTATCCTGAAGTACTACGCTGTCAGTGATAGGGTAATATGCATATGCCTACAAGGAAGACCAGTTAATATGACTATTATTCAAATTTACACACCAACCCCAAGGGCCAAAGATGAAGAAATAGATATCAGCTGCTGCAGTCTGAAATTGATCAAACATGCAATCAGGATGCATTGATAATTACTGGTGATTGGAATGCAAAAGTTGGAAACAAAGAGGAAGGATAAGTAGTTGGAAAATACTGCCTTGGTGATAAAAACAATGCCGGAGATCGAATGATAGAATTTTGCAAGACCAATGACTTCTTCATTACAAATACCTTCGTTCACCAACATAAACGGCAACTATACACATGGACCTCACCAAATGGAACACACAGAAATCAAATGGACTACATCTGTGGAAAGAGACGATGGAAAAGCTCAATATCATCAGTCAGAACAAGGCCAGGGGCCGACTGTGGAACAGACCATCAATTGCTCATATGCAAGTTCAAGCTGAAATCGAAGAAAATCAGAGCAAGTCCATGAGAGCCAAAATATGACCTTGAGTATATCCCACCTGAATTTAGAGACCATCTCAAGAATAGATTTGACGCATTGAACACCAGTGACCGAAGACCAGACAAGCTGTGGAATGACATCAAGGATATCATACATGAAGAAAGCAAGAGGTCATTGAAAAGACAGGAAAGAAAGAAAAGACCAAGATGGATGTCAGAGGAGACTCTGAAACTTGTTCTTGAGTGTCGAGCAGCTAAAGCAAAAGGAACAATTGATGAAGTAAAAGAACTGAACAGAAGATTTCAAAGGGCCTCTTGAGAAGACAAAGTAAAGTATTATAATGACATGTGCAAAGAGCTGGAGATGGAAAACCAAAAGAGAAGGACACACTCGGCATTTCTCAAGCTGATACAACTGAAGAAAAAATTGAAGCCTTGAGTTTCTGACTAGAATGGGTTTGGGTAACTTTCTTGCAGAAGTTGCATTTAAACTAAACCTTAAAAGGTGACCGTGAGTTAGGAAGAAAAGTGTTCCAGGCAAATAAAATAGCTTGTTCAAAGCCATAGAAGCATGAAGAAGCTTGATGAGAGCTGAGAGCAGTGAGAAGTTCAGTGTGGCAAAGGGTTCATACTGTGAATGGAGGTGAGACAGTAAGAGCACCATGGGACAAGATGCTGGAAAACAAGTTTGAGGCCAGATTTTGTAAAGTTTATATATTTCTTAGATTTTATAGGTCATGATACAGAGTTCAGTCTTCATCCTGATAACAATGGGGAGCCAGGGTCCCCATTACTGTAGGTCCATAGAAGAGGGAACTGTTAGAGAGTAGGAAAGACAGAATTTTACAATTAATTGGGAGCTCGGAAAGAGTTAGCTGGGTCAAGGACTATTCTGAAGTGTCTGATTTAAGTAAGTGAATTTTAGGTAACCAGCCATGAATTTGAAGTGCCCAGTACCTGGTGTAGGGATATGCAATGGACAGACAATGAAAATAGAGTTCCATGGTGGAACCATCTGTCTCTCCAATTTACAGATGAGAATCAGAAAGTGTGAAAATGTAAAGAAACATGTCCAAAGTTGTGAGACAGAAAGTGTCAGATGCAGGATGAAAACCCAGGTCTGTCAAACTCCAAAGCCCATGCCCTTAACACCTCTGCCATTCTGCTTACAGTAGATATATCTATAGAGATGAAGAAAAGCCTGTTTTGCAGATGGAAACTGAAGCTCAGCAAAATGATTTTTTTTTTGTTGCATGTTTTTATTTTTGTGGTAAAAATATATATAACAAAACATCTGCCAACTCAAAAATTTTACATGGTAATTCAGTGAATTGATTATGTTCTTCATGTTGTATAGCCACTACCACTACCCTTTTCTAAATTACTCCACCACTATTAACAGAATGAAGGGATACTAATGAAGGGATACTACCTGGTTTAAAATCAGAAAAGCTGTGCATCAGGATTTTATCCTTTCACTATACTTATTCAATCTGAATACTGAGCAGATACTCTGAGAAGCTGGATTATATGATAAAGAACGTGGCATCAGGATCAGAGCAAGTCTCATTAACAACCTGCAGATGACACAATCTTGTGTGTTAAAACAGGGCCTGAAGCACTTGCTGATGAAAATCAAAGACTACATACAGCCTTCGGTATGGGTTACATCTCAACATAAAGAAAACAAAAATCCTTACAGTTGGACCAGTAAGTAACATCATCGTAAATGGAGAAAATATTGAAGTTGTCAAGAATTCCATTTTACTTGGACCCACAATCCACATCCATGAAAGCAGCAGTCAAGAAATCCAATGTTGCATTGCATTGGGCAAATCTGCTACAAAAGACCTCTTTAAAGTGTTAAAAAAACAAGGATGTCTCTTTGAGAACTTAGGTGTGCCTGACCCAAGCCACGATATTTTCAGTTGCCTCATATACATGTGAAAGCTGGACAATGAATAAGGAACTCCAGAGAAGAATCGATGTATTTGAATTACAATGTTGGTAATGAATGTTGAGTATACCATGGACTGCCAGAATAATGAACAGTCTGTCTTGGAAGAAGTACAGCCAGAATGCTCCTTAGAAGGGAGGATGGCAAGACTTCATCTCAATTACTTTGCGCATGTTATCAGGAAGGATCGGTTCCTGCAGAAGGACATTATGCTCGGTGAAGAAGGAGTCATCAGAAAAGAGGTAGACCTCAACAAGATGGATTGACACAGTGGCTGCAACATTGGGCTCCAACCCAGCAGCAATTGTGAGGATGTTCCAGGACTGGCCAGTGTTTCATTCTGTTTTACATTGGGTTGCTGTGAGTTGGAGCTGACTTGACAGCACCTAACAACAACAACATTGACAGAAACTTAGTGCCTCCTAAGCAATGACTTGCCCTTCCCTCTTCCTCCCAGTTCTGTTGTTGTTGTCATTGTTGTTGTTAGGTGCTGTAGAGTCTATTCTGACTCATAGAAACCCCAAGTGACAGAGTACAGCTACCCCACAGGGCTTTCTAGGCTGTAATCTATGGGAGCAGATCACCAGGTCTTTCTCCCACGGAGCCTCTGTATGGGTTCCGCCAACCTTTGAGTTAGCATCTGAGTGCTTAACTATTGTGCCACCAGGGCTCCTCCCAACCCTGCTGCTGTTGTTGTTGTTAGGTGCTATCAAGTCAGTTCTAACTTATAGCAACCTCCTGCACAACAGAAGGGAACGTTGCCCAGTCCTTCACAGTTCTCACAATAGTAGGTATGTTTGAACCCATTGTTACAGCCACTGTGTCAATCCATCTCATTAAGGGTCTTCCTCTTTTTCACTGACCCTCTACTTTACCGAGCATGATATCCTTCTCCAGGGACTGGTCCCTCTCGATAAATATCCAAAGTACGTGAGACAAATTCTCACCATCCTCACTTCTAAGGAGCGTTCTGGCTGTATTTCTTCTAAGACAGATTTGTTTGTTTTTCTGGCAATCCATGATATATTCAATATTCTTCACCAACACCGTAATTCAAATGTGTCAGTTCTTCAGTCTTCCTTATTCATTGTCCAGCTTTCACATGCATATGAGGCAATCGAAATCACCATAGCTTGGGTCAGGTGCACCTTAGTTCTTAAGATGACATCTTTGCTTTTCAATACTTTAAAGAGGACTTTTGTAGTCTATTTGCCCAATGCAGTGCATTTTTTGATTTCTTGACTGCTGCTTTCTGTGGGTGTTGATTGTGGATCCAAGTCAAATGAAATCCTTGAAAACTTCAATCTTTTCTCCAATTATCATGATGTTGCTTATTGGTTGAGTTGTGAGGATTTTTGTTTTCTTTATATTGAGGTGTAATCCATACTGAAGGCTGTGATCTTTGATCTTTATCAGTAAGTGCTTCAAGTCCTCTTCACTTTCAGCAAGCAAGATTGTATCATCTGCATAATGCAGGCTGTTAATAAGTCTTCCTCCAAATGCTGATGCCACATTCTTCTTCATGCAGTTCAGCTTCTCAGACTATTTGCTCAGCATACAGATTGAATAGGTATGGTGAAAGGATACAACCCTGATGCACACCCTTCCTGAATTTAAGCCATGCAGTATCCCCTTGTTCTGTTCAAATGACTGTCTCTTGATCCATGTACAGATTCCTCATGAGCACAATTAAGTGTTCCAGAATTCCCATTCTCTGCAATGTTATTCATAATTTTTTATGATCCACACAGTCAAATGCCCTAGCATAGCCAATAAAATACAGGTAAACATCTTTCTGGTATTCTCTTCTTTACCACCGGTATTCAAATACCAGCAGGGTCACCCTTGGTGGACAGGTTTCAGCTGAACTTCTAGACTAAGACAGACTAGGAAAAAGGACCCAGCAGTCTGCTTCTAAAAAGAATTAGCCAGTGAAAACCTTATGAATAGCAGCAGAACATTGTCAGATATATTGCTGGAAGATGAGCCCCTCAGGTTAGAAGGCACTCAAAATAAGACAGGGGAAGAGCTGCCTCCTCAAAGTAGAGTCAACCTTAATGACATTGATGGAGTCAAGCTTTCAGGACCTTCATTTGATGATGTGGCACGACTCAAAATGAGAAAAAACAGCTGCAAATATCCATAAATAGTCAGAATGTGGAATGTACGAAGTATGAATCTAGGAAAATTGCAAATTGTCAAAAATGAAATGTAACACATAGATATTGATATCCTAGCCATTAGGGAGCTGAAATGGACTGGTACTGGTCATTTCTGAATCAGAAAATCATATAGTCTACTATGCCGGGAATGACAACTTGAAGAGGAATGACGTTGCATTGATCGTCAAAAAGAGCATTTCAAGATCTAGCCTGAAGCACAACAGTCAGTGATAGAATAATATCCATACTCCTACAAGGAAGACCAGTTAATACAACCACTATTTGAATTTACACACCAACCAAAGATGAAGAAACTGAAGATTTTTACCAACTTTTGCAGTCTGAAATTGATCGAACGTGCAATCAAGATGCAATGATAATTACTGGTGATTGGAATGCGAAAGTTGGAAACAAAGAAGGATTGGTAGTTGGAAATATGGCCTTGGTGATAGGAACAATGCCAGAGATCACATGATTTAATTTTGCAAGACGAACGACTTCTTTATTGCAAATTCATTTTTTCATAAACATAAAGGCTGACTGATAAGGGAGTACCAAAGGCCAGATCCCTTGTTTCAAGAGGGAACAACGCTGCTGTGGGGTTTATGTTCCAGAGCCCACCACCACTTCCCTTGTCCCCAGTAGATCAAGCCAGGACCAGCACTTACCTGAGACTAAAGTTGTTCTTTCTGCTTCCTTATGCTCCCTTCTGAGCTACCCACAGGTTTTCCCTGAGGAGCCCACCCCCAATAAATTACATGCACCTGAAGCCCTGTCTCAGGCTCTGCTTTTAGATCTAAGGCAGAAGGTTTGATTCTATTACAGTTATTTGTTATCTTCCGGAGCCCTGGTGGTGCAGTGGTTAAAGTGCTTAGCTGCTAACAGAAAGGTTGGTGGTTTGAAACCACCAGCAGCTCCACAGGAGAGAGATGTGGCCTTCTGCTTCCATAAAGATTAATAGCCTTGGAAACCCTATGGGGCAATTCTATTCTGCCCTATAGGATCTCTGTGAGTTGAAATCTACTCAACAGCAGTGGGTTTAGTTTGGTGTATCTTTCAGTTTCTCATAATACATTGTAAATCGCTCAAAAGTAAAGTCTACCTCTCCCCATCCCTCTAACCCATCTGGATAAGAAATAAGTTTTCTTCCACATTTTAGCTCCTCAAATATTAAACTAAAGTGATAATTGATACTGCAGATGTGAAAACTCAGATTTTAAAAGGGCCAAATCTAATAATAGTTTATTTAAAATATATATATATATTTGGTCCACCTTTGGATTAGTGGGAGATCCCAATAACATATTCAAAGATCAAAACACCTTTACTTTCCCCACTCCAAAATTTCAATAGTTTCATATTCTTGATACATTTCCTTATTGTTTCACCACTACTCTACCAAATCCTCTTTCTGTATTCCACACTGTTTTAATATTTAATAAATAAATGTGCTAGTTAAATTAATGTAATCCATCACATAAATAAAACAAAAGACAAGAATCACATGATTTTATCAATTGATTTAGAAAAGGTATTTGACAAAGTTCAACACCCACTCATGATAAAAACTCTTAGCAAAATAGGAATAGAAGGAAAATTCCTAAACATAATAAAGGGCATCTTATACAAAGCCAACAGCCAACATCATCCTAAATGAAGAAAGCCTGGAACCAGAGAAGGATGCCCTTTATCACCGCTCTTATTCAACATTGTGCTGGAGGTCCCAGCCAGACCAATTAGCCTAGATAAAGAAATAAAAAAATATATATATATATATACACAGAAAACCCTAAGGAATCCTCAAGAAAACTACTGAAACTAATAGAAGAGTTCAGCAGAGTATCGGGATACAAGATAAACAGACAAAAATCAGTTGGATTCTTATACACCAACAAAAAGAACATCGAAGAGCAAATCACCAAATCAATGCCATTTACAGTAGCCCCCAAGAAGATAAAATACTTAGGAATAAATCTTACCAGAGATGTAAAAGACTTAAATGAAGAAAGATACAATACACTTCTGCAAGAAACCAAAAGAGACCTACATAAGTGGAAAAACACACCTTGCTCATGGATAGAAAGACTTAACATTATAAAAATGTCTATTCTACCAAAAGCGAGCTATACATTTAATACAATTCCTATCCAAAATCCAACGACATTCTTTAATGAGATGGAGGAACAAATCACCAACTTCATAGGGAAGGGAAAGAGGCCCTGGATAAGTAAAGCACTACTGAAAAAGAAGAAAAAGTGGGAGGCCTCACTCCACCTGATTTTAGAAACTATTACACTGCCATAGTAGTCAAAACAGCCTGGTACTGGTACCACAACGGATACATAGACCAATGGAACAGAATTGAGAATCCAGACATAAATCCATCCACATATGAGCAGTTGATATATGACAAAGGCCCCAAAACAGTTAAATGGGGAAAAGATAGTCTTTTTAACAAATGGTGTTGGCCTAACTGGATATCCATCTGCAAAAAAATGAAACAAGGCCCATACCTCACTCCATGCACAAAAACAAGCTCAAAACAGATCAAAGACCTAAATATAAAATCTAAAACAATAAAGATCATGGAAGAAAAAATAGGGACAACGTTAGGAGCCCTAATACATGGCATAAACAGTATACCAAACATTACTAACAATGCAGAAGAAAAACTAGGTAACTGGGAGATCCTAAAAATCAAACACCTATGCTCATCCAAAGACTTCACCAAAAGAGTAAAAAGACTACCTACAGACTGGGAAAAAGTTTTTAGCTGTGACACTTCCGATCAGCACCTGATCTCTAAGATCTACATGATACTGCAAAAACTCAACTGCAAAAAAACAAATAACCCAATTAAAAAATGGGCAAAAGATATAAATAGACACCTCACTAAAGAAGACATTCAGATACCGAAGAGATACATGAGGAAATGCTCACAGTCATTAGCCACTAGAGAAATGCAAACCAAAACTACAAAGAGATTTCATCTCACTCCAGGAAGGCTGGCATTAATCCAAAAAACACAAAACAATAAATGTTGGAGAGGCCGTGGAGAGATTGGAACACTTATACACTGCTGGTGGGAATGTCAAATGGTACAACCACTTTGGAAATCGATTTTGCACTTACTTAAAAAGCTAGAAATACAACTATCATACGATCCAGCAATCCCATTCCTTGGAATATATCCTAGAGAAACAAGAGCCTTTACACGAACAGATATATGCACACCCATGTTCATTGCAGCACTGTTTACAATAGCAAAAAGAAGGAAGCAACCAAGGTGCCCATCAATGGATGAATGGATAAATTGTGGTATATTCACACAATGGAATACTATGCATCGATAAAGAACAGTGAGGAATCTGTGAAACATTTCATAACATGGAGGAACCTGGAAGGCATTATGCTGAGCGAAATTAGTCAGTTGCAAAAGGACAAATATTGTATAAGACCACTATTATAAGAACTCAAGAAATAGTTTATACAGAGAAGAAAATATTCTCTGATGGTTATGAGAGGGGGGAGGGAGGGATGATGGGAGAGGGGTATTCACTAATTAGATAGTAGCTAAGAACTACTTTAGGTGATGGGAAAGACAACACACGATACAGGCGAGGTCAGCACAACTGGACTAAACCAAAAGGAAAGAAGTTTGCTGAATAAACTGAACGCTTCAAAGGCCAGTGTAGCAGGGTCAGGGGTTGGGGACCATGGTTTTGGGGGACATCTAGGTCAATTGGCATAATAAAATCTATTAAGAAAACATTCTTCATCCCACCCTGGAGAGAGGCTTATGGGGTCTTAAACGCTGACAAGCGACCATCTAAGATGCATCAATTGGTCTCAACCCACCTGGATCAAAGGAGAATGAAGAGCACCAAAGACACACGGTAATTACAAGCCCAAGAGACAGAAAGGGCCACATAAACCAGAGACTACATCAGCCTGAGACCAGAAGAGCTAGATGGTGCCCAGCTACAACCGATACTGCCCTGACCTGGAGCACGACAGAGAACCCCTGAGGGTGCAGGAGAGCAGTGGGATGCAGACCCCAAATTCTTGTAAAAAGACCAGACTTAATGAATGGTCTGACTGAGACTAGAAGGACCCTGGTGGTCATGGCCTCCAAACCTTCTGTTGGCCCAGGACTGGAATCATTCCAAAGCCAACTCTTCAGACAGGGATTGGACTGGACAATGGGTTGGAGGGGGATGCTGGTGAGGGGCGAGCCTCTTGGATCAGGTGGACACTTGTGACTATGTTCACATCTCCTCACTGGGACGGGGGGGGGAGGGGAATGAGAGGGTAGAGGGGGTTAGAAGCTGGCAAAATGTACACGAAAAGAGACAGTGAAAGGAGGGAGCAGACTGTCTTATTACGGGGAGGGCAATTGGGAGTGTGTAGCAGGAGGTATATAAGTTTTTGTGTGAGAGACTGACTTGATTTGTAAACTTTCACTTAAAGCACAATAAAAATTAAAAAAACAAAAAAGAATACACCTAAAAAAAATGTACTAGTTAATTTTGTTGTTTTTGGTGGTGGTGATGGTGATAGCAGTGGTACTGTTACAAGTAAAAGAAACCAAGATGACCTAGTTTAAACAATTAATGCAAATTTTGGGAAGGATATGATAGTGTCACAAAAATTCAAAGAAGTGTTAGTCAATGGATTTCCAGAAAGGACAAAAACCAGGAGACCTTTGGGAACTCCAGCAGCAGAAGTTCACAGGCCTTCTCTTTGCAGAATCACCATTAATATGATTTAGTTGTTCTCAGCCTCCAATTCTTGTGTTGCTTGGTTAAAAATCCCAAATAGCCAGAATAAAATACACAGTTTATATTTCAACTTCTAAAATATCAGTTAGGGCCAAGGGGATACCATGAATCTCCTGCTGCCCGTTGAGGGCCCATTCCAGAGCAGTGTCAAGATTTATGAACAGGCAGCTCCCCTGAGGATGTCCACCCATTATAAGGTAGCATTTTAGCCATTTTAGGTGATTTAGAGGTTACTGGGGAAGCCCCAAAGGGACTCAAAATCTAGTAGAGGAGATAAAACCCATGTTCAGATAGTTATTATCCACCAATGCAATTAAAAATTGTTAAATATCAAGAGAATAAATGAAAAATGCTTAAGGGGCTCAAAAGAAGAAAAAAAAATTTTGAAGAGGTTGAGTAGGGTAAAAGCTAGGGTGGGCAAAGAGAATTTTAGGAGCTGGAACAGCACGAGCAAAGGTGTGAATAGACAAAATGTGATTGCTTGGAGGTGGCTTAATGGAAGCCCAGAGAACGTTTTGGAGAATGGTTAGAAAAGAGGTACAAAAGATGGGAATTGAATGTCTGATGAAGAAGCAGGACAGGATTTATGAGATAACGGAGAGGTGGAAGGTTTCAGAGCAAAGAATGAGATGATCAAAACCGTGCTTTTGGAATATCAATTCTGCTTACACCCACGTTCCCCAAACATTGCCGTTGGGAGGAATAAAGTCTCAGTGTCTTGTACTTTCTGCATGTTGATGATGCTGAAGCAGCCAATGTCAATCGTTTCACCATCTTTAGGGAACCCATGTGTGGGAAGGCGTTGCAAGCTGAGGCTTCTCAGGTTGAGCCTACGCGTGCAGAGTGAAGAATTAGGCCAATTACCCAAAACAAACCTTGACAAGAAGGTTCACATTCCCTTGACAAATACAGATTGTTCATGCAAAATAATGTGCATGTGGTTTTGTGCCCCTTAATTTGGTTTGATTTGGGGTTGTGTGAGTCACCCAGATGATTGCTTCATTTCCACCTTTGCTCATCTCCGAAGTCACGATCTTCACGTGTCAGAGCTCCGAGGGTCAGGAGGAAGCCCTGCCAGGATGTGTTGGTAGTTTCTGTCCCAAGCTGGATCCATATCTCTGTTTCCCTGTCTAGGCTTTATTTTAGAAGAGAAATTTGAAGCTAAGCTCTGTTTAGATTTGAGGTGCAGCCTCTTCTCTCTTTTTTTAGGTTCTTGGGAGGTTTTGGAACAATTTCCCTTAGATAGGAAGTAAAGGTTAATGAGAACCCAGTGAATCACAGCCAGCGATGGTGCCTTACTAACTTGAATGCTGCCCTTGCAGAAGATGACGCTCACTCTGTAAGCACTTGAATGCTCAAGATTGTTCTTTTAAATATTTATGGATTTCCATTACGTGGTATTTCAATCGCCTCATATGCATGGGAAAACTGCATGATGAATAGGGAAGATGGAGGAAGAATTACTGTGTGGTGAAGAATATTGAATATACCATGGACTACCAGAAGAATGAACAAATCTGTTTTGGAAGAAGGAAAGCCAGAATGCTCCTTAGAGGCAAGGATGATGAGGCTTCCTCTCAGGTACTTTGGACCTATCATAAGGCAGAACCAGTCCCTGGAGAAGGATATCATGCTTTGTAAAGCAAAGGGTCAGCAGAAAAGAAGAAGACCCTCAATGAGATGAACTGACACAGTGGCTGCAACAATGATCTCAAGCACAGCAGTGATTGTGAGAATGGAGCAGGACCGGGCAGTGTTTTGTTCTGTAGCACATAGGGTTGCTATGAGTCATAACTGACTTGACGGTACCTAACAGCAACATTAAGGGGAAAAAACTGAAGAGGGGGAGGATGTTAGTGACTTCTGTCTTCCAGTATGGATTAGATGCATCATTTGTGTGTATTAAAAAACAAAACAAACCAACCTGTTGCCATTGAGTTGATTTCGACTCATAGTGACCCTGTAGAACAGAATATAACTGCCCCCGTAGAGTTTCCAAGGAAAGACTGGCGGATTTGAACTGCAGATCTTTCAGTTAGCAGCCGAGCTCTTAACCACTGCCCACCAGGGCTCCATTTGTCTGTATAGTGAGCATTAATTTCCCCCTAAACTCTTGAGTTTAAGAACCATCTTATTAGTTTTCTTAATAACCTAAAATAACTAAAATCTAGTTCTGAGCTCCCATCCACTAGAGTATTCAACAGTTTCTTTCTCTGCTGTGTTGTGGGAATTTTGTTCTCCATTCCTATTGTGCCTGGAAAAGGGGCAGGAGACCAGTGCAATACTATCCAGGTGTCCCCATCATGCCCATATGCCTATTGTAAGGTCCTTGCTTTCAAGGTATTTTAATTTCAACCATTCAAAGGTACCATACATTTATGCCCCATCTGGGAAACTGTTGGTTGGACCTGGATTTCTGCCACTTTCAGAAGCACTCCAAACCATGATTCTCTTCTGACTCTTTTTCTTCTCTGACTCAAAGCACCTCATTTCTACCCTTAAATGACCTGGAAACAAACATAAAAATTCCTGTTTGCTTCTCCAGGTGTGTGTGCGTGAGAGAGAGAAAGAGAGTGTGTGAGTGTTTTAGGTTTGGGGAAATAGGAAAGACTGATCAACATTTTAGAAATACTACTATTTTACTGGTGAGTTGAATATGTTTTATATGTTTATTGGCCATTAATATTTTATCTTTTGTAAATTGTGTCTGTGTCCATTTTTCTATTTAGGCATTATCTTGAAGTTTTTAGCCATTTATCGTCTACAATGCACATATTTCTTTTAAATGTTTTTCTGGCATTTTTTTTTATTGTGCTTTAGATGAAGGTTTACAGAGCAAATTAGTTTCTTATTAAACAATAAATACGTGTTGTTTTATGACATTGGTTGCTAACTCTTTGATGTGTCAACACCCTCCCCTTCTCGACTTTGGGATCCTGATTTCCATTTGTCCGGCTTTCCTGTTCCCTCCTCTCTTCTCGTCCTTGCCCGTGGACTAGTGTGCCCATTTAGTCTCATATACATGGTTAAGCTACATGTATTATTGTTTGTTTTCTGAGTCTGTCCAGTCTTTGGCTGAAGGGTGAACCTCAGGAGTGACTTCAGTACTGAGTTAAAAAGGTGACCAGGGGCCATACTCTTGGGGTCCTCCAGTCTCTGTCAGACCAGTCTGGTCTTTTGTGTGTGTGTGAGAGTTACAATTTTGTTCTACATTTATCTCCAGCTCTGTCCAGAACCCTCTATTCTTATCGTTGTCAGAGCAGTTGGTGGTGGTAGCCAGGCATTTTCTAGTTGTGCTGGACTCAGTCTGGTGGAGGCTGTGGTACTTGTGGTCCATTAGTCCTTGGTTTTTTTCTTTCCCTTGTGTCTTTGGTTTTCTTCATTCTCCCTTGCTCCAGTCCAGATGAAAGTGAGACCAGTGGAGTATCTTAGATGGCCACTCACAAGCTTTTAAGACCCCAGACACTACTCACCAAAGTAGAATGTAAAACATTTTCTTTATAAACTCTGTTATGCCATTTGTGCTAGATGTCCCCCGAGACTGTGCTCCCTAGGCCTCAGCATAATAATTTGGTCCCTAAGGGAGTTTGGATGTGTCTATGAAGCTTCTATGACCTTGCCTTGGTCAACTTATGCTGACCTGCTGACTTCCCCAGTGTCGTGGACTGTCCTACCCTTCACCAAAGTTACCACTTACCTATTGTCTAGTTAGTGTTTTTCTCTCCCCACCCCTCTCCTTCCTTGTAACCATCAGAGATTGTTTCTTTCTGTGTGTAAACCTTTTCTTGAGTTTTTATAATAATGGTCTCATGCAGTATTTGTCCTTTGGTCATTGACTTATTTCACTCAGCATTATGCCTTCCAGGTTCATACAGGTTGTGAGATGTTTTGCAGATTCATCATTGTTCTTTATTGTTGCATATTATTCCATTGTGTGTATGTACCATAGTTTGTTTATCCATTATCTGTTGATGGGCATTAGGTTGTTTCCATCTTTTTTGCTATTGTGAATAATGCTGCAACAAACGTGTGTGTGCATATGTCTATTCTTGTGATGGCTCTTATTTCTTTAGGATATATTCCTAGGAGTGGGATTGCTGGATTATACAGTATTTCTATTTCTGGCTTTTTAAGGAAGCACTGTATCATTTTCCAAAATGATTGTACCATTTTGCATTCCCACCAGCAGTGCTTGAGAGTTCCAATCTCCCCGCAGCCTCTCCAACATTTGTTATTTTCTGTTTTTTTGATTCGAGCCAGTAATGTTGGGGTGAGATAGTATCTCATTGTACTTTTGATTTGCATTTCTCTAATGGCTAGTGATCGCAAGCATTTCCTCATGTGTCTGTTAGCTGCCTGAATGTCTTCTTTGGTGAAATGTCTGTTCTTAACCTTTGCTCATTTTTTAACTGGATTATTTGTCTTTCTGTTGTAGAGTTGTTGGATTTTCCTATAGATTTTAGAATTAGGCCTTTGTCAGATTTGTCATAGCTAAAATTTTTTCCCCAGTCTGTAGGTTCTCTTTTTTACTCTTTTGGTGAAGTCTTTTGATAAGTGTTTAATTTTTAGAAGATCCTGGTTATCTAGCTCATCTTCTGGTGTTTGTACATTGTTAATTATGGTTTGTATATTTTTTATGCCAGGAAGCTGAGTATTCAGTCTAATTAAAGTTCCAATACCTGAGAATACATAAAATCTTTATTCTTTATTCAGTATTATTTTCTTGAAGAAATATACTATTATAACCACATTTTTAAATTTAAATAGTTTAAGACCCCTTTAGTTACCACCTTCAATTGTATTCTTCTTCCCTTTACTCCAGAGGCAGTAACTATTGTGAGCTTAATATATGTTCATTCATATATTTTAAAATAATTTGTCATACATGTATATATATAATTTATATATGAATGAACATATATTAAGCTCACAATACATAGACTATATAATATTTTACTACTTTTTAAATTTACATAAATGGTATGACACAATGTATTCTATCCTGCTTTTTTTTATTTGTTGCCATCATGTTTTTAACATCTATCCATTGACATGTATGCTAATCTAGATCATCTTGACTGCTATATTGTTTTCCATTTTATGAATAATACATTATTTTATTCAGTCTTTCGATTATTTGCAAGCATTTAAGGTGTTTTTGATTGTTTTTGCAATTGAAAACAATGTTGCAATGAATGTCCATACATATGTTCCCTGTGAGCATACTCAGATTTTTTGCTAGGATATATACCTAGAAGTAAAATACTGGACCGTTGGACACTACATTTTCAATTTCTTTGATATTGTCATGTTGATCTCCAATGTAACTCTACCAATTTGACCTTCTAATAGCAGAATATCAGAGGATCACTAACAACTTACGTCCTCATCAACACACACTGTTATTACAGAAATTTGACCATCTGATGACTAAAAAAGAACGCAAAGTTATTCTTTTAATTTACATTTTCCTGATTATTGGTTAAAATTGAGAGTATTTCCACGTGTTTACCAGCTATTCAGAGTTTACTTTCCTGTGTATTTTCTCATATTCCTTGCCCACATTTATTTTGGATTATTTGGATTTTTTCGTATTGATATCTTAAGACTTCCTCAGCTATTCTGGATAATATTCTATCATTATATACATTGCAAAACTTTCCACTGCTTTGTTGCTTGGCTTTTACAGTTGTACTTTTCATACTGAAGATTTCAATTTAGCGTAGTCAATTTTATTTATCCTTTTTGGAAGTGCTTATTATGTTTTAGGGAGCCCTGGTGGTGCAGTGGTTAAGAGCTTGACTGTTAACTGAAAGGTTTGGTGGTTTGAACCCACCAGCTGCTCAGCAGAAGAAAGATTTTGGGTATTATGTTGTAAGATATTTGTAACTACCAGAAATTCTATCAAAAAAAAAAAAACCCAAACCTGTTGCCATCAAGGTGATTCCAATCATAGAGACCCTATAGGACAGAGTAGAACTGCCTTATAGGGTTTCCAAGGAGCGCCTGGTGGATTCAGCCGCCAACCTTTGGGTTAGCAGCTATAGCTCTTAACCACTACGCCACCAGGGTTTCCAGAAATTCTATAGGTAGTCTATATCGTCCTCTATAAAAATTTTAAATAATTATTTTATGCTATTTTTAAAATTTAGATGAAAATTATTCTTTGTGTTTCATGTAATGTAGGGCTCTTTTTGTTCTAATATAAAGCCAGTTTCCTTAACACCAGTAACTGAGTAGTCATCCATTGTTCATTGTCCTAATTAATCAGTGTTAACGTCTGTATTATATACCAGCTTTCATGTAAGTATGTTTGTTCCTGAGCTGTTTATTCTATTCTCTTGATCTTTGTCTATTTTTACATCAGTTTCACACACTTTTAATTATTATGGCATTATAACAAGACTTGATATCTCATAGGGCAAGGCTCTCCTTTTTGTTACTCTTTTTGTAAAATTGTTTTAGCTAAGTTTAGATTCTGCCTCTCATATTTTCTGTTGCACTGACTTGAAAGATTAATTGGGGATAAAGGACACATTTAACATGTTGAGTCGTCATATCAAGTAACAGGAGATATCTCTTATTTATTAAAGTTTTTCTTTCGTCCTTCAATAAAGTTCAAGCTTCTTAAATTTTCATCAGATTTTTTCCTAGTAACCTTACAGTTTTTGAATGATATTTTTTCTTTAATCACATAGTATTGAATTTGGTAATTCCTGGTATAATAGAATGCTGATAATTTCAGTTAAATCCATTGTTTTGAATATTTAAGTATACTGTCAAATCATAATAATATAAATAAATAAATTTATGACCTTGGGTTTTCCATATTGGACCCATTTCTATTTTAAGGAGTGTACTTGACATCCATACCAGCTGTGGCAGACAGGAAATATGTGTTCACTATTCAGTTCTTTCTGAGCACGAAGGAAGACTACTTACCTCAGCCTATCTTGCAGTTTGGTTGAGGCCATGTGACTCATTCTAGACAATAGAATGTGAGTGGATGTAATTGATGTGTATCATTTCCAGGCCTAGCTATAAAGCCTCATGCAAGATCCTCCTCACTCTCTTTTTCTTTCTTACTGGCTGAAGAGTGAGGATCCAGCTGAGAGCTTTGAATGAGTCCAAAGGGGATGGCAGAACCACAGTAAAGAACTTGGGTTCTATTCATTTCTTGCAGGAGAGCTACCAAAGAAAGGAAAGCCGACTGATCTGCATGGAACTATGACAATTTTCCTTTCTTAAGCCAGTAAAATTTGGCAGTTGTTTCAGCAGCTGGTGGTAATTGCCCTAATTAACATACTATTCTTTAAAAAACAACTTATCAGCAACAACCACTTAAATGGATTCAGATTCAATCCCTGTCCGCAATTAATGACAAAAGCTTGAAGAAGAGCCATAAAACTGAATGTTAAGCTTGAGTTCAGACTCTTGGAAGAGAACTTGACATGAGGACATGCTAAGGATAGGAAGGCATTCTAAGCTGTCTGTTTTGGTGGGTAATTCTAGCAATGAGGAAAGGAGAATGATTTTTGCTGTTCCTCCTTCCAAAAAACCCGAAATCTTGAGGGAGATGGCATGGTCTCTGAACCATCAGATCCATCTATGACAAGCAGAAAAAATCCTTTCTGAGGGAGATGGCATGGTCTCTGAACCATCAGATCCATCTATGACAAGCAGAAAAAAAACCTTTCATCAATGTTATCATTGTTAAGTGCCTTCGAGTTCGTTGTGACTCATAGTAGCCCTAGGTACAACAGAATGAAGCACTTGCTGATACTGTGCCATCTTTGCAATCATTGCTGTTTGAGCCCATTGTTGCAGCCACTGTGTCAATTCATCACACTGAGGGCCTTCCTCTTTTTTGCTGACCCTCTACTTTACCAAGCATGATGTCTTTCTCCAGGGACCAGTCCCTCCTGATTACATGTCCAAAGTGAAATGAAGTCTAACCATCTTCCCTTCTAAGGAGCATTCTGACAGTCCAAGACGGATTTGTTTGTTCTTCTGGCAGTCCATGGTATATTCAACATTCTTCACCAACACCATATTTCAAAGGTATCAACTCTTCTTTGGTCTTCCTCTTCATTGTCCAGCTTTCTCATGCATATGAAAAAAAAAACTGAAAATACCATGGGTTTGGTCAGGAGCACCTTTTTTTTTTTTTTTACCTTAGCCCTTAAAGTCCTTAAATTTTGCTTTTTAACACTTTGAAGAGGTCTTCTGCAGCAGATTTGCCTCATGCAATACATTGATTTCTTGACTGCTACTTCTGTGGGCTTCATTAATTTATTTTTATTCCTTTCAGCAAACATACACTGAATACTTCTGTATCATGATCACATGTACCCACACACATACACCAAACCTTCCTGAATCCCCAGGGAAGGTATTCCCAGAGTATGGTTATTCTGAAATTGATTTTCTGGACTCTAGTTGTATAATAAAGAACACATCAGGCCCTGGAGACATTCTTGTCTATATTAGCCAGTACCAAAGCTAATTAATACACAGTGAAGTCTTTCTTCTTTAGGAAAATATCAGCCATTAGTGCAGATAAGAATAGTGATCTTGGTTTATCGTGTGTGTAAATTCTAGTCACCTACATTCAAGTTGCCCATGGATGCACTTAAACTTTCATAGTCAAAATTGTTACAAGGAAGATTAAGAGTGTTGTGCTTTTCCCTATCTAAATTCCATAGGTGTAGATTTGGGTAAAAGATGCATTAAGAATTGGAGGTAACCTTAGATGGCCAATGAAGTCATGTCTCATGAGTGAATAAGATGCTTTCTTCATGCTAATTAACCTGACTTTGAAACTTGCATCACAAAGTAAGGGGCAAATGAATGTTTGAGTCCTATAATATTCAAGCTTGGCAGAAAACAAGCTTCCTTTGGCCTACTACAGAGTATTCTAATCAGTCCTTGGAAGGCCATTAGAGAGCACACATTGCATAGACAAGGCTGACTGATGATGAATATGTGCCTCAGAGGTGAAGGGGAATAAACTATAACCACTTGCAAAAATTTCCAGCATACCTACGTGTTAATATTATGCATCTTTTTTGGAAAGTAATAGAGCAGTGTGTATAGTAAGAGACAGTAAATTGTTCAAGCTTACAACCCAGTAATACAATTTGCCAGAACTTATCCTGAAGAAATGATCCAGAAGCAAAAAACTACAGGCACAACATGATAAATTTTAGTTAATTCATTTCTTCCATATATTCTCTATAGTGTCTCTTTCATGTCAGGCATTGAACTAGGTGCTAGGATTCAATGGCAAACAAGAAAGTTAATGCTAATGGCATTAATTTCTGGAAATACGATAGTTAAAGAGAGCCAGAAACCCTCCTCTTATAAAACAACAGAAAATGCTACATAAGTAAAATTTTTAAAAAGAACTTTTAAATAAATAGATGAGCTTGCAAGAAAGATCAGAGAAAGAATGGGACTATACTCAGTGGAGGTGAGCAAGGACTAAAGCTTGTACAGCCCCAGGGGTGTACCAACCCCTGTGACTGGCTTATATTTTTCGTTTCAACAACCTCATAAGCAAGAGACAGGTAATAAAAAAGTTGGGCTAGTAAAGGGCATGGAGTCAGATTGTGTACCCTCCCCCTTGGACAAAGCATGAAACCACAAAGGATGCATGGCAAAACCTAGTTTTAAAATAGGCAGAAAGGAGAGACTGAAGGGGAAAAAAGTTTCTACTGAGAATCTATGGCCACAAGTCAGTCCTCAAGAAGGGTATAGAGCTAAAATAACACATTTGGGGCCTTAATCTATGCCTTTATAAAGGGTTCTCTAGACAAATCAAAGCAGTAGATATATATATATATACATAGAAACCCAAAGAGAAGAACAACACGCTGAGCATTTCTCAAGCTGAAAGAACTGAAGAAAAAAATTCAAGCCTCAAGGTGCAATAGTGAAGATTCTATGGACAAAATACTGAACAATGCAGGAAGCATCAAAAGAAGAAGGAATACATACACACAGTCATTGTACCAAAAAGAATTGGTCAATGTTCAACCATTTCAGGACGTAGCATATGATCAGGAATTGATGGTACTGAAGGAAGAAGTTCAAGCTGCACTGAAGGCATTGGCAAAAAAAAAAAAAAAAAAAAAAGCCTCCAGGAATTGATAGAATACCAATTTAGATATTTCAACAAACTGATGCAGCACTAGAAGTGCTCACTTATCTATGCCAAGAAATTTAGAAAACAGCTGCCTAACCAACCAACTGGAAGAGATCCATATTTATGTCTATTCCAAAGAAAGGTGAGCCAGCTGAACGGGGAGAGTATCAAACAATATCCTTAGTATCACACACAGGTAAAATTTTGCTGAAGACAATTCAATAATGGCTGCAGCAGAATATTGACAGGGAACTGCCAGAAGTGCAAGTCCAATTCAGAAGAGGACACGGAACAGGGTATATCATAGCTGATGTCAGATGGATACTGGCTGAAAGCAGAGAATACCAGAAAGACGTTTACCTATGTTGTATTAACTATGTGAAAACATTTAACTGTGTGGATCATAACAAATTATGGATAACTTTGCAGAGAATGGGAATTCTAGAACACTTAATAGTGCTCATGAGGAGTGTGTACATAGATCAAGAGGCAGTCATTTGAACAGAACGAGGGGATACTTCGTGGTGTAAAGTCAGTAGAGGTGTGTGTCAGGGTTGTGTCCATTTACCACACTTCATCTGTATGCTGAGCAAATAATCCAAGAAGCTGGACTATATGAAGAAAAGGACATCAGGATTGAAGGAAGACTCATTAACAACCTGCATTATACAGATGGCACAACTTTGCTTGCTGAAAGTGAAGAGGACTTGAAACACTTACTGATGAAGATCAAAGACTACAGCCTTCTTTATGAATTATACCCCAACATAAGGAAAACAAAAATCTTCGCAACTGGACTAATAAGCAACATCATGACAGAGAAATGATTGAAGTCGTCAAGGATTTCATCTTACTTGGATCCACAATCAACACCCATGTCAGCAGCAGTCAAGAAATCAAAGATGCATTACATTGGGCAAATCTGCTGCAAAGGACCTCTTTAAAGTGTTAAAAAGCAAAGATGTGTCTTTAAGAACTAAGGTGCACCTGACCCAAGGCATGGTGTTTTCAATCACCTCCTAAGCATGTGAAAGCTGGACAATGAATAAGTAAGACCAAAGAAGAATTGACACCTTTGAGTTGTGTTGGCGCAGAATATTGAATATACCATGGACTGACAAAAGAGTGAACAAGTCTATCTTGGAAGAAGTACAGCCAGAATACTCCTTAGAAGCAAGGATGACGAGACTTTGTCTCACATATTTTGGACTTGTTATCAGGAGGGACCAAACCCTGGAGAATGACATCATGCTTGGTAAAGTAGAAGGTCATCGAAAAAGACCCTCAGTGAGATGAATTGACACAATGACTGCAACAATGGCCTCAAACATAGCAACAATTGTGGGGATGGTGCAGGACTGGGCAATGTTTTGTTCTGTTGTACATAGGGTTGCTATAAGTTGGAACCACCTTCCTGTACCTAAAAACGATCTGTGTTGTTGTTCTTACATATAATATATATGCATATATACATACATATGATTTGACATAGACATGCATAGTACATACACACACACAGAAATTTTCAAGAAATTGGCTTACAAAATTGTGAGGGGCTGGCGAATCCAAAGTGGAAAGGTTAATCACAGGCTGGAGACTCCTATATGCCTTCATCCCAAAAATTGTAGGTCAGGCAACAAAAACAGTAAAGAGTAGGTGTTCTGGCAAAATCTCTATTTATAGCCTGTTGGCAGAACGCATCCTATGGAAACTCCCTTTTTGCTCTTAAGGCCTTCATCTGATTGAGGCCCACCCACATTACAGAAGATAATCTGCTTTATTTTAGGCCAACCGATTTAATCACGTGCAATTCCTCTGTAACAGCAACTGGACTAGTGTTTAACCAAGCAACTGGGGACCATTGCCTAGGCAAGTTGGTACATAAAATTAATCATTTACCTTAAAATGGACAAGGGTAGTATTGTCCCTTGGCATCTGGCAAAAGTAAATGCAAATATTCCCTAGAGGAACTTAGCATTCATGAAGTCCTTAAGGAATTCCTGCAAGTAGAATTCCAAGAATATAAAGTAAAAAGAAAAAAAATCTGGAAAAAAATCTAAATATCCAGAAATTGGGAAACGATACATAGCAGATGGTACATAAATATCATAGTCTATAGAGGCAAGTACAAAAAATGTCACTAGGAAGACTTTATAGAAAACTCAAAAACTCTGTATGATTGTGGTTAAAAAAAATTCAGAACACAAAATCATATTTTACCACTTACACTGTAATTATAAGTTTATAAAATATGTATGCATGGAGACAGAGAAGGGTACGATATACCAAAAAGAACATTGTGTTAGGACGGCTGAGAATGGTTGAGTTTTATTTATATATTTTTTTTGCAAAAAATGTTTAATGTCTTGTCATTTAAAATTTTTTAAAAATAAAATGAACAGAGGGAAAATATAAGTAACTTCAATGTACATGGGGAATGATTTTTTTTTTGCTCAATATTGCAGCTCCGGTATCTGGCATATAGTAGGGATTGAATAAACATTTATCAAATGAATGAAAAACGGACATTGTCCTGAGGTATTCTAGAAAAAGTGCTAATGGTGTCTTAATGCCAGCAACAAAGCTTCAGGTAGGGTCAGAATTGGACTATCATGCTAATTCTGTAGCAGGTAGCTCAAAATGAATTGCTGAAGAGTTGTCGGGATGGACTAATATATTTGACTTTGTGCACCCAAGGCGGATCTACTGGAAAGAGAAGGAAACACTTTTCCAAAACGGGGGCCTAAAAATTAAGGAAGAATTGGACCAGAGATTTGTTTTTTCTTTAGGGAAGAGGGTGTGGAAAGGGTATTACTTTTGTTGTGTCTTTTAAAAAATTAGACTACTCTGAAATAAATATAGAACATTTTTAAGAGAATATGTTTAAATGAAGAAGAAAGAAATCCCCAAACTTGGAATAAATTTTATTTCCTGAGTTCTTTTTCAATTTTTTTTGTTCATATATATATATATATATATATATATACTCATAATCAATGGGTATATATTATTTTTTATTCAACTTTTCCCATTTGATTTCATAATACTTCCCTAATATTTAAAAACCCAGTTCTTTATTTAACCAGATGCATAGTATTCCACAGCCACGCATCTGTCAGTTTGTCATACTGTGGGGGCTTGTGTGTGGCTGTGATGTCAGAAGCTCTGCAATTGGTATACAAATACTAGCAGGATAACCTATGGTGGACAGATTTCAGCTGAGCTTCCAGACTAAGACAGACTAGGAAGAAGGACCTGGCAATCTACTTCTGAAATAAAAAATTAGCCAATGAAAACTTTATGAATAACAATGGAGCATTGATATAGTGCCAGAAGATAAGCACCTCATGTTGGAAGGCACTCAAAAGATGACTGGGGAAGAGTTGCCTCCTCAAAGTAAAGTCAGCCTTAATGACATGGATGGGGCCAAGCTTTCAGAACCTTCATCTGCTGGTGTGGCATGACTCAAAATGAAAAGGAACAGCTGCAAACATCCATTAATAATCAGAACATAAAATGTACAAAGTATGCATCTAGGAAAGCTGGAAATTGTCAAAAATGAAATGGAACCCATAAACATTGATATCTTCAGCATAGATGAGCTGAAATGGACTGGTATTGACCATTTTGAATCAGACAATCATATGGTCTACTATGCCAGGAATGACAAATTGAAGCGGAATGGCCACACATTCATTGACAAAAAGAACATTTCAAGATCTATCCTGAAGTACAATGCTGTCAGTGACAGAATAATATCAATACATCTACAAGGAAGACCAGTTAATATGACTATTATTCAAATTTACATACCAGCTACCAAGGCCAAAGATGAAGAAACTGAATATTTTTACCAACTTCTGCAGCCTGAAATTGATCAAACATGCGATCAAGATGCATTGATAATTACTGGCGATTGAAATGCAAAAGTTGGAAACAAAGAAGAAGGGTTGGTAACTGGAAAATATGGCCTTGGTGATAGAAATGACCCTGGAGATCCTTGATAAAATTTTGCAAGACCCATGATTTCTTCATCACAAATACCTTTTTTCAACAACATAAACTGACTAGATGGTATAGTGGTTAAGAGCTACAGCTGCTAGCCAAAAGGTCGGCAATTCGAATCCACCAGGCACTCCTTGGAAACCCTATGGAGCAGTTCTACTGTGTCCTTTACGGTCACTATAAGTCAGAATTGACCCAACAGCAATGGTTTTTTTTTTTTTTTAATACACGTGGACGTCGCCAGATGGAATATGCAAGAATCAAATCGACTACATCTGTGGAAAGAGACGATGGAAAAGCTCAGTATTATCAGTCAAAACAAGGCCAGGGGCCAAATGTGGAACAGATCATCAATTGCTCATATGCAAGTTCAAGTTGAAACTGAAGAAAATTAGAACATATCCATAAGTGCCAAAGTACGACCTTGAATATATCCCACCTGAATTTAGAGACCATCTCAAGAATAGGTTTGACGCATTGAACACTAATGACCGAAGACCAGACAAGTTGTGGAATGACATCAAGGACATCATACATGAAGAAAGCAAGATATCATTAAAAAGACAAGAAACAAAAAAAAGACCAAAATGGATGTCCGAAGAGACTCTGAAACTTGCTCTCGAATGTTGAGTAGCTAAAGCGGAAGGAAAAAATGATGAAGTAAAAGAACTGAACAGAAGATTTCAAAGAGCAGCTCAAGAAGACAAATTATATTATAATGAAATGTACAAAGACCTGGAGATAGAAAACCAAAAGGTAAAAACACAGTCAGCATTTCTCAAGCTGAAAGAACTGAAGAAAAAATCCAAGCCTCAAGATCAATACTGAAGGATTCTACAGGTAAATATTAAATGACACAGGAAGCATCAAAAGATGTTTTGCTCTGTTGTACACAGGGTCACTATGAGTTGGAACCGACTCAACAACACTTAACAACAGCATTGTATTTAGTTATATTCATATTGTACAGTTTATGTAACCCTCAGCAATGGGCCATGTAATATGAATACGATGGAATACTATGTTGCTGTACATAGCAATTTTGTTTGGTTTTTGTTGGTTGGTTGGTTAGCTAGTTGTTTTTTAACTTTACTGTGTATAATTCTTTTTTCTCTTTTGGATGATTTTCTTGAGACATATTGTTCTGGAAGGGAGGAAGTTCTAGGCCAAAGGTTAGAAATGTTTTTGTGATTTGTATATGTGTATCTACATTCATCCACAAAAGAATAATCAGAAAAAAAAATTTAATGAAGATACTTTGCTAGAACAGAGTGAGCTCAGTCACTCAGTGGATATATTAGGATGAGATTTTCATTCTCTATTTTCGAGCTCTAATGGCTCAGTATACAAGAGGAGACTCTGAAACTTGCTCTCAAACGTCAAGCAGCTAAAGCAATAGGAAGAATTGATCAAGTAAAAGAACTGAACAGAAGATTTCAAAGGGTGGCTTGAGGAGGCAAAGTAAAGTACTATAATGACAGGTGCAAAGAGCTGGAGATGAAAACCAAAAGGGAAGAACCTGCTCGGCATTTCTCAAGCTGAAAGAACCGAAGAAAAAATTCAAGCCTCGACTTGCCATAGTGAAGGGTTCTATGGGGAAAATATTAAACGACACAGGAAGCATCAAAAGAAGATGGAAGGAATACACAGAGTCATTATACCAAAAAAGAATTAGTCGATGTTCATATGATCAGGAATTGATGTTACTGAAGGAAGAAGCCCAAGCTGCTCTGAAGGCATTGGTGAAAAACAAGGCTCCAGGAATTGATGGAATATCAATTGAGATGTTTCAACAAACAGATGCAGCGCTGGAGGGGCTCACTCGTCTATGCCAAGAAATATGGAAGATAGCTTCCTGGCCAACTGACTGGAAAAGATCCATATTTATGCCTATTCCCATGAAAGGTGATCCAACTGAATGTGGAAATTATAGAACAATATCATTAATATCACACGCAAGCAAAATTTTACAGAAGATCATTCAAAAATGGCTGCAGCAGTATGTTGACGGGAAACCGCCAGAAATTCAGGCCAGTTTCAGAAGAGGATGTGGAACCAGAGATATCATTGCTGATGTCGGATGGATCCTGGCTGAAAGCAGAGAATACCAGAAGGATGTTTACATGTGTTTTATTGACTATGCAAAGGCATTTGACTGTGTGGGTCATGACAAATTATGGATAACATCGCGAAGAATGGGAATTCCAGAACACTTAATTGTGCTCATGAGGAAACTTTATGTAGCTCAAGAGGCAGTTGTTCAGACAGAACAAGGGGATACTGATTGGTTTAAAGTCAGGAAAGGTGTGCATCAGGGTTGTATTCTTTCACCATACCTATTTAATCTGTATGCTGAGCAAATAATATGGGAAGCTGGACTATATGAAGAAGAACGGGGCATCAGGATTGGAGGAAGACTCATTAACAACCTGCATTATGCAGATGACACAACCTTGCTTGCTGAAAGTGAAGAGGACTTGAAGCACTGACTAATGAAGATCAAAGACCACAGCTTTCAGTATGGATTACACCTCAACATAAAGAAAACAAAAATCCTCACAACTGGACCAATGAGCAACATCATGATAAATGGAGAAAAGATTGAAGCTGTCAAGGATTTCATTTTACTTGGGTTCACAATCAATCCCCATGGAAGCAGCAGTCAAGAAACCAAAAGACGCATTGCATTGGGTAAATCTGCTGCAAAGGACCTCTTTAAAGTGTTGAAGAGCAAAGATGTCACCTTGAGACTAAGGTGCACCAGACCCAAGCCATGGTATTTTCAATCACATCATATGCATGTGAAAGCTGGACAATGAATAAGGAAGACCGAAGAAGAATTGACGCCTTTGAATTGTGGTGTTTGTGAGGAATATTGAATATACCGTGGACTGCCAAAAGAATGAACAAATCTGTCTTGGAAGAAGTACAACCAGAATGCTCTCTAGAAGCAAGGATGGCAAGACTGCATCTTACATACTTTGGATATGTTGTCAGGAGGGATCAGTCCCTGGGGAAGGACATCATGCTTGGCAAAGTACAGGGTCAGTGGAAAAGAGGAAGACCCTCAGCAAGGTGGATTGACACAGTGGCTGCAACAATGAGCTCAAGCATAACAAGGATTGTAAGGATGGCTCAGGACCCGTCAGTGTTTCGTTCTGTTGTGCATAGGGTCGCTATGAGTCGGAACCAACTCGACAGCACCTAACAACAACAATGGCTCAGTGGCTAAAGGAATTGACTGCTAACTAAAAGTTCAGTGGTTTGAAATCACCAGTGGCCCTGCAAGTGAAAGATGTAGCAGTCTGCTTCCGTAGAGTCTTACAGTCTCAGAAACCCTATGGGGTCTCTATGAGTCGAAACCAACTCAATGGCAGTGTTTTGTTTTGTTTTTCTTTAATTTTATAGCTAGAATCCAGCACAACCATTTAGGGATGGGTGAAGAAAGCAAAATAATAGCAGCAATAATCCTTCATGTTGTTATCTCATTTGATTGTCATAAAATATAGACTGGTGGTCTTAGACCCATTTTACCAGTGAGAAAACTGAGGCTCACTGAGATTAAACAACTCTCCCTAAGTCACTCAGAAGGTTGATTTCAGCTAGAAATTAACTTCTACACCAGTATACTGAGTTAGCCATATGTGGAAATTCCAATACCTGTGGATTTTTTTTCAATAGGAAGTCAGGAGGGTTTAGAGAGGAGGCTTTTACTGCCTGGGATCAAATCCAGCTTTACTACTCTCTAGCTGTATGAGTTTGATCAAACCCTGTAAACATTCTGACCTTCAGTTTCTTCAACTAGAAAATGGAAATGGTAATGGTACTTGCTTCATAAAGTTGTTGTAAAGAATAAATGAAATGATGCATGTAAGATTTATGTAACAGTTAATAAATTTATGTGATAGTTTCACAGTCCAGATTCTTTGAAGTTGGGGAAGATGTTAACCTGATTAACCATCATCAATCCTTTTCTTTAAGGCAATGTAACCCTATATGTACCTTGGAGTTTTTGCAGTTAGTTTCTAGATCTTGAGCTTGTAAATTTTGTGTCTCTAGCACTTGTCTTCCTTTTGCCCTAGCAGTAGTCTTATTAGAGAGTAGCTTATCTCTTCAGGGAAGCTACAGCTTTTGAGCTACTGATGTGTGTTGCTCTTACCATTGTTTTAATTCTTTATTTTAAATCTCAACTAGATTTCGTTGCTCCTTACAAACTATCATTCTGCCTTACCTTTGTTCTCCAGACCCTTTACTGTGTTATGTCATCTTGTAATTGGGAACTGAGTTTCAAGACGTGAGTCATAAAGGCAAAATTTTATTGATGCATTCTTACTATTCCAAGTTATTGCTGTTTTGGGCAGTGATATACCTTGTTTCACAGAGTTCCAATGAAGGATTGTCTAAACAGATAATGTCAGAGAAGCGAACTTGTAATAACCATTAATTATGGTTACATTGTATGACTGGGAAGAGTATTGATTTTAAAAGGAAAGAAAATAGAATATTTCTGTGTATGATCTATGTTTATGTGGCTTTGTACCCATGATTCAGAAAAAAATTTCCCGAAGAAAAAGCAGTGATTATTTATTCAACTAACTGTATTTTTGTTAACCTTTAATATATTTGGGAACAGAGTGAACTGGACACCTGAAGAACTCTCTCTTTGAATTTAGAAATTTAATGTTAAAGCTGTCTTTTTTATTTGCATTTGTAATTGAGGTGACTGGATACTTTCAAAAATGTCACATTCAAGTTGGAATTTGAGAGAAAATAAGCATTTATTCTTGAACTCGTTCACTTCTTTCTTCCCATCTTCTTCTCACTCGCTTCAAGTAAATTTTTATTCCTCTCACTCCAAGGAAATATCTGAAATGCTAGGTTAACTATTTCCTACATGTTGGAAAAATCAATAGTTAAGTCTCTGACTTTCTCTTACTTGACCTCCCAGCAGCATTTGGCATGGTTGACCACTTGAAACAGGTTCTTTTCTCAGTTCCTTGATACCACTGTTACCTATTTTCTCTCTTATTTTTTACTAGTCACTCTTCTGCCTACTTTGCTGGCTACACAAACTGTTTGCTGGCTACTAGATTTCCGAATGTCAGTGTCCAGGGTCTCTGCTGTGGTTATCTTCTCTGTTTACACTCACTTCCTCTAATCTCAATTCATCTCCTGGCTTTAAATACTACATATGCTATTGATTCTCAAAATTCTGTCTTTAACTCAGATCTCCGTACAAGCTTTAGGCTCATAGATTGAAGAGCCTACTCAGTTTCTGTAATTAATAGGTACAAATAGAATTTCTTCTGTTTCCATCAAATTTACTACCCTATAAGCCTACCATCTCCTGCCCTATAAGCCTACCATCTCATGAAATGATACTGCCGTTCCCACAATTGCTTATACCAAAAACAGGAATTATCCTACATCTACGTTTATATATATATATATATTTATCAATATAAAAAACCAAACCCATTGCCATTGAGTCGATGCAATGATGTAGATTTCAATCTACCATCTGGCTATTCATTTTCTATTTATCCCATCCATTCTTTGTTCTCCTTTTCCTCAGTCTCTTCTTTAATCTTGAATTAATTATTTTTTATGATTTTGTTTTACCTCTCTTGTTGGTTTATTAGCTGTTTTTGTTTTCTTAGGTTAGTGGTTGCTTTTACATTTACAGTGTACGTCTTCAACAGTTTACGTTCAAGTGATATTATACCTTCACATATAAGAATCGTAAGATGGACATTATGTTAGAAGACTCTGGCTCATTATTTAAATCTTCTATTAATAAGCCATAACCCTACTTAAGTTGCACATGTAGGTTCTGGCTAACTTTTTGTAGTCCGTGGTTCCAATGACAATTTAGTTTTCAGTGCTTTTGTGGTACTATTTTGGTGTACTTGGTTTTTCTAGTGCCTGTGGGGCTCCCACTAGTCTTTAATGGTTCCACCTTGAGGGATGGAAGGCACTTTCTCTGACCATGTCCCCTGGAGACTTTAGACAATGGAAGGGAGAGAAAGGGAATCCTCAGCCTTTAGGGATGTAGAGCATTTTCCTGGGTCAAGCTGTTTATTGTTAAAAGGACTCCCATTTGATCCAGGGGAGGATTATGCCTTTTTGGGATGCCTTCTTCTGGTAGGCTGGGAATTGGGAAATGCCAGGCCTGAGTCACATTCTGCCACTAGATAGGAATTTGTTAGATGCTGGAATACTGTGTTCTTCCTCCAGACCTAGGGTACCACCAGACCTACTACTTCTTTCCAGCTTTGGAGTTCTCCTATGGTTTTCTGTTGAGTTATTTTCAGGGTTTATAGTTGTATTTAGGAGCCCTAGTGGCGTAACAGTTAAGTTTTCAGCTGCTAACTAAAAGGTTGGTGGTTCAAACCTACCCAGCGGCTCTGTGAGAGAAACACCTGACAATCTGCTCCTGTAAAGGTTATAGCCTAGAAAACCCTATGGGGAAGTTCTACTGTGTCACACAGGGTCGCTATGAGTTGGAATTGATGTGATGCCACCTAACAACAACAACAACAGTTGTATTTAATGAAGAAGAGCAGAAAGAGTCAACCCCATGCCATCTTGTACAAACCAGAAGTCATGTATTTATTCTTTTTAAAAAGTATCTTCTGTTATTTACATGAATTTTGAGTTGTAGGTACAAAATGCACTTGAGCTCAGTCTTCTATATTCCACACCGCAGTTGAAGTGTTTTCTAATACATTATTTTCACAATGGAGTAGCTTGAGAACAAATACTTGCATCCTTGCATGATGCTTTAAAGAATATGTGTTGCTTCTTTAGAGTATAAGGAGAAGACCTCTGTAAGCATCTAATTGTGAGCTATTGAGAAGCTGAAGTGTAGAAAAGCATAAATAATGGAGAAAGTTTGAAAAGAAATAAGAATTTTCTGGGGAATGTTGTCTTTTTTGGGAAGTTTTTATTTTCTTCACCTCTTAATGGTGTCATTCAAATATATCTGCTGCTTCAGTGGTAGGAGTGTAAGCTATGATATGCCCTCTTTTCTTTCCTGGGCAGAGAATACATTAGTCATTTTATTTAAATATTGTACATATTTTTTTCTTGATTAGTCAGTGTTGGTGGCAATGCTATTTCTTGTTAGTTTAGCTAGCAATGTTTAATTTTGCTAAACCAAGTGATATTATCAACAAATTCCTGTTCACATTAATCAATGTACATTTTTTTTAAAAAAACACTCTCTAGGCACTAATTAGGTATAAAAAATCTTGCCTGACAGCCACCAACACATATGGCTCTCATTTTTAATTTCAACTCTCTGGAATTGCCTCATCTATTACTGTATGGAATCTGATCAGGAGAAAGGAACTTCAAGGGTTTTTAATAAAATCACGTATGAATTTATAAACAGTTAGATGGATTTCATTTGGAAAAGCAGTATGCTGCTTTCAAGTGGTAAACTTTAATTAGCGCAAATAAAATTTTACACGAATCAATTAGCAAACATGTGAGTGCCTCTTATATGCCCTGCATTCTGGTAGGCTATGAGAAATATACATGAGGCAGGGTACTTTCTGTGACTCACAGCGTGGGTGTGGAGATAAGAGTGCCCATTTGAAATGGTTAACTGTGAATCTGGGACACTGATCAGCAGTAAAGAACAAGCCCAGGGAAGGGAAATACCGAGTAAGTGTCTGCTGGAGTAGCCAAGAAAGTTTTTTTGAGTAGGAAACACATGGACTTGATATGAAAGAAGATGAGCTTTGGAATGGCATAAATGAGACAAAAAGAAATGAGAAAAAACCCAAGGGAAGGATAACAGACCAGACCAAGGATTGGGAGGGAATCTGGCCAATGCTTCCCAAATGGAGGAGAGCAGCGTGTGCCAGGAAGAAATGGAAGTTTAGGGAAAAGAGATGGGAATGGATTGTTAGGGCAAGAAGAGCAAGACATGTGAGGATCTCCTGGTATCCTAAAAGAAAACAATGGCCATGTTTATCTTTGGGAATGTGAGTTCTTTGGTGACAAGAATTAACTTTTTGGTTCTCTATTCCCAGAATCTAGTTCTCCAAACACTTGTGGAATGAAAGAATAATGGAGAGTCTAAGCATAGTTGTTTTCAGCTCATGGATCCAACTTTCATGGTTCATCCTCACCCTCTTCTCCTCCCCAGCGTTCTCCAAATGTTCCAATTCTTGTTTACTTGAGCCCACCCTTCCTCACAGTTGTACTGTACTGAATGTGCCAAGCTACTTTTAACTGAGACAATCTTGCTTATGTTAAGTTTTATTTTATTTTTTGAGTCAAAAATTCTCTTCTACAATTATGAAGTGGATTCCTCTTTTTCTTCTTTATGACAAATTTCCATGGTGATTTTCTTTTTGTCTCATTGTTTTATGGTAAATGCTTGCTCTGAAAACCCAGACCTGAAATAGATTTTTTTTTTTAATCTATAAAAAATTGTAGGGTTTTTACTTTGACTTTTAGGTGAACAATGTAGTTACTGAAATGTTCTTTCTGAGCTTTTTTCATCAGAATTATTTGGACATTTAAAAAAATTGAGTTAGGACAAGAGCAGCTCTTTTCTTAAATAATCTATGACAACTAAAATGTCCTTGAGGTTAGGGACAAAGCATGATTTATCTCCCTGACCCTGCAGCCCACCAGACACCAAGTACTTGCTTGGTAAAGTTTACCAAATTGAACTCTTTTATTTCCTTTGCAAAACTTTTTTTGTTTTTTCCCAACTCCTACTGGTGGTTACCCAATGTGTGTCAGAGTAGAACTGTGTTCCATATGGTTTTCAGTGGCTCATTTTTCAGAAGCAGATTGCCCGGCCTTTCTCCTGAAGTGCCTATAGGTGAAGCTGAACCTCCAACTTTTTGGTTAGCAGCCAATTGTGTTAACCATTTGCACTATGCAGGGACTCTTCAAATTGACTTAGTAGCATAAATAAATGCTTCTCTAAGTTTCAAATAAAAATTCAAGTCAAAAGGACACTGTGTTTACCTAAGCTACTGCTATGCATACCCGTGGATAGAAGGGAGTTTCAGAATCTGGTTCTTGCTTTGTGAATCCTGTAATCAAGTTGAGTGGCCCAGGCTTGCAAGCAAGGAACAGTTGCCTAAAGATATGAGAACCCTTAGGAAGCCTTGTCCTTTCTTCAAAGACATCAAGTTGGGGAAGGAGCAGTGTTATGACTATTTTTAATATTTTTTTATAAAAATCAAATGTGACTATACTAAGTTTACATAACCAGAAACTCCACCTGAAGCGGTTAAGAGTACAGGCTCTAAGGGCACACTGCTTGGGTTTGAATCCCTGGCTCAGCCCCTGGTTAACTGCGGGAATGTGAGCAAGTTACTTAACTTCTCTGAATCTCAGCTGTCTCTTCTAGAACATAAGAAACTAGGGTTGTAGGAGGATTAAATTGAAAGAGTTTACCATACCATTGTTGGTTGAATGCTTGCCACACACAGTGCCTAGCACCGTGTGTGGCAAGCATTCAACCAACACTAGTAGTAGTTACTATTTTCATTTAAAGAGCGTATGTTTATTAGTTTTTGAGGGCTGCCCTAACAAAGTACCATGAATTTTTTATAGTTCTGGAGGCTAGGAGTCCAAAATCAAGGTGTTGGCAGGGCCACGCTCCCTCTGGAGGCTCTAGGAGGGAATCTTCCCTTGCCTCTTCCTGTCTTCTGGTGGTGACCAGCAATCCTTGTTGTCCCTTGGCTTGCAGCTGGGTCATTCCAGTCTCTACCTCTCTTGTCACATGGTCTTCCACTCTCTGTATATATATCTGTGTCTTCACTTGGCCTTCCTATAAGATCATCAGTCATTGGCTTTAGGACCCACTCTAATCCCATATGTCATCACCTTAACTAATATCTTCAAAGATCCTATTCCCAAATAAGGTCATTTTCTGAGGTTTCAGATGGACATGAATTTTAGGGAGACTCAATTCAACTCACTACAGACTGTCACGTTTATATGCTGTTCCCTGGAATTCTATCAGCTCCATGTAATAACACTGTTAATCTCATTCTTATCAGAAACTGTGACTAGCAATTAAAGATGACTTTAATTAAGATGGGATAATTAATTCATGTCTTAATAACTGTTGTGTGTTTGATGAGATGTGTCAGAACAAAATATTTAAAAACAAAAGAGACAGAAGCAAAAAGAAAAAAGTGTGTGTAGGGGTGGGGGGGTAGATCCTTGGTGGTGAGAAGGTTGGAAATTTCTAGGGCAGACACAAAGTGCAGTGGAGAGTATGGAATGAGGGAGCAGTGTGAGGGCAGGAGGAATGGGGTGCTCATCATCTGTGGCCTCATCTCTTGCCATGCTCCCCCTTCAATCTCTGCTCTTCTGACACTCTGGCCTTCTTTCAGTTCTTCTAACATGTCATCTTTCCCCTCTGCCTGTAAAATTTCTTCAGGCTAATCCTTCAGGTATCAGTGAAAATACCACTTTCTTCTGGGAATCTTCATGATGTCCTCGATTATGCCAGGTCTTATCTCTAAATTCTTCCTTAGCACTGGGCACTTGTTCTGTTATCCATTTGTTCATATTTACCTTCCCTGTTGATTGTAAGCTCCACGAGAACAGAGGCTGCCTCTGATGCCCCATCCCCCCAACAGGTCCTAGCACATGGATGGTACTCAACAATTACAAGCTGCTTCATTGGTGGGGAAAAAGAAACTCAAGGTCCTTCCATATTCTTCCCCATCCACCTGCTCCTATCTGCCTTGGTGGCAACAGTGCTGAGAACAATGCTTATAACCTAGAGGGTGGGAACAATTGGCATTGTCAGCAATTAATGGACAAGATTTTCCATTTTATTATTTTCTATGTTTTCCTCTTCTACTAATAACATAAGCCTATCAATGGCCTCCAGATTTCCCATTTGTAACACACAGGGCCTCCCCCGCTGGATTCTAACAGTACTAGAAGCCACGGGAGAGAGCAGCTACTGTGAACTCTGAGCTCTAGGGAAGAACCCAAGGATTTGGGAAATCTCCAAGGGCATTCATTCAACAGTAATATAGTAATAATAATAACCCAAACCCAGTGCTGTCTAGTCAATTCCGACTTATAGTGACCCTATAGGACAGAGTAGAACTGCCCCATAGAGTTTCCAAGGAATGCCTGGCAGATTCGAACTGCCGACCCTTTGGTTAGCAGCCGTAGCACTTAACCACTACGCCACCAGGGTTTCCAGTAATAATAATAGCTGCCACTTAGTAAGTGCTTATCTTGAGCCATCTCATTTAACCCTCACCACAACCTTATGAAGTAGGCACTTTTATTACCCCCTTCTACAGATAAGAAAACTGTGGACAGTGCAGCAAAGCAACTTTCCCAAAGTCACAAACATTACAGGTGTAAGGCCATATTTTGAACTTGAGCTCTAAACCACTATGTGATTTTGTATCTCATAGGTCTTGGTCCAGGTAATCATATGTCAAGCATGAAACTAGATTCCAAAAGAGCCAAATCTCAGACCTTGGCCTTGGGGAATCTGCAGTTGGATGGGGAATTAGGGAAAAAAGTCAAACAGGTGTTGTTCTAAAGACAGGGCTAGTGGATGTATTGGGGGCAGGGTAGATGACAAACCCCAGGAGGGGAACATGTCCTCCTACCCGGGAGGACAAGTCACGTGATAGACATTTTAATCCAATTTGTACCCTGCACAACCACAGGCATTCAAATAAGCATTTGTAGAGTTTGGACAATTTATGTTCCTGAGATACCCTAAAAGCAGGTTAATCCTCAGGCTCCCTGAGATTTTTTTTTCTTAGCCTAGTGTCAGCTTCTCCCCAGACAAAGGGTGTGTTTCTTGCACTTAAAAGGGAAGAAAGCGGACTCCAGCTTTGGAAGTATACGGTGTAATTTTAAGTTATTAGACCATTATTAATGTGCTGGAGTACATTTCCAAAATGTTCCTCTAGGCCTGAGAATCAAAGAAAAATTACTCTATTAATCTGCTTAGTATTTGCTCTCTAAAAAGTGGCTAATTTGTACATTTGTGGTTTAACATTTTCAAAGACTCTTAAAAAGGAGATATTTATTACCTACTCATGGCTAAATACATTTAGTGCTGGTCTTCTCTCCTTCTTGTTTTGGATTCCGAGGATGTTTTCTACACAACCCTGTGGCATATCTTGGCAGTACCATCAGAACAACTGTTGTTCTCTTGTTTCTTCTTTGGGCTCACTCAAACGCAGGTGAGTAAATGGATGTCCATGACAAGTTTAGGTTTTATAATTCAGAAACTAAAAATTTTAGTTGATTGGCTATTGGTTGACCAAGCTATATAGAATAATGAATGGAGTGTGAGAAGGTAAAGACTTGAGCTACTAATTGTTACTACTGGTGAAGTCAACAAATATTTATTGAATGTCTACTGTGTGTTAGGCACTGGGCTAAGCTCTGGAAAAACAAAAGTGTGTAAGACAATATGGCCCCTGCCTTTTATGGAACTTCCACAGTATGGGAAAGACTTTGATATTTTGAGGAACTAATAAAAGATCAACCTGGTTTTAGTGTAAAGAAAAGATTGGGAGTGGCACATAATGAAGTTATAGAGGACATGAGAGGGTCCAAAGAGGTGCTTTCAGACCACAATAAAGGCTTTGTAGCCTAGTCTATGTGCAGTTAGGAAGAAGGGGGGGTGGCACAAAAGGTTAAGCAGCTCAGCTGCTAACCAAAAGGTTGGTGGTTCAAATAGACCCTGAAATGCCTCGGAGGAAAGGTCTGGTGATCTTCTTCCAAAATATCACAGCCATTGAAAATTCTATGAGCACAGTTCTACTCTGACACACATGGGGTTGCTATGAGTTGGGATCAATTCAACGGCAACTGGTTTTTTGTTTGGTTTTGGTTTTTGTCGATAAAATGAATTGTTCTAGTTCAGACTCTGCTGGTTGCAAGAAACAGTAACCCACATGAACTAGTTCAAGTAAAGAGGGTTTATTTTCAGGTTTATCACAGATTTCTTATTGTTCAGTTGTGAGGGTTTTTGGTTTACTTTATGTTGAGATGTAATCCATACTGAAGGGTGTAATCTTTGATCATCATCAGTAGGTGCTTCAAGTGTTCTTCGGTTTCAGCAAGCAAGGTTGTATCATCTGCATATCACAGATTGTTAATTAGTATTAAAGTTGTCAAGGATTTCCTTTTACTGGGATCCATATTTGACACTCATGGAAGCAGAAGTCAAGACAGCAAATGATATATTACATTGGGCAAACCAGCTGCAGTGTTAAAAGCCAAAGATGTCACTTTGAGGACTAAGGTGTTCCTGACCCAAGCCGTGGTATTTTCAATCACTTGATATGTATGTGAAAGCTGGACAATGAATAAGGAAGACTGAAGAAGAATGGATGCTTTTGAATTATGGTGTTGACAAAGAATATTGAATACACCATGGACTGCCAGAAAAACAAACAAATCTGTCTTGGAAGAAGTATAGCCAGGATACTCCTTAGAAACAAGGATTGCGAGACTTCATCTCACTTACTTTTGACATGTTGTCAAGAGGGACCAGTCCCTGGAGAAGGACATCATGCATGGTAAATTAGAGGGTCAGTGAAAAAGCAAAGACCTTCAATGAGACAGACTGACACAGTGGCTGCAAAAAAGCAAACACAGCAACGATTGTGAGGCTGGTGCAGGACCTGGCAACATTTCGTTCTGTTATACGTAAGGTCACCAGGAGTTGGAAACAACTCGATGGCACCTAATAACTACAACAACATCACAGTTTAGTGTCTTGGTTTCCCAACTCCAGCTTCCTTAGCGTGAAATCGAATAAATTTTAGCTCATCTCCTTTTGGGTAGAGTCTTTCACAAAAGGCTTTGTCACAAGACCTGTAATGAGCTACAGTGGTCAGTTGTCCATCCCTGACCAAGGCAGTTATGGTTGGCAGAATGTGGTCACATGGTACAACCCTAACCTTTGACCCCTAGTGGTTGGGGAAAGCAAGGCATAGCAAGCTATCTCGTTAGATAATGTTGTAGATATGTGAAAACTTTACCTTGTCAACCCCATGTAGCTTTAGAGGGTCAAATGAGATATTTTCAAGAACAAAATAAAATTAATTATTTTTTAAAAATTAACTAATTGTTAATATGTAAAGACGATAAGACTGTGATGGTCTGGTAGAGGTTAATAATTTTTTTCCCTCACTGCCAGACCACTCTAAGTAATGTACCAATGTATACAAGAAAACGTGTTAAAGCACCCAAGAAGTCTGAGGAATAAGGCAGAGAGAAAATCATTCCAGTCATTTAAGCATTATCTCCCAAGACCAGATCTCTTGATCTGAATACTGGTGGCTAAAGTGATAATTAACTCTTCAAATTCTAGTTGGAGCTAATTTGATGATACTGTCAGAAACCTGTAATATCATTCTGAGTAAGAATGATAAGTGTGGGAATAACTAAAATGTGACTTAGTGACTGGAATACGCCTTACAAAACAGAGGATGAGAAGTTGACATTGGTAAAAGGGTTCCTGTACTTCTTTATTTAATGAATGACGCTGCCCCCTACAAGTAGATGTGTTAGCCATTATTCTGTTAATGCAGAATTGAATTACCTGTTCAATGTGAGAAATCATCAGAATAGATCCTTTCAGAGAGTGCTTCTAAGATTTTTTTTTTTTTTAATGATGAAACCGAAAAGGAGAAATTAGAACCAGAGTTTGTGTGACACAGAGTATCCTGGATGTTAAATGTTCTTCTGGTAAAACTGAGGTAGGAGCAAGGAGCAGTTTGATAAGTGACTTCCTGAACATTCCTACTTTGCTGGTTTGAGTCCTAGTCTCTTAAGAGTCCAGGGCAATGTAATGAAGGAAACCCTGAGCAGCAAAACTGGGTTCAAATCTTGGTGGCCTCTTATTTGTGGGACCTTGTTCAAGCAACTGAACCTCAATCACTTCCATATATGTGGCAGGAAGTTAGCAGCACTTTTTATGTTGCCTTGCAATTCTGACTGAGGTCCCGGAGCCAGAAAACGAAGGATATTAAATGTTCACACGTATTTTTCAATGAAGCCCCAGACCATTTATATAGAATTTGCTAAGGGGTAATTTAAAAAATATCATAGTCTATCACCTACTTCAAGAGTAACAAAAGGAGAAGAGAATTTCTTTGAAGATGTGGGTGAAGGAGTGTGCTTCCCCCACCTCAGACCCACCACTTATAGAAGAGGGTACATTTTCAAGAGGGGAGATTAACCTCCCTGGAAGTTGCTGCTATTGCCACTGAGATACTAGAGTCCAACTTGGGGAAAGAGTCTTCATTTGATGCCCATTATCTCCTTCAGTTCACCTCCTAAGTGAGGTTTTCCCTGACTATTGAATTTTGCAATTTTCTTTCAGGATCCCTCTCTTCCTCCCCTGCTTTATTTTTCCCCATAATACCTATTACCTTCTAATTTAATATATAATCATTAGTCATTTAATTCATTTTCTGTCTTCTGCCACTAGAATATAAATTGCATGTGGAAAGAGTCCTTGCTTTGGTTATTGCTGTCATCCCAGTACTCTGAACAGTGTCTGGCAAGTGAATGTAGCTCAATCAATTCTTGAAGTAAATTCAGTTGTGTCCTACGGAGTTTGGAGGATGCAGGGGACCTAGCTCTCTAAACGGGACAATTTCTGGAGAGGACCTGAGGACAGCTTAAGTAGAGCAGGCTGCAGAGGGAGCAAGGAAGATAAGAACATGGACCAGGTATGTGCTGAAGGTGGTAAGGCACTAAGGGTGCCACAGAAGGGCACCAGAAGGACAGCCTGCTGGGCCAGTATGTGGTCAGAGCAGGGCCAGAGGGGGTGAGATTACAACCAGAAGAAGGGGCATCCCAGGTCCAGCAAACAGAACAAGAAGTGGTGTCATAAGGATGATTCTCTGAGCCAGCATTGGGCATCTGCCACAATTGGGGGGCCCCAAAGCCAGGACAAAATTGCACCAGTCAGGAGAGGCCTTTCCTGTCCCTCTCTTTCTCCTCTCCCTCTCTTTCTTCTCTCCTCTGCTCCAACCCTGGAGGAAAGGGAGCAAGATGAGTGAGCAGGGCTGAGGGGTGGAAGACTGAGGTAGGGAAACGGTAAGGATGCTGAGTTCACCACCACCTTCCCACCGGAGGTTTCCAAACCTGAGCCCAACTCAAGTTCAGAGCAGAAAGAAGTTTAAATCTACCGAGAGAGTTAAGTTTGTTATTAGTTTAGCTTAATTAGTAAAGAATTTCTGCAACAACAGCAACTCGAAAGGTTTGGATAGAAAGCTTAAGGGGCAGTGAGTTTATGTTAATGGGGGAGGGATGATTGAGAAAAGGAGGGTGAGAATGGTTGCACAACTTGAAGCATGCAATCAATGTCATTGCATTGTACATACAGAAATTGTTGAAATGGTGTATGCTTTCTGGTGCATATTTTCAACAAAAAAATTAATTATTTTTTAAAATGAGACTAATTGTTCATATGTACAAGTGCTGAGAAAAGATGGGGGATCTGCTTGAGATTGTATTGAGGGATAACTCTTCAGGAGCAGGTTTAAAGAGCAATGATAAGTGAAAAAAAATAATTTTCTTTCTGTTGGCACCCTACTGAGTCAGCACTCCCAATAAGCTTGGGGCACATGAAATCAGTGATGTGAAGTGTGTAAATTGCCTAGCACACTGCCAGCACACAGTAGGCCTTCAACACATGTCTGTGGTTGGTCGTCCCATGGAGCCTTCAGGAAATGTTCCCAATGAGACTCCTGCTCTCTGCCTCATTTCCCTACTTAATTTGCGTATTTCTGTGTTTTCTGGGCCCTTCTATGGAAATTTCTCTGACATCTCCTTTTAGCTTGCCCAAAGTAGAGACTATGAATTTACCTCCCTTCATGTTCTCATGATTCCTAGTGATCAGAATGATGATTTTTCAGGACAGTTAAAATTATGGAGAATTTATTAAAATACCAAGCACTCCTCTAAGTTCTTTGCTTGTATTATCTTATTTAATGCTCACAACATCTCTAAAAGGTAATTACAGACAGTGAAATGAAGCTTTCCAGAGGCTGTAGAGGTGCCCTGATAGCACAGTGGTGAAGTGCTCGGCTGCCAACTGAAAGGTCGATGGTTAGAACCCACTAGCCGCTGCGTGGGATAAAGATGTGGCAGTCTGCTTCCCTAAAGATTTACAGCCTTGGAAACCCTGTGGGTCAGTTCTATTGTGTCCTATAGGATGGCTATGAATCAGAATCGACTTGATGGACAATGAGTTTTTTATGGGTAGAGGCTGTAGAATTCCGCAAGTGTCAGATGTGGTGTTTGAACACAGGTCTGTCCGGTTTCACAGAATGGCCAAAATGACCAGCAAAGGAAACTAGCTGAGGCTCCTCCCACCTCCTGATAGGTGAAACGGGCCCACTTTAGGAACGTGCATTCACTCTCTACTACACACCTTGTCCTAAGATTCATTTTCTTTGTGGGAGTAGGAGGGTTAATATGATTCCCCTCACGGTGCTCCCTACATGGAAGGTATATTTTGTAATCTCATCACACATCTGCAAGATGAAACCAGCTTTCTTGGTTCACCAGGTAAAATCAATGCTTCAGCTCAAAATCCTTGAGCTGCAGTTATTGAAGGTACCGGTCCAAGCAGAAACACTAGTCGTCTAGGCCAAAATATTAGTAAGGACCCCCTTGTCTATTTCTAATTAAGTGTATCTCTAGGTCCTCTGCCACATTTATCCTACTTGCCTGAGTGTTTATGCAATGATGAATCAGCAGGCAGGGGCCAGTTGCTTTTGCATTGACTTGAAACCCTCCACGGTCTGATGTCCTCAGAAGCAAGCCAGAGCCCTGTGAGTGATGGCCACCAGGTTGCTAACTCCTATAGGTAAGCAGATTGCATGGCTTAGCTGGTTGAATGCAGGGCCTTGTAGAGCTTCCCAGCCCTCAGCCTCTTTCTACAACCTCACTGCTGCATCTTCCCAGTTAGTGCCCTCTGAATTAATAAGGTGCTACTCAAGTGCATAAACTCTCCCAGTGAATGAGAAAGTGCTGCTGGAGAAACATTTCCATGGCTCTAACTAGGGTGCCAGCATTTTCTTGCTCTGAGTGCTGCATTTTACCCAACTGATAAAAGGATTTCTGTTATTATTTGGCTAGCTGTAGGTATGTGCGATTTTTATTAGCTCTTCGTTTGTAAGTAAAGTGCTTTTTTGGAACACAGGTGCACTAATACATATAGCTGGCATGTTCTCCAGGAAGAACATGAATCACAATTCAGATTTTTTATTTGCTTATTATTTATAGATCAGCTCATGTTGTTAGGCAGATGCTGGATCTCAGTCTGATTAGCAACTGCTCTGCCAGTATAGGGAGCTCTCGATCATTTCAAATCTTTCCTTTGGCCCAAGGCACGCAGATTAGATTTGGTTTCCTGAACTACTGTTTGTTGCTGATCCCTTCCTGCCTAAAATCAGGATACTCATAAGGCAGCAGAAAGAGGCCTGGCGATATATTTTGATGGCTTTGGCTGCAAAATGGGGATGATGTAGCCTTTGGCCACACCTTGGCACTTGCACACATTGCCGTGGTGTTTAGGAAAAGTCGCTAATCCTCCAGAAGTGACCTCTGCTAGGTTTCCCATCATCCAAGTAATCGTGTTTAGAACACTACTTCCTTTCAGAGAAAAAACATGGGGAATTTTCTCTGGATTTCTGCAAGCATCACTCCTTTCAGATCTAGCCATTCTGAATATTTCATGGTTGTATATATTTAATAAATTTACACTGGGCTCATTCTTAATGCATTCATGATATTTACTCTCTCAGGCAACTCTGTTTTTAACAACGTCAATGGCAGAATCAAGGCATGCTGGCAGGAATGCTGGCCTTGGCTAGTAATGACAGCTACCATTTGCTGAGCCCCCTACTGTGTGGCACACAGAGCAAGGCCCTTAAGTATGTTCCATCTGTTCCTTATCATACCCAGGCCACGTGTGTATGATCACCCACAATTAATAGAGAACATTACCAAAGTCACACTGCAACTAATGGACAGAGCTAGTACTCCAATCCACATTTGTCCATCCAAGTATCTATGGAGTTATTCCCTGTTGGATCCCAGAAGGGTTTCTTACTCCCCGAGCTTCACTTTTTTCATCTGTACAAATGGGAAAATAATACCCATGCAGTTTATTTTTCTGGAGATGTTACTGGAGAATGGCCTCGGTTCTTCAGTGTAGGAAATAATTCAAACACTGAGACAAAGAGTGTCAAGCAAGCAAGGGGTTTTATTAGTTAAATTAGCAGAGGGTTAATAGCGAAAGTACACTTGACCAGAAAGCGTCAGGTGGGCTGCTCAGAGGGAGAGTCTGAAAGCCCTGATAATTGTTTTCTTGGGGTTTTATACCCTTTTTTTCTTACCTCTTCCTGTTAACGTTTAACAGCCAAGTCAGTGACCTTAACAAGTTAGGGCCAATCTTACTGAGGAATGTCACCACCCCTCTCTTCTTCCTCCTCTGGGTAAGCTCTCCCCCTCCCCCTTACAGAGCAACATGGAGAAAAATTGAAATAATGTAAGAGGAGCTGCTGTGTAAGTCCTAAAGTGCTATACATACAAGAAGTTTTAGTATAATGGAAGCCGAAGAGACATGCATAAGCCCCAAACAGGGTAGATTCTAGAACCTTTAAGGCTGACCAAAGCAGGTAGACCAATTGGGAGATGTAACAAAAGACCCAGGCAACTAAATATTATTTCTCCTTCCACATTTAGTTCTGCCTATATCTTGGCTTGAAATAAAACTTTTGTCCTGCCTCTATGTCATGCATAGCATACAAAATAAACTTTTTTTTATGATACACTTTTTTTTATTGTGCTTTAGGTGAAAGTTTACAGCTCTCGTTAGTTTCTCAAGTAAAAATTTATACACACATTGTTATGTGACCCTAGTTGCTATCCCTATAATGTGACCGCACAAGCCTCCTTTCCACAGCAAATTTCCCATGTCCGCTCAACCAGCTCCTATCCCTTTCTGTCTTCTCATCTCACCTCCGGACAGGAGCTGCCCATTTAGTCTTGTGTATCTACCTGAACTAAGAAGTACACTGTTCATGAGTATCAGTTAATGTCTTATAGTCCAGTCTATTTTTTGTCTGAAACTCTTCCATTAGTTTCAGTAGTGTTCTTGTGGATTCTTTGGAGTTTTCCGTGTATAAGGTCATATCATTTGCAAATAGGGATACTTTTACTTCTTCCTTACCAATTTAATTTAGATACCCTTTATTTCTTTTTCTTGCCTTATTGCTCTGGCACAATGTTGAATAACAGTGGTGATAAAGGGCATCCTTGTCTGGTTTCCATTCTTAAGAGGAAGGTTTTCAGATGCTCCCCATCTAGGATGATGTTGGCTGTTGGCTTTGTACAAATGCCTTTTCTTATGTTGAGGAATTTCCCTTCTATTCCTATTTTGCTGAGAGTTTTTATCATGAATGGGTGTTGGACTTTGTCAAATGCCTTTTCTGCATCAATTGATAAGATCATGTGGTTCTTGTCTTTTGTTTTATGTATGTGATGGAGTACATTGATTGTTTTTCTAATGTTAAACCACCCCTCCATACCTGGTATGATTCCCACTTGGTCATGGTGAAATTTTTTTTTTTTTTGATATGTTGTTGAATTCTATTGGCTAGAATCTTGTTGAAGATTTTTGCATCTATGTTCATGAGGGATATTGGTCTGTAACTTTCTTTTTCTGCCTTTACTGGTTTTGGTATGAGGGTTATGCTGGCTTCATAGAATGAGTTTGGGAGTATTCCATCCTTTTCTATGCTCTGAAATACCTGAAATACCTTTACTAGTAGTGAAAGTTTGGTAGAATTCTCCAGTGAAGCCGTCAGGGCCAGGGCTTTTTTTTTGTTGGGAGTTTTTCAATCTCTTCTTTTGTTATAGGTTTATTTAGTCTCTCTATCTCTGTTTGTGTTAGTTTAGGTAGGTAGTATGTTTCTAGAAATTCGTCCATTTCCTCTAGGTTTCCAAATTTGTTGGAATACAGTTTTTCATGTATTCCGTTATGAGTGTTTTCATTTTATATGGATCTGTTGTGATATCGCCCATTTCATTTCTTATTTGGATTATTTGCTGCCTCTCCTATTTTTCTTTTGTCAGTGTGGCCAATGGTTTTTTGATTTTGTTGATCTTTTTGGAGAAACAGCTTTTGGTCTTGTTAATGCTTTCAATTTTTTTCTATTCTCTATTTAATTTAATTCTGCTCTAATTTTTATTCTTTAATTTCTTCTGGTGCCCACGGGCTTCTTTTGCTGCTGTCTTTCTACTTGTTCAAGTTGTAGGGTTAATATTTTGATTTTGGCCCTTTCTTCATTTTGAATGTGTGCATTTATGGCCATAAATTGACCTCTGAGCACTGCTTTTGTTGTGTCTCAATGATTCTGGTAGGATGTGTTTTCACTCTCATTTGATTCTGTGACTTTCTTTATTCTGTCCATAATTTCTTCTATAACCAGGTAGTTTTTGAGCAAGGTGTTGTTCAGTTTCCATGTATTTGATTTTTTTTTTTTCCTTGCTTTTCTGTTATTTATTTCTACTTTTATGGCTTTTTGGTCAGAAAAAATGCTTTGTCATATTTTGATGTTTTGGATTCTGTTAAGGCTTGCTTTGTGGCCTAATGTGTGGTCTATTCTAGAGAATGTTCCATGTGCTTTGGAAAAGAAAGTATACTTGGCTTCTGTTGGATGGTGTGTTCTGTATATGTCAATGAGAACAAGTTGGTTGATTATGGCATTTAGATCTTCCATGTCTTTACTGAGCTTCTTTCTGGATGTTCTGTTCTTTACTGAAAGTGGTACGTTGAAGTCTGCTACTATTATTGTGGAGCTGTCTGTTTCTCTTTTCAATGCTGTTTGAGTTTGTTTTATGTATTTTGGAGCCCTGTTGTTGAGCACGTAAATATTTATTATGGTTATGCCTTCCTGATGTATTGATGCTTTAATCATTATGTAGGGTCTTTCCTTATCCTTTGTGATGGATTTTGCTTTAAAGTCTGTTTTTTCAAAGATTAATGTTAATCTCTTTTGATTGTTGTTTGCTTGATATATTTTTTCTCCATCCTTTGAATTTTAGTTTGTTTGTGTCTTTATGTCAAAGGTGTATCTCTTGTAGGCAGCATATAGACAGATTGTGTTTTTTATCCATTCTACCACTCTTTGTCTCCTTATTGGTGCATTTAGCCCATTTACATTCACCATATTTATTGATAGGTATGAGTTTAGTGCTGTCATTTTGATGTATTTTTTTGTGTCTTGTTGACAGTTTCTTCTTTCCACTTAATCTTCTGTGCTGAGTTGTTTATCTTTTTGTATTTTCTTTTCATCTTTTTCATTGTTGTTGATTTTGTATTTGCCAACTCTTTGTTTTTCTTGGTTTTTATTTTGATGGGTAGGATTGTTGGTTTCCCTTATGATCACTTTAATATTTACCTCTATTTCTCTAAGTTTAAACCAATCTTTATTTCTTTATATTACCTTGACTTCCTCTCCATATGAAAGTTATATGACTACATTTTTTTAGTCCCTCTTTTTTGTTTTAATGTTGTCATCTTTTACATATTGATGTCTCTGTTTCCCTATTTTTAGTGTTTTAGCTTTGATTTATTTTGTGACTTCCCTATCTGGGTTGATATCTGGTTGCTCTATCCCATGTTCTCGTCTTGGGTTGTTATTTGATGTTACTGATTTTCTTTTTAGTATTCCTTGCAATTTTGGTTTGGTTTTTACAAATTCCCTAAACTTCTGTTTATCTGGAAATGCCCTAATTTTACCTCATATTTGAGAGACAGTTTTGCTGGTTGTTTAATTCTTGGCTGGGAATTTTTTTCCTTCGAGGCTTTTTATATGTCATCCCGTTGCCTTCTTGCCTGCATGGCTTCTGCTGAGTAGTTAGAGCCTACTCTTATTGACTCTCCTTTGCAGGTGACTTTTCAGTTATCCCTAGCCATTCTTAAAATTCTCTTTGGTTTTGGCAAGTCTGATTATAATATGTCTTGGTGACTTTCTTTTGGGATCTACCTTGTGTGGTGTTTCATGAGGTTCTTAGATAGATATCTTCTCATCTTTCATGATATCAGGGAAGTTTTCTTCCAATAAATCTTCAACAGTTCTCTCTGTATCCTCTGTTATCCCCCTCCCCTGCTCCAATTCTGGTACACCAACCACACATATGTTATTTATAATTCTTACAGTTTCTTCATTTTTTTATTTTATCTGATTTTTCCTCAAATAAGTTGGTGTCAAGTGCTTTATCTTCAGTTTCACTAATTCTGACTTTCATTGCCTCAATTCTGCTCCTATGACTTTCTATTGAGTTGTCCAATTCTGAAATTTTATTGTTAATCTTTTGGATTTCTGTTTACTGTCTTTCTATGGATTCTTGCAACCTGTTAATTTTGTCATTTTGCTCTTGTATAACCTTCTTAAGTTCCTCTATTGCCTTTTCTGTGTGTTCCTTGGGTTGGTCTGCATTTTGCCTGAGCTCGTTCCTGGTCTCTTGAAGAGGTCTGTATATTAGTCTTTCAAATTCTATCTCAGGTAATTCCAAGAAGTTCTCTTCCTCTGGAAGGTTTCTCAGTTCTTTATTTTGGTGGCTTGCTGAAGCCATCATGGTCTGCCTCTTTATGTGGTTTGTTATTGACTGTTGTCTCAGAACCATCAATAAGTTCTTATATTTATTTATTTTATGTTTGCTTACTGTGTCCTGGTTTCTTGTTTTGTTATGATATGCCCAAATAGGCTGGTCATGTGAGCCTCTTTCATTATTATCATCTCTGAAGCTCTTACGTTCTGTCTCCAGGTGATTAGAGCTTTTACTAGGTATGGACCCCAGGGGTCCATTTACTTTTCTTGTGTGGATTCAGCTCAAGTGTCCAGGTAGTCAGTTACCGAGTGTGTAGTGCAGGTTCTCACCTACAGTCTTAGATGGGTAGGGTTGATTGGAGTAGGTACAGGTATCTGCCTGCAGCAGGGGGTGGTCATGCACTGATCAAGGCAGGGGGCTGACTGCTAGCCCTGAGTGTCTGGGTAGAAGGTGTGTCCCTGGTCCCTAGAGCACATAGGTAGGTGGGTTTTTCAGCTGAACTATGGGCATCCAGTGCTGTTGGCTGTGAGAACTGGGAGTCACCACTTATTCTTGGACCCCTGTTATGGTGGCTTGGGCAGTCCTCAGGCCCCTGATGTGGGTAGGTAAGAACGCTGCTTAATGGGCAGGGTGGTGTTAAATGTCACCAATCTGCCACTCCCTCTTACAACAGCTACAGATGAAAATAGACTTCAGGTATATACCCTGTTATACTGTGCTAATGAGGGCCTACACTGTTGAAATGGGCCCTCACAGGTGTATTTAAGGGTGAGAGGCATTCAAAGCTTGTGGACCCCTTCTGCCTGTACCTAAGCAAAGGGGCTGTGCCTGTGCTGAGGTCCTGGCTTAGGGGAGCTGGCAGATTATTTTTTCCTGTTTGTTAATTTGTTCCCTCTCCAAAGCTGGGAGAATGGCTCAGAGCATGTGACAGGTCTTACTTCTAGATCAGGGAGCACAGCAATCACTGAAGCCAGACTGAGACCCAGAGCAGAGCAGGGAGGGGGCAGGTAAATGGAAGAGAGGTGATTCCCAAAAGGGTTTTTGTTTTTTTCATCCTCTCAGTAGGTATCTTGGTTATCTAGTGCTGCTATAACAGAAAAACCACAAGTGGATGGCTTTAACAAAGAGAAGTTTATTTTCTCACAGTCTAGTAAAATAGAAGTCCAAATTCAGGGCATCACTTCCAGGGGAAGTCTTTCTCTCTCTGTCAGATCTGGAGGAAAGTTCTTCTTATCAATCTTCCCCTGGACTAGGAACTTCTCTGCACAGGAACCCCGAGTCCAAAGGATGCGCTCTGTTCCCAGTGCTTCTTTCTTGGTGGTATAAGGTTCCCAACTCTGCTTACTTCCCTTTCCTTTTATCTCTTGAGAGATAAATGGTGGTGCAGGCCACACTGTAGGGAAACTCCATTTACATTGGACCCAGGAGGTGACCTGAGTAAGGGTGGTGTTACAATCCCACCCTAATCCTCTCAACATAAAATCACAATCACAAAATGGAGGACAACCACACAATACTGGGAATCTTGGCCTACCCAAATTGATACACACATTTTTGGGGGGACTTAATTTTTAATCCACAATGGTAGGTTAGTCACTTGTACTTATCTCCTGCCAACAGAGCACTGTTTCTCTCTTGTTCTGGAGGCTTGAGCAGAATCCTTGCTGTTCCATCTCTCCCAATGCGGAAAATGCGTCCCAAGTGCCACTGCTTGCCTCACCATGCACTCCAGCCAATCCAGCCTGCAGGGTGCATGTGCCAGCCAGGTCAGGCCTGGCAACTCCTTGCTGCTTCTGAACCATCTTTCCTTCCCCCTGATGTTCACTCCAATTCCTCAGCTTTGCCTTTGATGTTCAGGGCTCCTAGACTCTCATATATAATCCACCCACTCATTTTTCAGGTCTTTGTTGTAAGAGGGACCGCAGGAAGCATTTGACTGTTCCATCATCTTGGCCCTGCCACAAGAACAAACATTTTAGGATTTGTGCTGTTGTTGCTAATTATGCCAGAGACCTTTTGGCTGCCTCTCTCTGGGTCACTCTTTCCACATACACAAAGGTTTTTTGTTTTTTTTTTTTTAATATTTCGTTTGTGTAACTGGGCTAATTCCTCCTTGAATTTTTGTAATAAATAAATAAATAAAGATCAGGGTTTGGGATACTTTGTGTCCCTCCCCAACACATGCACAAAAATTAAGTCATAATCAGCTTATGATTTTCAAACTATTATCATTCTGAAGAACATTGTTACTGCCCACCCCCAAGCCATCAGAATCCATAAAGCACAAATATCCTGCATAATTCCCTGCTTAACTCTATCACTTCTCTAATCACATTTCTTTTTAAAACATTCATCAGGACACTGAGCAGAGCTCTGACCTTTGATTTGCTCATTAACTTCCCAACTTTTGAATTTCTGAAATAAATGGTACTGCTGGGAGAAAGATTAAGGAGGAAGAACTGACATGGCTTCACTCAGGCACCTCTTGTTGAATTTCTGTGACTGTGGCTGTCTACAACCCTCTCAAACTTCTAACTGATGACGATAAATAGTTTGATGGGAAACAAGTGGAGGCATGAGGTGTGGTATGTTTGAGAAGAGCTCATCTCTTGGGAGAGAATGAGATTCATCACTAGAGCCACTGTCTCCCTCTAATAGTTTTGCTACCCCTAGCCTAGGTTGACCATAATGGTGTGGGCATTATGTGGCGTATCAAGAAAAATTTAAATGTGACAAATAAATAAATTGCACAATGAAAAGAAATGCATAATTCTAATATAGAAGAAATTTTAGGATACTTATATTCAAAAATATATGTCAATAAATTTGAAAAATATGAAGTGGACAATTTCCTAAAATAAATTAATTACCAACTAAAAAAAAACCAGTTGCCGTCAAGTTGATTCTAATGGTGACCCCATGTGTGTCAGAGTAGAACTGTGCTCCATAGTGCTTCCAATGGCTGATTTGGGGGGGAAGTAATTCTCCAGGCCTTTCTTCCAAGATGCCTTTGGGTGGACTGAAACCTCCAACTTTTCTGTTAGCAGCAGATTGTGTTAACCGGTTACACCACCAAGGACTGTAATTATCAACTAAATCAGGAAAAATAGAAAACCTGAGTAAACCTATAAATAGTAATGACATTTATATGGAAGGTGACTCCAAAGCTTCTCTACAGCATTTGTATGCAATGCCTTACTCAAAGAGCTTGTATACAAGAAAGTTACACGGCATGGTCCCTATTCCCAAGGAACTGACAGTCTGAGAGATAGGGCACATGGTATCAGTGTCCTGACTTGAAAGGCATGACATGGATTGAAATGGTCTCCTTGTAAACCTAGGAGTACATCTCAGCAGCAATAATAAGTGTAGCGGTAATGTCCATGATGATCAGAGTAGGTATCAATTATTGAGCACTTAACCATGATTAAGGCATTTTAGACTCATTAACTTATTTCTTTTATTACTCACATCAATCTAGAAGATAGGTAATGTTATCCTTATTTTGTAGATGGAGAACTGATGCTAAAAGAGATTAAAGAATTTGCCGAAGGCCATCCAGCTAATGATGGTAGATCTGGGTCCAGGTGTAAACCCAACTTAAAGTTTTTGGCTGGGAGATTGTTCTGGTTTAGGAACAAAGCTCTCTTCAAGATGCAAGAAGGCAGAGCAGAACACACCAAATAAAAGATTTCAGCTGGGGTAGCTGAAAGAAAATGAATTTAATCTGTTTTTGTGACTGAGAAATTTCTCTATTAATTTTACTATTTCTATTTTGTAGAAATACTGCTATTGTGCTATTGCACAAGTAATTCCATTTAAATGTGATTACAATGACCTTTTGCACAGGGCACTGAGTAAAATGATGCTCTTCCCCCTCCCCCCACCCCAGTGTGCTATTAATATAGACTTTATTGCTTTCCTCTAGGTGTTTGTCACTAGGCTCTTACAGTGACTCATCAGCTGGATTATAAATTCTTAAATGCACCTTAAAGGCACCTCTGACTAATATTTAATAAATTATCAGTGTATGTCCCAGGAATACAGGAGGTGTGAACTATACACCACAGTGCCTGACACCAAGCCTAGCACATAGTAGGTGCACAGTAAATGTGGAATGAATGTGACACATGCCTAGCATGGTACTAAGCTCAATAAATACCAGTCGACATGTCTTCTCATGACTGCAAGTGACTAAAGTCCTAACCACAAGAGAAGACATGACTTTTCCCCAAGAGGCCTGTCCATATATCCCTATCCTCACCACCTGGTTGGCTTCTCCAAAGATAGAGCTATCTACAGAAAGTACAGACAAGCTGCAGCATTTTGATTGAGGGACTAGGGAAGGTGGCTGAGGGAGACCCAAGGGGAAGTGAAGTTCAGTGTTGCCAATATCACGGAGACAAAAGACAGAGGGGAGAGACTGTTGATTTTTTTCAGCATTTGATAACATTTCTTTGTGATTTTACATCCCACTATTCTGTAAACTGCTTAAAGATAGGGGCCACGCTATTAGCGCAACACCTTGCGTTAAGGATGTACTGAGTAAATGTTTAGAAACTAAACATGAAGTGGAAATATCCACCCATTATTTTCTGAGCACCCAACCTGGATGGGCTGGTCTCTGTATCATGGTCTGTGCATTCAACCTTTTTGCCTAAAAAAAATTGGCTAGTGTGTGGGAGAATTGATTTTAAATACTGAAAGACAGAAATTTGGGGTGGAAGAAAGTTTTGAACAAAAAACTTTAAAACAAAAATGGCAGGGAAGTTTTGGCAATAGTTCAAATAAGGACTCCAAGCAGTCATACCTCCTGGATTCTGAAATAAGCAATCTACCTTATTATTGAGTCTTCTGCCCAACTCCCCTCCTCCTGTCTGATTGTCTTCTTCCTTTTTACCTCCAGGACACTATGGGACTTAATGAGTTGTTAAACATTTTGAGATTCTTGGAAAAAGAATTCTGGCATTTTTAAATGCCTTTTTTTAATTCAAAGTACATGATAAAATTGTAAATGATATTTTGAGGCAGGCATCAAAATGAAATGCAAAAATAAAAATAGGAGGAAGGGTGGAAGGTGGAAGAAACAAAGTTGGAAGCCATCTCTTCAGAGGAAGAGTAATGTATTTTAAAATGAACCGGGTGGTGGTGATGAGTATGAAAGACCATATTTTGGTGGTTTTGAGTTACTTAACCAGGTAGAGTAACACACACACACACACACACACACACCCAGACTAGCTAAGACCCTTACAGACCCAAAGTACTACAAAGATGGTTGTGCATGGCCATGTTTTTTAGAAATTAAAAACAATACTAAGTGACAAAACATAAAATTAATTTTTGAAATTTTACTTATTATGTATGTAGGCCAATATGAAATATCTTTTTTCTAGCCTTTCATAACTTTTCCTATTTTTGGTACTCCTGGTTTACTGGTTCCCTAAGCATGTGCTCAGTTGGCCAACTGGGTATCCAATATACTCTCTCTCAATCCACAAGTTCTTCTGGGTAGAAACAAGAATCAAGATAAGAGCATGACCCAAGGAATCCTTTTCTGTGTCCTCGCCATACCCCAACACTTTTCTACTTATAAATTCATCCCTTCCTTCACTTTATTTGCTGATGGGATCATCTCTTCTCTACATCACATTTTATTTTCCTCTCATATTTAAAACAAATTGAAAATTCCATCTGTTTCAAAAGACAGATAAACTTGGTGCCCTAAGAGTTGGGTTATTGTCTTACTTGCAAGACGTATTTTGTGCCTCCCATCTAAAAGGTATCTTCTAAAGCACAAAGATAAAATCCCTGTTTTGGTCAGTCTTTTTCTCCTTGGAGCATTCATAGATGCAGTATCCTTCTGCTGAATTTATGTGCATATGCATGACTGAAACACATTTGGTTTTAGATAAACACCATCTGATGAAGCTCTATGCCATTAGGAGTAAAGTGTGGGCAAGGGCTTGTTCTATACTGGTAGATTTCACAATGTTGAAAAAAAAAACTCTCAGTTGCAGCTGGGTAGGGGTCGATGAATAAAAGTCTATTACTATTGAAAAAGGTTCCCGTCAACTGAAGAAATGGTAATTAGTCTACTCTATCTTTTTATCTCCACTACCCGTTATTTAGAGTGCTGTCCTTCCCTGGCTCAGTGGGAAGTTTCTCTGAAACAAAGTAAAGTACTTGGCTAACTTTTCCAAAAGTACTCCCAATTCCCTAATGTGGCTAAGGGTAACTCAGTGGCCTGCTCAGATGAAAGCCCTTTTCATTCCCATTGAAAATGAGAGCTGCTGTTATGTTAGTCTGAGTCTTCCAAGAAGCAGATGCCAATACAGAATTAAAGGTGTGAGGATTTTATCAGGAGAACTTTCTATGTGGAAGGAATTAAGTAGGGAGCTGGAAAAGACTGAAGATTCATCAGACAGCGATGCAAATATGACCCCAAGTGAAGAAGAGAGAAAGAGAAGGTTGGGTGGAAGTGTTCTAGACTTCTCTACAGTCTAGGAAAAGTTTGGCAAGGTCACCAAGGAGTCCTTGAGCCAAAGTTCACCAACAAAGTAGTCCACCCCTCCCCTTTCCTAGAGGAATAAGCCTGGCTTAGGACTCCCACTCCATGCATTCTTTGGTATGGCCTCAGTACAGCATCTCAGGCCCTCAGGTGATTTTATTCCCTGTAGTAGGAGGTCTCTGAGACATATTTACATGGCCTCCACAATCTACGCCTTGTGCCTCAAAGATATACTTCTCCACACAGGTTCAAGAAGCAACTACTCCAAGGTTCCATGGGCTTTTCTTCTTAAGGAAATTCAGAAGTAGGAAGTTAGTGGGATGAGCTATAGTCCTTATGGCTGCTGTTGACCTTGGGACCACAACTGGTTTCTCCCTTTCCCTTGTCCACCATCCATTTTAAATTCCCCTCATTTTGAGCTATCACCTCTGCAGGTCATTGTGGCTTATTTGGTGGTGGGATCCAAACCTTACTAAAGACCAAAAAGTTCTGAAGTCTTGATAGACATACCCTTCTCAGTCTGGGAATGCTGCGCCTGTCTGTTCAGTTACAAGGCAGTGCCAAGAGGCACCCAGATAGATCACTTGTGTTCCATGTATATTCCTACCTACTTGCATTTTGTGAAAACATCCCTCCCTCTTCCTGCTGATCAAGGCTAATTATCTCTGCCAGTATGGTGGCTCCTCTTTTTACCTGCTGGTCTTTGGGCACAGTAGCCTAATGTATTCTGGTGGCTGCCATAACTTGTAGTTCAATTAGACCTTTGCTGTATCCCCTTTACAGGACCAACACCTCCAATCCTGCAGAGCCCAGAGTTGCATACAGTAATGGTATGTGGACTCACTCCTGCTGCTTCAGCCTCTTGGTTCCTGAATTCGTGTATCCTTCCTATTGGAGACAGTGCCATATAAAGTTTATGACTGCACCTTAAAGGATGCACCTCATCCTTTCAGAGAGTTTTCTCTGAGCTGGCTAGCATTAGAAGCCTCTCCCAGTATTCCGGAAGACCAGCTCCCCCTGGTTGATGGTATGTAATATAGCCAGTGGATTCCATTGTAATGGGCCATTCCTGTGTCTCCTTTTATGTACATTGATTATCCTGGTCATAAGCTATGCTACTGTGAATTCTATTTTGTAAACTCCCAGATAGTGGTGCTGGCTGAGCTGTGCAAGCAGGAAAGACAACACAATGCATGGAATAGGAGTCTATCCCTGTGAGGATGAATTGCTGTTCCTTCCATCTTCTATACAGGTGATGAAGGCTTCTTTATTGGTACTATCAAGGCCCTCTGGTTTTCACACTTATCTATTAACTGATTGTCAACAACTCTTTATCTCTCATCCTTCTGCAGGGTGTCAATATAATTTAGCAGTAACCAGCCAACTCTCATGTCTTTGAAACCATTATTCTCTCTATATTTTCCAAATGCCTGTGCTATTACCCTGCAACAGCATTCCTGTACACTGGGAAATTTTCCCTCAGGTCACTGCAGGTGAAATCTTTAACAATTGTACCTTCCTTATAACCAAGATCCATCCATGCCCCACTCACCAGTCAGAATGGTATCTTCTTGGCCTGCTGGGTGGAGGGTGAGCCAGTATCAGATCCCACCATTTTCTCAGACCACTCCCAGGCTCACTGGTGTCAGTGGAGGTCCTCTGAGAAGCAGATGACAAGAAGGGATTAAGCATGCCAAGATTTTGTTATGGGCAGTGCCTGAGAGAGAGAACCAGCAGGGAGCTGAGAGGACTGGGAAAGCTCTTTAGACCACTGTCAAAAACAAACCCATACTTTGGTATGGAGAGACTTTGTTCAAAGGGATTATTGCAATAAGGAGAAGGGAAACTATTCCATTTAAGGGAGGGAACTATTGCAACAGTGGGAACACTCGGATCATGAGATGTGCAAGCGTCTCAAAGGTCAGGCAAAGAAGGGCTTTTCCTTTATAGGGAAAACTAAACAAGGCCAGAAAGAAGTGGGAATCAGAGAGCGAGGTGAGCAGATGGCTTGATGGGACAATTGATCAGGGAATGTTCCTCTTAGAGGTCAGCTGATTCTCAGGAAGGGCCAGTAGGAAAAGACTCTGTTCCCAATGCTCAAGGGTGGGCCAAAGTTCAGGTGCCTGTGGGAAGTAAGAAGCCTGATTAAATTTTAGTCATCTCGAGGTAGCAGACATTTTCTCCAGATTAGTCAGTGGAGACAAACAGGCCAATCATTTATGATACAAAGAATAGGACTTTGGAGGGTCCTTGTCTGGCCTTATCACAGGTAAGTAAGGGGTCGTATGTGAATCTCTCCTAAGTCATATTGGAAGGGTATTTTGTTTTTTATTGTGGTAAATATATAGGTAACAAAACATTTGCCATTTCTACAACCTTCACATGTATAGTTCGGTGACATTAAATATGGTCATCATGTTGTTCAGCCATCACCATTAACCGTTTCTGCATTTTTTTCATCACCCTTAATAGAAGTTCAGTGTCCCTTAAACATTGTGTCTTCCTTTCCTTCTGCCTCCCATTACTGGAAGGGTGTTTTGGCGTTTGTTTCTTTCTTTTTAAGAAAGTTGTTTCCAGGGACACAAAAGAATGGAAGTTGGATTTCTTAGCCATTGCTGTTTTCTAGGAGTACAGGGCTCAGGTAAAGTTCAACATTGTCACTGCAGTGTAAGTCTGACCCCGAAGAAAGAAGAGAGGGAGAGAAGGTAGGGCAGGAGCATCCTAGCCTGGTTCAGCAAAACCAGTAGGGAATCCTTGAGTAAACACTGGCCTACAAAGGAAATTCCCCCATCCCCAGTCTTTCAGGAATGTATCCGCCTTAGTATCCCCGTAAAGACTTAGTTATTAGTGGGAGTGACCTGTGGAACTTGTGGCCTTGTTGCACATGTGGAGATAGATTTCAAAGCACAGCACCTGCGACCCCTCATCATAGTATAAAGCCTGCAAGGAGTGGCTGGTGGATTCGAACTGCCAACCTTTTGGTTAGCAGCTGAGCTCTTTAACAACCATAGGGCACATAGAACTGCCCCATATGGTTTCCAAGGTGTGGCTGGTGGATTGAAACTGCTAACCTTTTGATTAGCAGCTGTAACTCATCATAGCTCTTAGCCACTGAGCCACCAAAAACAAAAAAACCCACTGCTGTCGAGCCAATTCCGACTCATAGCGACCCTATAGGACAGAATAGAACTGCCCCATAGAGTTTCCAAGGAGCGCCCGGTGGATTCGAACTGCCGACCTTTTGGTTAGCAGCCATAGCACTTAACCACTACACCACCAGGGTTTCATCAAACCCATTGCCATCAATTCAATTCTGACTCACAGCAGGGGTAAACCAACTACTGTCCACAGGCCAAATCCAGTCGCCTCCTGATTTTTTGTAAATAAAATTTTATTGGAGCACATCCACACGCATTTGTTTATGTATTGCCTGTGGCTGCTTTCTGTGTCAAAGAGAGAAATTGATAACCCATACCTTGCTTTGATTTTTTACCCATGAAATTGAATATTCACTTTAAAGAAATCCTTAACCAAAATTAATCCACCAGCAGCTTTTCTTTCACCCAAAGTTGAAAATCCTTTCTTTCCTGTTGGAAGCCAAAACCAAACCGAACCCCTTGCCATCAAGTCCATTTCAACTCACAGTGACCCAATAGTTCAAATTTCACTGAACTTTGATTATTTGTAACACCTGCTACTAAAGCAGAGTTGAGTAGTCGTGACAACAGCTATATGGCTGCAAAGTCTAAAAATATCTGCTGAACATTGCTTCAGAGCAAGATTGAGAAACTATAAAACCATCTCATATCTCCATTATGGTTTCCTGCTTTCAGAGCTTTTACATATATTATTGAATTCTTGTAATAATTATGAACCACTTTGTTATAATTTGATACTTTTTCATTAATCTTGGATGCTAGTCCTTAATCAAGTTCTACTTTTCCCTCCAGCTCATCAGGAAGTCTGTTTCAAAGGTGCTCAGGAAATAGACACAACCCTGAATTTTGGGAGCCTCACTGTGTAAAAAACCCTTGCCAGCAGGTTCTTGTTAAAGTTTATTGTTTATTTTTTTCACTATACCTGCTGTTTTAATTCTGGTTCCCTCAAAAGCAAATTATGAGACAAGGTTTTGGATGCAAGCATTTTATTTGGGAGGTGGTCCCTGGAAGCACTACAAGGGAGTGGCGAAGACAGTCAATGAAGGGAAAACCAAACACTCAGCTAGTTGCCATTGAGTCAATTCAGATCATGGCGACCCCATGTGGGTCAGAGTAGAACTCTACTCCATAGAGTTTTCAATGGCTGTAATCTTTCAGAAATAGATCACCAGGCCTTTCTTTCGAGGCACTTCTGGGTGGATTCAAACCACCAACCTTTTGGTAAGTAGCCAAGCATGTTAACTATTTGTGCCGCCCAAGGTCTCCTCAATAAAAGGCAGAAAGCCAATAATAGCTGTTATACTATGCAGGCTACCACTGTGGGCAATGGGGACTCCGTCCTGCTCCTCTGAGACTGTAGAAGATATTTCAGAATTGTCCCACTGAGGGGTAAGGAGTCTGAGATATTCATCCACTCCACTCCTCACCTCATCAACTGTGAATGGCTCCTGAGGACTTTAACTCCTACAGTCCTGGACTGCCCGCCACACAAACTGAGTATGCTTCCACAGGAAGAACAAGCCCCCAGGTAGAGTGGCACCACAGCTTGAAGTAGGAAGCCATCAACCTCTATGGGAATCATCCGCTGAAGCTGCAGTTGAACTTTCAGGTAGAACAATAGCAAAGGTATTGCGTTAGCTTTTTGGCATTACTGATTGGTTTCTCGAGAATTTCAGCTAACTTTTGAATATCTCCATGTAAAATGAGAAAAATTTATGATGGAGCTTCCTATTTCTTGCCTTTTAAAAATATACTTTATTTTCCCAATTGGCGTTTTCCTTGTGGCCAGCTTCTAACTTACTACAACCCTCTCTATCTCTCGTCAGAGTTCTAGAATTGTGGCACCATAGAATTACAAGTCCTTTCCAGTTTTATTATCTTTTCATTAGCAGCTGTGTTGTTGTTAGGCACAAGCTGGTTCCGACTCATACCGACACTATGTACAACAGAACAAAACACCAGCCTCACAATTGTTGCTATGTTTGAGCCGATTGTTGTAGCCACTGTGTCAATCCATCTCACTAATGATCTTCCTCTTTTTTGCTGACCTTCTACTTTACTAAGCATGATGTCCTTCTCCAAGGATTGGTCCCTTGTGATAACATGTCCAAAGTAGGTGAGATGATGTCCCGCCATCCTCCCTTCTAAGGAGTATTCTGGCTGTACTTCTTTCAAGACAGATTAGTTTGTTCTTCTGGCAGTCCATAGTATATTCAATATTCTTCACCAACACCATAATTCAAAGGCATCAATTCTTCTTTGGTCTTTCTCATTCGTTGTCCAGCTTTCACACGTATATGAGGCAGCTGAAATTACCATCGCTTGGGCTGGGCACACTTTAATCCTCAAAGTGACATCTTTGCTTTTTAACCCTTTAAAGGGATTTTTTGTAGCAGATTTGCCTAATGCAATACACTTTGATTTCTTGACTGCTGCTTCCATAAATGTTGATTGTGGATTCAAGTAAAATGAAATCCTTGAGAACGTTGATACTTCCTCCATTTATCATTAGCAGTTGTATCTAACCTAAAATGTTAAACTTGTCCTTTGTCACAGAAACCTCCCCCTTACGAAGGGAAATTAATTTAAATTTTAAAACACAAGCAAATGAAGTATAGTCCACTTTTGAAATGGAGCTATAAAGTGACTGCCACCTGTGGGTACAGGTCACGTCATCTGCCTTGCACTGGATGTAGAGCTAGAAATCTTTCAGGGCATTTCTACATCTAATCAGAAAGAAAACCCAAGGGAGAAAGTGAGCAGGAAAATACATCCATGGTGATTGTAACATCAAGATATGAACATTTTTTGTGCGATATATCTAGAAATTCCTGGTCATTTCCACACACTAAGACAAGCAATTGGATGTCCCATGATGCTTTGTATATGGCGTGGTTGTCAGGGCCCATGATTTGGAAGAAAGGAGATCTGTGCTGTGTTCTGCAAAGCAGCCCAACTGGTTTGTTTGATCAGCCCCCAACTGAGCTGAGTCAACAAGTTGAGGAAAAGCATACATCCCTTGCAAAGCCAAATGCTCCACTGACTTGATTTATCTCCCAAAGGAGGAGGGTAGTTTAAATAGTGTGGAATTTTTTGTCTTGTACATGTGCCTGTAACATCAGTGATATTAGATCTCAAGAGGATTGCTAAAGAGTGTAGGCTATGAAGACCAGAGGTTCCATTTTGTCTCATTTGGAGGCGGAGCCAAGATGGCGGAATAGACAGACGCTTCCGGCGAGCCCTCTTTACAACAAAGACCCTAAAAAACAAGTGAAATGAGTATATTTGTGACAAGCTGGGAGCCCTGAGCATCAAAGGCAAGCTTAGACAACAAACTGAGGGGCGAGGGGAAGAAGAGGCCATTCAGAAATGGAGGGGAGTTACCGGACCTGAATCATGGGGAGCCCTCAGGCACCATTCCCAGAGCGGCAGCGGTGGAGGCGGCGGGCTTGTACTAGCTTTCCACCACAGTTTCCTCAGGGAGAAGCAGCCAGCCACACAGCCCACTCATACCTCCAGAACCTGAGGAGAACAGCGCTCTCAGCAAAAGCTAAGTACTTGTCTATATTTTACCACGCCCCTCCCACCCCCAAGCCAGCCTCTGTAACTGAATCCCTGGGCCTGAGATAGACCCCGGTGAGCACCCAGAGCCATTCTCCTGGCCTTGGGGAAGGAAAAAATTTGCAATTGGGGGAGGGAGGGAAGATAATTTGTTAGCTCCATTAACCAGGGGAGCTCAGGACAGAAGTGGCTCCTGTCCAGGCATAAACCGTCCATAGATCTTGAGCACCTTTCCCTTCTGCATGGACCTGTGTGGGCCTATTTCAGGAGAATAAGCCCTTGTTGGAAAACTCCAACCATTTCAGTTGTGTGGTGGAGAAGTGGGTGTTTGACATTTGAAATTGCTTTGCCTATTAAACAAGGTCTTCACCTACCCACATCAGGGACCTAAGGACTGATAGCTCCACTCAGATCACCCAGCCACCCGCGACAGGGTTCCAAAGATAACTGGTACCTCCCAGTCCTTACAACCAAAAGCTTTGGGTGCCCATGGTCCCTCTGCAGAACTCACCCACCAGCACGATCCAGGGAACAGAGATGCATTTTTCTCAGAGACACTTGGGGGTCAGTTCTCAGCCCCCTGCCTTGTTCAGAGCATGATCCCCTGCTGCAATCAGATACTGGTATATACGCCAATCATTCCTGCCCCTCTAAGATTGTAGGACAGAGCCTGTACCACACACTTGATGATCAGCTACCTAGAAACCTGAGCTGAATTCATGCAAGAAAACTGGATGGACTCTAGACTGATATACCTGATAACAGCTCTAGCCAGCTGGGGAACAGGACACCAGAGCTCCAAAGGTGAAAATAATCAAGCTAGCTCACTCAAGCAACCCACAGGGGTATACCAAAATGAAACAAAGCAAGCAGCTATGACACAGTAAGCAAGCATAAACTAATAAAATAACTTATAGATGGCTCAGAGACAACAGTCAATATCAAGTCACATAAAGAAACAGACCATGATCACCTCAACATGTTCTCAAAACAAAGAATCCAGGTATCCTCTAGATGAAAGTGCATTCCTGGAATTACCAGATGCAGAATACAAAAGTTTAATATACAGAACCCTTCAAGACATCAGGAAGGAAATGAGGCAATATGCAGAGCAAGCCAAAGAACACACAGATAAAGCAACTGAAGAAAGTAGAAAGATTATTCAGGAACATAATGAAAAGTTTAATAAGCTGGAAAAATCCACAGACAGACAGCGATCAGAAATTCAGAAGATTAACAATAAAATTACAGAATTAGACAACTCAATAGAAAGTCAGAGGAGCAGAGTTGAGCAAGTAGAAGCTAGAATTTCTGAACTTGAAGATAAATCACCTGGTGCTAATATATTTGAAGAACAATCAGATACAAGAATTTAAAAAAATGAAGAAACCTTAAGAATCATGTGGGACTCTATCAAGAGAAATAACCTATGAGTGATTGGAGTACCAGAATAGGGAGGGATAACTGAAATTACAGAGAAAATTGTTGGAGATTTGTTGGCAGAAAACTTCCCCGATATTGTGAAAGATGAGAAGATATCTATCCAAGATGCTCATCGAACTCCACATAAGGTAGATCTTAAAAGAAAGTTGCCAAGACATATTATAAACAAACTTGCCAAAACTAAAGATAAAGAGAGTAGTATAAGAGCAGCAAGGGATAAATGAAAAGTCACCTACAAAGGAGAGCCAATAAGAATAAACTTGGACTACTCGGCAGAAACCATGCAGGCAAGAAGGCAATGGGATGACATATTTAAAAAACTGAAGGAAAAAAATGTCCTGCTAAGAATCATATATCCAGCAAAACTGTCTCTTAAATATGAAGATGAAATTAAGATATTTCCAGATAAACACAACTTTAGGGAATTCGTAAAAACCCACCAAAACTACAAGAAACACTAACAGGAGTTCCTTGGTTAGAAAATCAATAATATCAGGTATCAACCCAAGACTAGAACATTGGGCAAAGCAACCAGAAGTCAACCCAGACAGGGAAATCCAACAAAAACAAAGAAAGATTAAAAAAAAAAAAAAAAAAGCCCAAAACAGGGTAACAGTGATGTTATTATATAAAAGAAGACAACATTAAAATAATAAAGAGAGACTAAGAAATGTAATCATGCACGTTCCATATAGAGATGAAGATACGGCAATACAAAGAAATAAAAGTTAGATTTAAATTTAGAAAAATAGGGGTAAATATAAGGTAACCACAAAGGAGACAAACTATTCTACTCATCAAAATAAAATACAAGGGAAAAATACAGGCTCAGCAGAAACAAAATCAACAACAACAAATATGAGGAAAGGACAACATATAAAGAAAATCTACTCAGCACATAAAATCAAGTGGGAAAAAGAAACTGTCAACAACACACAAAAAAAGACATCGAAATGGTAGCACTAAATTCATACCTATCTATAATTACCCTGAATGTAAATGGACTACATGCACCTATAAAGAGAGAGAGAGTGGCAGAATGGATTAAAAAACAAGATCCGTCTATATGCTGCCTACAAGAGACACACCTTAGACTTAGAGACACAAACAAACTAAAACTCAAAGGGTGGAAAAAAATATATCAAGCAAACAACAATCAAAAAAGAGCAGGAGTGGCAATATTAATTTCTGACAAAATAGACTTTAAAGTTATATTCATCAGAAAGGATAAGGAAGGACACTATATAATGACTAAAGGGACAATACACCAAGAAGATACAACCGTATTAAATATTTATGCACCCAATGACAGGGCTGCAACATACATAAAACAAACTCTATCAGTATTGAAAAGTGAGATAGACAGCTCCACAATAATAGTAGGAGACTTCAACACAGCACTTTTGGTGAAGGATAGGACATCCAGAAAGAAGCTCAATAAAGACACGGAAGATCTAAGTACCACGATTAACCAAATTGACCTCGTAGACATATACAGAACACTCCACTCAACAGCAAACAACTATACTTTCTTTTCTAGTGCACATGGAACATTCTCCAGAATAGACCACATATTAGGTCATAAAGCAAGCCTTAGCAGAATCCAAAACATTGAAATATTAAAAAGCATCTTCTCTGACCACAAGGCCATAAAAGTGGAAACCAATACCAGGAAAAGCAGGGAAAAGAAATCAAACACTTGGAAACTGAACAATATCCTGCTCAAAAAAGACTGGGTTATAGAAGACATTAAGGATGGAATAAAGAAACTCAGAGAATCCAATGAGAATGAAAACACTTCCTGTCAGAACCTTTGGGACACAGCAAAAGCGGTGCTCAGAGGCCAATTTATATCAATAAACGCACACATGCAAAAAGAAGAAAGGGCCAAAATCAAAGAATTATCCCTACAACTTGAACAAATAGAAAGAGAACAACAAAAGAAACCCACAGGCACCCGAAGAAAACAAATAATAAAAATGAGAGCTGAACTAAATGAAATAGAAAACAGAAAAACAACTGAAAGAATTCACAAGACCAAAAGCTGGTTTTTTGAAAAAATCAACAATATTGATAAACCACTGGCCAAACTGACAAAAGAAAAACAGGAGAGGAAGCAAATAACAAGAATAAGAAATGAGAGGGGCGAAATTACAACAGACCCAACTGAAATTAAAAGAATCATATCAGATTACTATGAAAAACTATACTCAAACAAATTTGAAAACCTAGAAGAAATGCAAGAATTCCTAGAAACACACTACCTACCTAAACTAACACAAACAGAGGTAGAACAACTAAATAGACCCATAACAAAAGAAGAGACTGAAAAGGTAATCCAAAAACTCCCAACAAAAAAAAGGCCTAGGTCTGGACGGCTTCACTGCAGAGTTCTACCAAACTTTCAGAGAAGAGTTAACACCACTACTACTAAAGGTATTTCAGAGCATAGAAAAGCACGGAATACTACCAAACTCATTCTATGAAGCCAGCATATCCTGATACCAAAACCAGGTAAAGACTCCACAAGAAAAGAAAATTATAGACCTATATCCCTCATGAATGTAGATGCAAAAATTCACAACAAAATTCTAGCCAATAGAATTCAACAACATATCAAAAAAATAATTCACCATGACCAAGTGGGATTCATACCAGGTATGCAGGAATGGTTCAACATTAGAAAAACAATTAATGTAATCCACCAAATAAATAAAACAAAAGATAAGAATCACATGATTTTACCAATTGCTGCAGAAAAGGCACTTGACAAAGCTCAACACTCATTCATGATAAAATCTCTCAGCAAAATAGGAATAGAAGGAAAATTCCTCAACATGATAAAGGGCATTTATACAAAGCCAACAGCCAACATTACCCTAAATGGAGAGAGCCTGAAAGCATTCCCACTGAGATCGGGAACCAGACAAGGATGTCTTTTATCACCACTCTTCTTCATCATTGTGCTGGAAGTCCTAGCCAGAGCAATTAGGCTAGATAAATAAAGGGCATCCAGATTGGTAAGAAAGAAGTAAAAGTATCTCTATTTGCAGATGACGTGATCTTATACACAGAAAACCCTAAGGAATCCTCTAGAAAACTACTGAAACTAATAGTTCAGCAGAGTATCGGGATACAAGATAAACATACAAAAATCAGTTGGATTCCTCTACACCAACAAAAAGAACATTGAAGAGGAAATCACCAAATCAATGCCATTTACAGTAGCCACCAAGAAGATAAAATACTTAGGAATAAATCTTACCAGAGATGTAAAAGACTTATACAAAGAAAACTACAGTATACTTCTGCAAGAAACCAAAAGAGACTTACATAAGTGGAAGAACATACCTTGCTCGTGTATAGGAAGAGTTAACATTATAAAAAATGTCTACCAAAAGCGATCTATACATTTAATGCAATTCCGATCCAAATCCCAACGACTTTCTTCAGTGAGATGGAGAAACAAATCACCAACTTCATATGGAAGGGAAAGAGGCCCCCGATAAATAAGGTGTTACTGAAAGAGAAGAACAAAGTGGGAGGCCTTACTTTACCTGATTTTACAACCTGTTATACCTCCACAGTAGTCAAAACAGCCTGGTACTGGTACAACAACAGATACATGGACCAATGGAACAGAATTGAGAATCCAGACATAAATCCATCCACATATGAGCAGTTGATATTTGACAAAGGCCCCAAAACAGTTAAATGGGGAAAAGATAGTCTTTTTAACAGATGGTGCTGGCATAACTGGATATTCATCTGCAGAAAAAAGAAACAAGACCCATACCTCACTCCATGCACAAAAACTAACTCAAAATGGATTAAAGACCTAAATATAAAGTCTGAAATGATAAAGATCATGGAAGAAAAAATAGGGGCAACGTTAGGAGCCCTAATATATGGCATAAACAGTATACAAAACATTCTAAAGAATGTAGAAGAAAAACTAGATAACTGGGAGCTCCTAAAAATCAAACAGCTATGCTCATCCAAAGACTTCACCAAAAGAGTAAAAAGACTACCTACAGACTGGGAAAAAAGTTTTTAGCTATGACATTTCTGATCAGCACCTGACCTGTAAAATCTACATGATACTGCAAAAACTCTACTGCAAAAAGACAAATAACCCAATTAAAAAATGGGCAAAAGATATAAACAGACACTTCACTAAAGAAGACATTCAGGTAGCTAAGAGACATATGAAGAAATGTTCACAATCATTAGCCATTAGAAAAATGCAGATCAAAAGTACAATGAGATTTCATCTCACTCCAGCAAGGCTGGCATTAATCCAAAAAACAGAAAATAATAAATGTTGGAGAGGCTGTGGAGAGATTGGAACACTTCTACACTGCTGGTGGGAATGTGAAATGGTACAACCACTTTGGAAATTGATTTGGCACTTCCTTAAAAAGCTGGAAATAGAACTACTGTATGATCCAGTAATCCCACTCCTTGGAATATATCCTAGAGAAATAAGAGCCTTTACACAAACAGATATATGCACACCCATGTTTATTGCAGCACTGTTTACAATAGCAAAAAGATGGAAGCAACCAAGGTGCCCATGGATGGATGAATGGATAAATAAATTATGGTATATTCACACAATGGAATACTACACATCGTTAAAGAACAGTGAGGAATCTGTGAAACATTTCATAACATGGAGGAACCTGGAAGGCATTACACTGAGTGAAATTTGTCAGTTGCAAAAGGACAAATATTGTATAAGACCACTATTATAAGAACTTGAGAAATAGTTTAAACTGAGAAGAAAACGTTCTTTTGTGGTTACAGGAGAGGAGAGGGGCATTCACTAATTAGATAGTAGATAAGAACTACTTTAGGTGAAGGGAAAGATAGCACACAATACAGGGGACGTCGGCACAATTGGACTAAACTAAAAGCAAAGAAGTTTCCTGAATAAACTGAATGCTTTGAAGGCCAGCATAGCAGGGGCAAGGGTCTGGGGACCATGGTTTCAGGGGACATCTAAGTCAATTGGCATAATAAAATCTATCAAGAAAACATTCTGCATCCCACTTTGAAGAGTGGCTTCTGGGGTCTTAAACGCTAGCAATCAGCCATGTAAGATGCATCAGTTGGTCTCAACCCACCTGGATCAAAGCAGAATGAAGAACACCAAGGACACAAGGCGATTACGAGCCCAAGAGACAGAAAGGGCCACATGAACCAGAGACTACATCATCCTGAGACCAGAAGAACTAGATGTTGCCCGGCTATAACCAATGGCTGCCCTGACAGGGAACACAGCAGAGAACCCCTGAGGGAGCAGGAGAGCAGTGGGATGCAGACTCCAAATTCTCATAAGACCAGACTTAATGGTCTGACTGAAACTAGAAGGACCCTGGTGGTCGTGGCCCCCAGACCTTCTTTTGGCCCAGGACAGGAACTATTCCCAAAGCCAACTCTTCAGACATGGATTGGACTGGACAATGGGTTGGAGAGGGATGCTGGTGAGGAATGAGTTTCTTGGATCAGGTGGACACTTGAGACTACGTTGGCATCTCCTGCCTGGAGGGGAGATGAGAGGGTGGACGGGGTTAGAAGCTGGTGAAATAGACGCGAAAAGAGAGAGTGGAGGGTGGGAGCAGGTTGTCTCATTAGGGGGAGAGTAATGGCGAGTGTGTAGCAAGGTGTATATGGGTTTTTGTGTAAGAGACTGACTTGATTTGTAAACTTTCACCTAAAGCACAATAAAAATTATTAAAAAAAAATTTGTCTTATTAAACAGCCTACCCCCCACTTAACAGATGTAAGCAATAGAAAGGGAGGTGCTTTCAAATGTCAGGTTTAAAAGAACTGGAGCCCTCAGGAGGTTTTCCTCTTTATGTAGATTGAAAAGAAGCCCCCCCTTCTCTTTTTTTTTTTCCTGCTGTCTGTAATTGGATCCATCTTCCTTTAGGTAAGTGGCTAAAATTATCTCCTGAGTTTTCTTTTTTTTTTTTCTGCATGAATTATCATGTAAAGTTATATGAACACAGACTCTGAATCACCTAATGACTAAGGGCTGCCATTTAGAATAGGAAATAAAACTACTAAAGATTTGCTTTCTCGAATCTGATCTGCTACTTATTTTTTGTGAGTTATGTGTAGTTTATTAGTAGTAACAACAGATTATACTTATATTGCGCTTATTAAGAGACAGATAGATAAATACATAGAGAGAAATGATGATGATAGATAGATGATAGATAGATGATAGATAGATAGATAGATAGATAGATAGATAGATAGATAGATAGATAGATAGATAGATAGATAGATAGATAGATAGATAGATAGATAGATAGATAGATGATAGATGGATGATAGAGAGAGAGAGAGAGAGATACTTATGTCTCACAAAAATTCTACAGGATATTATTATTGGCCCCAAGTTATTGAGGAAAAACTGAGGCATAGAGCAGTTAAATAATTTTCCCAAGGTTACGCGGCAATTAGATTGTGGAGTTGGGAGGGGAACCCAGGTAGTCTGGCATCAGAATTTGAGTTCTTAACCATTACAGCACACTGCCATTCTTCTAAGGGCACCACACTAAAGTATATTACAAATCATCAACATTTGTAACCTATCTATTATCTAGTCAGAGCAAAAATGATTTATACCTATAGATTGGTAAAGTAAGAAACAAAGTGGCAGACAGGTTTCAGCTGGCCTATCAACTCCAGTTCAGCGGTGGTAGCTTCCTGGAAGGTTGGGTTGAGAACTGCTTCTGGATTTAGCAGAAAAGAAAGCTGTGGCCAACTCTGTCAGCCTCTCTATCCCTGTTTCCTTAGCACTTATGGCTCGGTGCTCATAGACTCTGCAACTTCCAACAGCAAACACCTTGGCCTGAGGATTTCTATGTCCTCTGGGGCTTGCAACTTGTGTGGCCAGGGCAGGCGGGACAAGCAGAAAGTGCCAAACCCTTAACACCCCTGGGAAAAGCCAATGACTGGAGTTGGTCTAAAATACCCTCAATCCTGTGAGATCAAGGACAGAGTGGGGACAACTGTGAGGCAGGATCTATAGCCTCTCCCAGAGGTCCCCAGCAGGCTTGAGCCCCTCTTGCCCAAGGAGTTAACCTGTCATTAATATACCTTGTCCTCACTTCAATTCCTTGCCTTGCTTCCCCATTTCTTACCATGGCTTCCTGGGATCAACTCCCAAATAAATTTCTTATGCTGAAAGTCTCACCTCAAGGTTTATTTCTGGGGAGCCCACCCTAAGACAACACCATTAATGACACTAACATGGACAAAACAGGGAAGTGGCTGCTTGCATACCAAGTGTTTTACAGCCCTGAATTAAGTGGAGAGTTGAAGTCTTAGGTATACAGCTGTGGGACATTATCTTTTTATCTGTAAGATCAGGTAATAATAGCTACTTCACAGGTTTCAGGAAAGATAGACACAATTCTCTTCTGTGTGTTTTTCCTTTAACAACATCAGATAGTGTTCATAAGTAAATTAAATCAATGCACCTGGTCCAAGGATTGGCCCACAGTTAATCATTCCTCTAATTCCTCATTAACTTTAGGAAGGCCTGGCCAGTCCTAGCAGATCCCACTCCTCAGGCCTCCAGGGATGATAATCACCACCATGAGGTGGTTAGACAAATAGAGGTTGATAAATTATAACATGTGTCCCAACTCACAAGTCATTCTAAATTTAAAAATACTTTGCAACACTTTAAGGATACATTACTGTTGTTAGCTGCAGTCAAGGTGGCCCCAACTCATGATACATCCTTGCACAACAGAATGAAATGCTGCCCGGTCCTGCGCCAGCCCCATGGTGGATGATCGGTTGCCCATCAGAACTTTGTGATCCATAGGGTTTTCGTTGGCTGATTGTTGGAAGTAGATCACTAGGCCTTTCTTCCTAGTCCATCTTAATCTGGAAGCTCCACTGAATCTGATCACCATCAAAGCAACACACAAGCTTCCACTGACAGACAGGCGGTGGCTGCACACGAGGCATATTGTCTGGGAATCACACCCAAGTCTCCCAAATGGAGGGCAAGAAGTCTACCACTGAGCTAGCACTGCCCCTCTTAAGGATATAGGTAGCATATCATTGGCAAAGCACTAAAGTCTCCTGAGCCCCTTCAGTGACAGGTGGAGAAACAAAATAGAAAAGGTATTGGGAGATGAGAAGGGAGGGCTCTGAATAAAGAAAAGAGAGAGAGAGAAACCTGGTTATTTTGCCTCACTAAGCCTCAGTTTATCCGTCTGTAACACAGAGATAATAAAGGAACTCACCAGGTTGTGGTAGAGAGTAAAGGTTAACTCAGTGCCAGTCACGTGGTATTCACTCAATGCTTATAAGCTGTATTGTTAATTCACTCAATGCTTATAAGCTGTATTGTTAGTTCTTACTATTTGGCTGAAACTACCTAAATTGCCTTATTTCATCCACAGGATTATAATGTAGCTTACACAATTGGATCTGCTCGTTCACCTGGACAACTGTAGTCTTTTTTGTATGCTTGGGTGTGTTAGAGCTCAGCAGTTGAGCTTGCTGCTCTCAAGGTCCATTAGTTGTGACTACAGGGTTTACTGTGTAATAATCCACTTGTGTTTTCACTAATAAGGACCTGTTGATAAAAGTCTGTTTGTCTCTTACCGCTGCTACAACACTTTTTGGAGAGGAAGATGTGGGGTTCTGTGTTAAAGGAAGCTGGCGGTGTCAATTCATCCTCAAGAACTACTAGAAATAATTAAATTTGGTCTTCGCTGTGAAATTTGACAAGCACATGTGGCTGAAGTGGCTGCTTTGGGCAGAGTAACGAGGTTAATGTTTGTCCCACCGTTTCCTGGAACTCACTGGCTTAAAATAGTTTTCCTGAAGCCAGTTAGATGGACGAGCCTGAGTGGGAGGCTGTTGTTTCTGATGGTCTGAGAAAGCCAACTTGGCCCCCTGCTTTCCAAGACTTAGGAGAGCACATTATGAAGGGGAAGCTTTGCTGCAGGACCATCTGTCACTGCGCAGAATCAACCCCCTATGAGAGCGTGGCATTTTTATCCCAGAGGTGTGATAACTTTAGGGGAATTTCTTGCCTAAAATATTTTAGTATGACTTTTCAGTGGTTCAGTTTTTTATAACATCTCTATGACCATACTCATTTTTGTTATATTTTAAACTACAGTATAATTATATTCTGTTTCCTTTTCTCTGTCTCTGTCTCTATGAACACACACACACACACATACGCACACACACCATTTCTTATATAAAAAATCTGGAAAATAAGAAGAAAAATGCCCATAATCATACCATTCAAACACAGTCCTTCTATTTTAATGTTACCAGGTCATTTTTAGATGAATTTATACTATTATAATATAAGCAAGATTTGAGCTCCTTACTTTTCATAGAGCATTATATCAGAGAAATGTTTCATGTTACCAGGCAGATTGTATAGTTCTTACTTTTATCAGCAGCATAATATTCCACAAAGTGAGTGTCATTGCAATTTTTTGGACCATTCCTCTAGTGTTGAACATTTAAATTACTTCAGAATGTTTGTTAGTGTCACTAGCATGTCAATGAGGGTTTTTTCTATCTGACTTTTCCACCTTTTAGACTCCTTCCTTATGAGAGATTCCATAGTTGGATTATTAACAGCAGAATGCATGATTGTTTAGAGGATGGTTAAGAGATGGAGCCAGTGAAGGAGACTAAGAAGAGGCAGGGAGGAGGGTAGATTGAGGGTATGAAGTCCAGAAGTTGAGACAGGAAGTGTTTCAAGGAAGGAGTGGTCTTTGTGTCAATGCTGCTGAAAAGTGAATAAAAAGAGGACAGAGAATTGACTCCTGGGAATTTCAGGCACTATGGTAGGCCTCAAGGAGGGCAATGGTGAGCACAGACAGCTGCCATTGCTACTCTTCCGGAACTGACTATCTGGTGGGAGAAACAAATTCCATAGCCATGTAGTAAGAGTTTAATTACATTATGAGACAACCGCTCTGATGGAAAGGAATGTAGTTCTATGAGAACATTAAAAAAGAGTCTGACCTGAACCTGGAATGAGAAGAACATGTCATACAAAGGAGACAGTTATATGAAGGCCTGGGGAGGGAGAGAGGGTGGCACGTTTGGAGATCTGAAAACTATGAGCCTGAAGTCCAGGCAACAAGGGGAGAGCTATACTAAGTGAGGCTGGAGAGCTAGGCATGGATCAGATCACATATGACCTTTTCAACCATATTAATTAATTTGATCTTTAACATAGTGGGTGGTAACAGTCAAATACATTTTGAAACGATCACTCTGGTCACAGTGTGAAAGGTGAATTGAAGGTGTGCTCAGGACTTTATGGCATTTAAGTAGAAATCAAAGAAGACCATGAATAAAGTTGGTGGTCACTGAAGTTGCTATATACAATCTTCCAAAATACCTCCAGTAAAGACGATATCAAATTTGCTGAGGTCACTGGTCTTTTAACAACATTAGGAGCCCTGGAATTTTGCAAGACTAACAACTTCTTCATTGCAAATACCTTTTTTCAATAGCATAAATGGTGACTCTACACATGGACCTCACCAGATGGAATACACAGGAATCAAATCAACTATATCTATGGAAAGACCTAAAAAACCCAATGCTGTCAAGTTGATTCCGACTCAAAGCGACCCTTTAGGACAGAGTAGAACTTCCCCATAGAGTTTCCAAGGAGCGCCCGGCAGATTTGAACTGCCGACCCTTTGGTTAGCAGCTGTACCATTTAACCACTACTCCACCAGGGTTTCCTATCTATGGAAAGAGACAATGAAAAAGCTCAATATCATCCATCAGAACAAGGGCAAAAGCCAACTGCAGAACAGACCATCAATTGTTCATATGTGAGTTCAAGTTGAAACTGAAGAAAATTAGAACAAGTCCACCAGAGCCAAAGTGCAACCTTGAGTATACCTCACCTGAATTTAGAGACCACTTCATGAACAGATTTGATGCATTGAACACTAATGACCAAAGACCAGATGAGTTATGGAATGACATCGAGGACATGAAGAAAGCAAGAGGTAGTTAAAGAGACAGAAAAAAAAGAAAAGACCAGAATGGATGTCAGAAGAGACTCTGAAACTTCCTCTTGAAAGCTGAGTAGCTAAAGTGAAAAGAAGAAATGATGAAACCAAAGATCTGAACAGAGAATTTGAAAGGGTGGCTCGAGAAGACAGAGTAGAGTATTATAAAGACATGTGCAAAGACCTAGAGATAGAAGACCAAAAGCAAAGAACACACTCGGCATTTCTCCAGCTGAAAGAACTGAAGGAAAAATTTAAGCCTTGAATTGCAATATTGAAGGATTCTATGGGGAAAATATTAAACGACGCAGGAAACATCAAAAGAAGATGGAAGGAATACACAGAGTCACTATACCAAAAAGAATTGGTCAATGTTGAACCATTTCAAGAGGTAGCATATGATGAGGAACTGATGGTATTGACAGAAGTCCAAGCTGCACTGAAAGCATTGGTGAAAAACAAAGTTCCAGGAATTGACAGAGTATGAATCGAGATGTTTCAACAAACGGATGCAGCACTAGAAGTGCTCACTTGTCTATGCCAACAAATTTGGAAAACGGCTACCTGCCCAGCCAACAGGAAGAGATCCATATCTGCCTATTCCCAAGAAAGGTGATCCAACTGAATGCAGAAATTAGCTAACAGTTTCATTAATATCATACGCAAGTAAAATTTTGCTGAAAATCATTCAAAAGTGGCTGCAGCAGTATATTGACAGGGAACTTCCAGAAATTCAAGATGGATTCAGAAGAAGACATGGGAGCAGGGATATCATTGCTTATGTCAGATGGATCTTGGCTGAAAGCGAAGAATACCAGAAAGATGTTTACCTGTGCTTTGTTGACAATGAAAAGGCATTTGACTATGTGGATCATAACAAATTATGGATAACATTGAGAAGAATGCGACATTTGATTGTGCTCATGAGGAACCTGTACATAGGTCAAAAGGCTGTTTTTGAAACAGAACAACAGGATACTGCGTCGTTTAAAGTCAGGAAAGGTGTACGTCAGGGTTGTATCCTTTCACCATACCTATTCAATCTGTATGCTGAGCAAATAATCTGAGAAGCTGGACTATATGAAGAAGAATGGGGTATCAGGTTTGGAGGAAAACTCGTTAACAACCTGCATTATGCAGATGACACAAACTTGTTTGATGAAAGTGAAGAGGACTTCAAGCACTTATTGATGAAGATCAAAGAACACAGACTTCAGTACGGATTACACCTCAATATAAAGAAAACAAAAATCCTCACAACTGGATCAATAAGCAACATCATGATAAATGGAGAAAAGATTGACATTGCCAAGGATGTCATTTTCCTTGGATCCACAATCAACACCCATAGAAGCAGAAGTCAAGAAATCAAAAGATGCGTTACATTGGGCAAATATGCTGCAAAAGACCTCTTTAAAGTGCTGAAAAGCAAAGATGTCATCTTGAAGACTAGGGTGTGTTTGACCCAAGCCATGGTGTTTTCAATCACCTCATATGCATGCAGAAGCTAGATGATGAATAAGGAAGACCTAAGAAGAAATTTTTTTTAAGAAGAAATGATGCTTTGAGTTGTGTTGTTGGCAAAGAATATTAAATATACCATGGACTGCCAAAAGAATGAACAAATCTGTCTTGGAAGAAGTAAACTAGAGTGCTCCTGAGAACCGCGGGTAGTAAGATTACATCTCACAGACTTTGGACATGTTGTTATTCGGAGGGATCAGTCCCTGGAGAAGGACATCATACTTAGTAGAGTAGAGGGTCAGTGAAAAAGAGGAAGACCCGCAATGAGATGAATTGACACAGTGGCTACAACAATGGGCTCAAGCATAACGAGGATTGTGAGGATGGAGCAGGATCCGGCAGTGTTTCGTTCTGTTGTACATGGGGTCACTATGAGTTGGAACCGACTCAGCAGCACCTAACAATAACAGGAGCTCTGGTGGTGCAATGGTTAAGAGCTTAGCTGCTGACCAAAAGGTCAGCAACTGGAATACACCAGGGGCTGTGTGAGAAAAAACACCTAGTAATCTGCTCCCATAAAGATTATAGCCAAAAAAAAAAAAAACCTACAGGGTAGTTCTACTCTGTTATATGAGTTCTCTGTGAGCCAGAATTGACTCAATGGCACCTAGCAACAACATGATGATCATATAATTGATGCTACTGGTCAGCATGTGAGAACTGTGTGTAGAATCATTCCTCTACAGAGAATGTGCTGCATATACTCAAAATATTCTGAGTTTCGCTCAATCTCTGAAGTAACAATCATAGTTCTTCGCCAGCAATTTGTAGCATGTCGATTTGGAGACAGTATTTTTTTTTTTTTTTGTCTGTGTTTGAGTTCCTATTTAAGTTCCAGAAATTTGGGGATGGAAATCTTTTCTAAAGGTTCTCAGCCATAATTTGCTGACTCCAAAAGGTCAGGCTGAAATAATGAGAAGGTGTGTTGGGGATATTCTGAAGGAGATTGGTAAGAAGGTTGACAGACTTGACTTTTCAAATTTCTTGTCAATTAATAGTTCCATTTATATTAAGCAAGAGAAAGACCAGCTTAAGTATTAGTACTTGAGATGAAATAATAGTCAGAACTCTATCCATTGCAAATAACTCAAACTGATTAAAATCAGAAGAGGGATTCATTATTGTGTAACAGAAAAGTCCACAGGCAGGCAGGCTTTACTTTCAGCTAGATTCAGGGGCACAAACAACATCATCCAAACTCAGATAATTCTCACTCCTTTTCTCAACTCTCTTCTCAGGTCCTTAGATTCACCAAGCTTGTGTCTTACAAGCTTAGTAACCCTAGCAGCCCAAAACCCACTGCCATCGAGTCGATTCCTAGCAGACAGGGCACTAATTCCCAATAATTGCTCCTGAAGTCTCAAGAATAACTCACATTCCCCAGTTTAGGGTAAAAACCCAGTCATGGAAGCCAGAGAAGGGTAAAATGCTCTTATTCTGGATCAAATGCCTGGGAGCCAGGAGTGGTATCAATTCCACCAAAACTACAAGGCCTATGATTGGAAGGAGTGTTCCCGAAAGGAAGAAGAATGGAGTGATGCTGAGGCTGCAATAAAGACAGATGTCCACTACAGGAGAAGATGAAGACCTGTTTGGATAATGTCCACATCCTTAGAGGAAGGTTTGTAAGCAGCAAGCATTTTATGTGCACATACTCATCTCTTATTTTAAAGGAATTCATTCATTCATATTCTGTTTGTTTTTTTTTTTTTCCTTTTTCCCCACGAAGGCTTGCCAAGAGCTTATAAGACTACATACTACATGCGTAATAGTATGCATTAAAGATGGCAGATTCGCATTGGGCAAATCTACTGCAAAACATCTCTTCAAAGTGTTAAAAAGCAAAAATGTCACTTTGAGGACTAAGGTGTGCCTGACCCAAGCCATGGTATTTCCAATCGCCTCATATGCATGTGAAAGCTGGACAATGAATAAGAAAGCCCAAAGAAGAATTGATGCCTTTGAATTATGATATTGGCAAAGAATATTGAATATATTACAACTGCTGGAAGAATGAACAAATCTGTCTTGAAAAAAGTACAGCCAGAATATTCCTTAGAAGTGAGGATGGCGCAACTTCATCTCACTTACTTTGGACTTGTTATCAGGAGGGACCAGTCCCTGGAGAAGGACACCAAGCGTGATAAAGCAGAGGGTCAGTGAAAAAGAGGAAGACCCTCAACAAGATTGATTGACACAGTGGCTGCAATGATGGGCTCAAGTATAACAATGATTGTGATGACGGCACAGGACTGGGCAGTGTTTTGTTCTGTTGTACATAGAGTTGCTATGAGTTGGAACCAACCTGATGGCACCTAACAACAATATATATATATATATATATATATATATACACACACACACACACACATATCATTAGACAGGCTACAAATTTAGCTGTGGTTTTTGGGAGGTCAAATTAAAAAGGGTAAACTAGTCAGTTACCCCATTCATAGGGGTCATGATTTTAAAATGGTCCCCTTGCTCTTCACCATTTCTAGAAACCAGATCCGTCAGGAGTTGCTCTTGCAAAGTGTAAAGCCCAGCATTCTCAAGAGCAAATAGCAAAGAGATCACAGGCCCATTTCACAGGATTCCTTTGCAAAATAACCCATGGAGCAGTTATGTTCATTCTCCAGCATAATTCAATCAAAGCAATTCTGGAGGGTCCAATTTTTTAGGGAATTAGATCTTTTTGAAATTGATAGAGCTAGACTAAAGGAAAATTTGACAATGATCTTTGAGACGATGAAGGCTGAGCTATACAAGGTTCAGGGGTACTGGTAGTAATAGCTGTAATAGGAATGGTAGTAGTAATAATAATAACAATAACAGCAGTAGTAGTTACAATAACAATATAATAATTATACCCCTGGTGATCATTTATTGAATACTGTGCCAGGTACTAAGTGCTTTACATATATGGACTTTCTCACTGATTCCTCAGGGAAAAAATGCCATAATGTGGCAGGACTATTATTATGCAAATTTGATTTAGTAAGGTATAAAAACTCAGTCTGCACAGAATTCGAAATAATGTGAATCTCATTTTACATGTACCCTCATGGGAAAATTGGTCTTGAATTATGCAAATTTTGAGTTGTGAGAAATTTTCCAGAACTCATCCTTAGGATAAAATGCTATAGTTTCTGTATTCTCATACCACAGCTGTGGATACTTAGGTTCAGTAAGGTCTAATAAATGTCCAATTAATAAAAGGCTAGCTGAGATTTGAACCCAGCATTCCAGAGCTGCCTCTCTTAGGGTTGATGTGTGTTTGGGAGACCTTTGGCCAAATGCCTTTTCATAAATGTGAAGCTTCGTAACATTTGCACATAATTTTTTAACTGGACTGTTAAGCAAGCTGCATTGAGATATGTGTCCTTTTCTTAGAAACGTACATTTCACACATGGCGACAAATGGTACATGTAATAAAGACAACATTCCCATAGAAATCTCTGTCCAAAACTGTGCCTTCCTGATTTTCAAAATTGCTTCCAATGAGCAGAGAAGACCCTCCCCTTGAACCCTCTCCAGACGAGATAAAGGAGTTAGAACTGGATCTCAGCACCACCAACCATCTCCGCCAAATGGCTACTGATGAAAAGGGGCTGCACCATCTCCCCACTGTGAAGTTGCCGCTGAAGAGAAAGTAAAACTTTCTGTTCTCCCCAGAAAAGGTGGAAGGTCTATCTTTTGAAGTTTTGAATAAAAGAAAAGAATTCTTACAAGCAGAGAGCTGAAACCAGGGAGTGCTGTTTCAGATCACGGAAAGGAGGAGGTGGAATAATTCTTTGACCATTCATTCATAATCTCCCTGACTAATATTTCTGCCTTATTGCTCACCTTAGAGAATCCAGATTAGTGCCAAGCCAGAGAAGGGAGTGACAGCTGACTTAGGCACGGGCCTAATGCAAAGTGGCATTTGTCTGCTGGTCAGTGACGAACTGCACAGGCATTTGGAGTATTTGTTTCTCCAGAGTCACCAACCCTGGATAGTGTGTTTGTTCATTTTTTAAGCTACTTTTCCAGAAGAATCACCGAAGTTCCAAAAAGCCGGATCAATCCTTCACTGGCCACTATATTAGCTGAGACAGCATCTCTCTACTCGTCACTCACAGAAAGAGCCCCGCAGAAGTGGCAGCTAAGCACCGAGAGTCGTTACCCTGTGGCTTGATGGTGGTGCTTTGATCTTTTGCATGCCTCTGGGATCAGTTCAGTGGCTCTGACCCAATATAGTTCTGCTGCTGAAGGCACTCTTGTTCTGGCAAGTTTGCCTCTTCCCACAAGAGAACAAATTGAAGGTAAATGGAAGAGATGAGAAATAATCATACCCTTGACATTCTAGCTTTTGTCTGACTTTTCTTAGTAATTTGTTTGGCTGAGCATTTCATGACTGGTCCAGAGTAAAATTATGTCCCAGCCTCTTCTCATCCATCTTTAGGAGCATCTGAAGGAAAGTCTTAGTCCTTGTTTTGTTCAAGAAGTGATTTGGCCATCCTGATGTTTTGCAGCCTCGCAGGGCAATTAGTTTAGTTGAAGTGAAGTCTGCTCAAAGTTTGAATAAAAAAGGATAGGGGAATTGATTAATTGATCCAGGAGTATCTCTGCAGCCAAATAAATGTTATGGTCATTTAAAAGCAACAAACTTGCACCCAATTTCTTTCCTTTTGGATTTTTGCCCAGTTAACAGCCTTAATTAATGACTGATCTTCATTTTTCCAAATCCTTTCATTTCTTTGATATATTCTAAGTCCAGCTGCTAAATTTTACAGTTCAAGATACAGAGGAAAATAACCTCATCCTTTCAAGCCAACCTTTACTCAGGTGAAATCACAGGTGAGCACGAACAACATCATGAAGTTCTTGTAAACACAAATCAGAGAAGAATGGCAGAGGCTGCTTTGTCCAGAAGGCAGAATGGTATAGTTCTACATCCATGAGAATTTTGTTCAGGTTGATCTGGGTTCAAATGCCTGATCTATACTTAATGTCTTGCTTTGATCTAGTTACTTGAAGAGCCATCTGAGAAATGTTTGTCATTGTTGTCATTGTTTTTCTTATGGCACCTGACGCATAATAGCTGGTCAGTCAATGGTAGTTGTTGGTAACACCCATTCTTTTAATGAGGAGGAATTTCTCTGGTCACCCTAGAGACTTCACATGTCTGGAGTTTAGAATCCTTGCAATAAACTGCTTGCTTGCCAACTCCCACAAAGAGCAGAACAGAAATGGGACTCTGTTCTACTGGTTTACCTGGAACTGAACTTGCCTTCCTGCTGCCTGGAAATATGTTGACCAGTTTCAGAACTTAACATCCAATCATACACCCAGGAGAACCCTGAATACAGACTAGATTTTTCTGGAATTCTCAGATCATTAGACTCAAAGCTTCTCAAGGTTGCTTCATTCCACTTTCCCCAGAGCAACTCCCCTGAGGGAAGATGGTTGCTGAGACGCTGCCATCTATTGGTTTTGTTTAAACTGGGCAACAATGGGTCGGAGCCTCAGCCCTACAATTCTCAGGAGACTCCACATTGTCAAAACCTAATAAGGATTGGCAAGCAGAAAAAAATCATCTAATATAAGCCTATCTGACTGCATTTGTAGTCCTTTGTATAACCTGTCCAATGGAGAAGGAGCTTTGGAATGGGAGGAAAAAGACTGGTAGATAGCTCGATTTTCTTATGAGTCATATGATCTTAGATGAATCTTTGCCTTCCTGGAAACTCAGTTATTGTGCCTCAAAAGTAACGGTGATAATTTCTGGCTCTGGCCTGTCACCAGGATCCTTGAAATAATCATAAAGGTTTTAATCCCCTCAGAAACTGGTTGTATGATTCTAACCATCTATCTTTCTTGGTAGTTTTCAGTTTCAAATAGACTGTCCATGACTTTTTTTTTGGATGGATTTTTCAAATGTCTCTGATTGTTATGAATTCAAATTATATGATTCATCAGAATTCAGCTTTCTTTAGCACGTTGTCCTTGTTCTACTTCGATCACCTCTTGAAAGTCATTTTTTCCCCATGAGTATTTCTTCTACCTTTTGGGATCCTTTCTGCATTAAATTGTAGAAGAGATGCTTTTGTGCCGCAACAAAAGATAGTGCTTATTGTGATGGTGATTTCTGTTCGTTTATTTAACTTTGCCAATTAACTGTTAACTCCTGGAGAGTATTTTACAAATGGCATTAGTGGGTTCTGTCTAGATATATAAACCCAAAACCAAACCCACTGCTGTCAAGTCGATTCCGACTCGTAGCGACCCTAGAGAACGGAGTAGAACTGCCCCATAGAGTTTCCAAGGAGCGCCTGGTGGATTTGAACTGCTGACCTTTTGGTTAGCAGCCATAGCACTTAACCACTATGCCACCAGGTTTTCCTCTAGATATATATAGGAGGCTAAAAACTTCCATAACATAAAATTGTCTTTGAGGGCTCTATTTGATGATGATTTATTTCTTTTTCTTTTCACTTACTCAGCCTAAGATAAAGTAATGAAAATTTTCTGTTTTCATGCTGTTTATTTTTTATCTTTTACCTTAAGTCAGCTTGAAGACACTCAATGGCAGTTATCTCGAAAGCACATAGGATTTAGAATCAAACAAATATGGTATGAGATCTCAGTTCTGCCATTTCCTTGCCTTGAAATATTGAGCAAGTAACTCGACCTCCTAAAAAAAGAAAAAAAAATTTTTCTGGGAACTAATAATTCCTTTATTTAAGAAACACTTTCAAAAGTAAATAAGACACCAGACAAAAAATATGTGGCGTCTTATAATTGATCAACTGATGTTAGTTTCTTGGGATTTTTTCTTCTTGGGAAAAGTTGAAGTTGTTTGGCTGAATTGATATCTGTGGCTTTTGAGAGGTTGGTTAGGAATGAAGATTGAATGATTGTATCTCTTAGGATCAGAATTTCTTCACCATCTAATTTTATTCAGAAAGAATTTGCTTATTTTACTTTTTAAAGGAAAGGCTCTTTAGAAAACACATGTCTCTTTAGCAGTGACTTTGAAATCTCTGTGATTCATTTCCCTGACACTATACAAGCGTTTAAAATTTGAAAAGAAGGGGAAAATATTTGGTAATAATGTGTTTCGAGATCTGATCAAAATCTCAAATATTTTGAAATCTAATTCAACCCATACCTAGATTTGCTGACTCATTTTTATCTCTCAAAAGTCAAGTTATTTAATCTCTTAATCAGACTGCTTGAAGTTTCCATTTCTAAATAAATGAAATGATAATAAATAATAAGCCAAAAAAGAAAATACTCCCATTTAGGGGCAAAAATGGAAATTTGATGGGAAATGAATGTGAGTTTGAACAAAACTAAAGTATCATTTGTCTCCTTTGATTTTCAGTTCCAAGTAAATGAAGTAGGAGCTGGCAAAGTGGCTTAGAGTTTTTCAGCTTTGAGTTCTTCATCCATGGCAAGGAGGCTACATTAGATTAAGGGAGACATGAGGTATTTCAGATCTGTTAACTTGACCGTGATTTTCTATGCTGGCATAGACAGACTTCTCCCAAGGATCATCCTAATAAATTTCCTCCTGCCATTATTTCTTCCTTACATGGTCTGAGAAAACATAATTCTGGATAACGGGTAGACTCACGTGTGCCTGACTAAATCAGCTGGTTGTGGAAAGCCTAGTGTGTGTCAGTCCCCAGGCTAGCTAAAGGCATAAGCTTTGCCCTGAAGAAAATTACAGTGTTGCAGGGTAAGAAGTAACATTGCAATGAGGAGTACACAGCCTGTCCTAGAGTTTAAATAGATAATGGTTACACGATCATGGAGAAGCCCAGTAGAATAAGGAGCGCACAGATTTATATTCACAAGAACTGGGTTTTAATCTCAGTACCACCACTAATTAGCCCTGTGGATTTAGATATATCATCTTCCTTTTTGCTCTTCACTCACTCCACCTTGAAAATGGATGGCCAGAAGAAGGAAAGACCAGGTAATCTCTAAGATTTTTTCAAGAGCTCACTGTCTATCTCTCTATCTTTCATCTGTATAAACTTTTCTTGAAGAAAGAATTCTTTAGTAATCTGGAAGAGTTAGTGAAGGTGGGGTTGAAACTTCTCAAAAGATGGGCTAACAAGAGGGGGAAATTGTGCACGTGTGTTTTGCTGGGATAAAGCACAAGTCTTCCAAATTTGTCAGCCTTGACCCTTGCCCTGGCAAGCAGTCACTTACCTCACAGAGATGGAGCAGATGAACTGAAACTGACGCAGTTATGCTCCACTAGAAAGAATACAGTCCACTATATTCTGTTTCATTCCATGTAGCTAATGAATTCATTGAACTCCCGTTACGTGCTTAGCGGTATGAGAGACCCTAAATGGAAATGCAATGTTGTGCGCAGCATCTGAGCTACAGGAGTCATTTTTTAAAAGGCAAACAGGAATTTATACATACGTGACTTTTTTACTGTGGTAAAATATACAAACAAAACATTTGCAATTTCAACCATTTTTGGCTACACTTCAGTGATATTAGTTACACTCCTCATGTTATGTAACCCTCGCCACTCTCCATTTTCAAAACTTTTTCCTTGTCTGAAACAGAAACTCAGTACCCCTTCAGCAGTAACTCCTCTTTTTCCCCTCCTACCCACCCCTAGTAACCACTAATAAACTTTAGTCACTATGCATTTGCCTATTCTAGATATTTCATATAAGAGGGATCATACAGTATTTGTCCTTTTGTGACTGACTGAATTCACTCAGAATGATGTTTTTGAGGTCTATCCATGTTGCAGCACGTATCAGGATTTCGTTTGTCTTTATGGCTGAGTAATATTCCATTGTCTTGATAGAGAAAATCTTATTTATCCATTTACCTGTGGATAGATACTTGGGTTGTTTCCATCTTTGGCTTTTTACTACCTTTTTAATGAAGTATACCAACATAATGAAAAGGGCACAAATAATAACTGTACACTTCAGTGAGTTTTCATAAACTGGGCACATCCCTGCATCCAGCACCTAGACTAAAAAACAAAACGGAACATCAGTAGCACCCAAAAGTTCCCCTCAGGTCCCAACCAGTCACTACCTACACCCAATGTCCTGACATTTCTTGGCATAGCATAGTTCATAAAGAAAATGTTCTACATCCTAAAGTTGGTGATTAGTTTTCCTATCTATTTAAAGAAACTGTTGGTATTTGGGTTGGAATTGCATTATCCGTAGGTCACTTTGGGTAGGATTGACATTTTCACAACATTGAGCTTTCCTATCCATGAGCATGATATGTTTTTCCATTTATGTAGGTCTCTTTTGGTTTCTTGCAACAGTGTTTTGTAGTTTTCTTTATATAGGTCTTTTTCATCCCTGGTTAGATTTATTCCAAAGAATTTTATCTTTTTAGGGACTATTATAAATGGCATTGTTTTCCTGATTACCTTTTCAAAGTTCTCTTTCTTGATGTGTAGGAATTCAACTGAGTTTTTTTTTTTTTTTTTCTTTCTTGATGTGTAGGAATTCAACTGATTTTTGTAGGATGATCTCGTATTCTGGTACTCTGCTGAATCTTTCTGTGATTCCAGTAGTTTTTTTGTTGAATCCTTGGGGTTCTCTATGTATATGATCATGTCATCTGTAACTAGGGATACTGTTACTTCTCCCTTTCCAATTTGGATGCCCTTCATTTCTTTTTCTTGCCTTATTGCTTTAGCTAGGACTTACAGCACAATGTAAATAGGAGTGATGATAAAAGGCATCCTTGTCTTGTTCCCATTCTAAGGGGAAATACTTCCAGCCTCTCTCTGTTGAGAATAATGTTGGCTGTTAGTTTTGTAGAGATGCTCTTTATTATGTTGAGGAATTTCTCTTCTATTCCTACTTTATTGAGAGTTTTTTTCAGGAATGGGTATTGGACTTTTATTAAATGCCTTTTCTGCATTGGTTTTATTAGTCTTTGGAATCTTCTTTTCTGAAATGTCTATGTATATCTTTTGACTATTTTTCCCCCACTGGGTTAGCTATATTTTCTTTATTGGTTTGTAGTAGTTCTTTATACATTCTCCTTTGGTGGAAAAACGCATAACAGTGGTCTCTCTCATCTGTGCCTTGAATTTTTACTTTCTTAAAAAACAAAAATTTCTTTTTTTAATATTGTCACTTGATAAGGAGACATTAATTCATTTTCCCTTTATGTTTAGTGCTACTTTTGTCCAATTTAAAATTTCTTTGCCTACCCCAAGATAATGATGATATCTTCCCATGTGTTTTGAACCTTTATTTGTTTGCTTATTTAGGTCATCAACCTATTTGGGATTGATTTTGTGATAATGCAAAATAAGCGTTATGTATATTTTTCCCTTAAGTGTATCCAATTGACCCATTGATGAAAAAGACCATTCTTTACTATACTGAAGTCTCACCTTTGTCACAAATCAAATGATTTTATACGTGTGGGTCTCTTCCTGGATTCTTATTCTCATCTACTGGTCTATTTGTCTCTGTGCCAGTTAACACCCTGTATTAATTACTATAGCTTTATAACAAACTTGATATCTGGAGGCACGAGTCCATTCAGAGGTGCCTCAGAAGAAAGGCCTAATGACCTACTTCCAAAAAATTCCGTTGAAGACCCTAGGGAGCCCAGTTCTATTCTGATACCACGGGGTCCTCATGAGTCAGGATCAACTTGACAGCAACTGGTACCTATTGGAAAAAATAAGTACAAAGACAAAGAATTGATACATGGACTTCTGAAATACAGTGTGTCCTCAACTGGGACCTCCCTGGACATGGGTGATACAACTATCCAAAAAAGCATCTGAAAAATGCATTCATGGCTGAAATTAGATTAGAATGCACCAGAGCAAATGAATTTTAGGACATGCACTTCCTGTGTCTTATGGGCTTGGGGAAGAAAAGCTTATGTCTTTTTCAGAGAAATAAACTTTCAGAATGAACAGGGCAAAATGTTAGCCCCATGCTAGGTTTACACATAAGGTCAACATTTTTTGAACTGTGATTTGGAAGCATTATTTCTTTTGTGTATAAAGAAAGTAATTAAATTCAAAAAGTGTGCAGTGGAAATAGAGTCTGATACAGAACATTTCTAGCAGAAGAGAACACTACAACCCTTTCAAGAATCTTTGCTAATTGTGTCTAACCGGGATGAGGGTAGTATTTTCAAAAAAAGGGAAGGTTTTGAGATCAAAAGTATTTGCATATTGCTTATTTCTCTTTCTGCGTATATATATTTTTTAATCAGAATGATTTGCTCTTGGATGTTTTCATGCCCTGTTGTTGTTAGGTGCTGTCAAGTTGGTTCTGACTCATAGTGACCCTATGTACAACAGAACAAAACACTGCCTAGTCCTGCACCATCCTCACAATTATTGCTATGTTTGAGTCCATTTTTGCAGCCACTGTGTCAATCCATCTCATTGAGGGTCTTCCTCTTTATTGCTGACCCTCTATTTTACCAAGCATGATGTCCTTCTCCAGGGACTGGTCATTCCTAAAAACATGTTCAAAGTGTATGAAATGAAGTCTCACCAGCCTCACTTGTAAGCAGCATTATGGCTGCACATTTTCCAAGACAGATTTTTTTGTTCTTCTGGCAGTCCATGGTATATTCAATATTCTTCGCCAACGCCGTAATTCAAATGCATCAGCTCTTCTCCCATCTTCCTTATTTTGCTTGTCATACTGTGGTGGTTTATGTGTTGCTGTGATGCTGGAAGCTATACCACCAGTATTTCAAATACCAGCAGGGTCACCCGTGGTGCACAGGTTTCAGCTAAGTTTCCCGACTAAGACACTAGGAAGGACCTAGTGATCTACTTCTAAAATAATTGGCCAGTGAAAACCTTATGAATAATAGCTGAACTTTGCCTGATATAATGCCAGAAGATGAACCTCTCAGGTTGGAAGGCACTCAAGATACATTAAGTTGACCTTAATGACATGGATGGAGTAAAGCTTTCATGACCTTCATTTACTGATGAGGCAAGACTCAAAATGAGAAGAAATAGCTGCAAACATACATTAATAATCAGAACATGGAATGTATGAAGTATGAATCTAGAAAAATTAGAAGTTGTCAAAAATGAAATGGAATGCTTAAAGATGGATATCCTAGCCATTTATGAGCTGAAATGGCCTGGTGGTGGCGATTTTGAAGCAGACAATCATATGGTCTACTATGCCGGGAATGACAAATTGAAGAGGAATGGTGTCACATTCATCTAAAAAAAAAAAAAGTTTCAAGATCTATCCTGAAGTACAACGCTGTCAGTGTAAGGATAATATCCATATGCCTACCAGGAAGGCCAGTTAAATCAACTATTATTCAAATTTACGCACCAACCACTGCTACCAAAGAGGAAAAAACTCAAAATTTTTGTCAACATCTGCAGTCTGAAATTGATCAAACATGGAATCAAGATGCATTGACAATTACTGGTGATTGGAATGAAAATTTTAGAAACAAAGAAGGATCAGTAGTTGGAAAATATGGCCTTGGTGATAGAAATGACATCAGAGATGACATGATAGAATTTTGCAAGACCAACAGCCTAGTAGTTGGAAATATCCTTTTCCAACTACAGAAATGGTGACTATGCACATGAACCTCACCGGATGGAAAACACGGGAATCAAACTGACTATATCTGTGGAAACAGATGACGGAAAAGCTCAATATCATCAGTCAAAACAAGACCAGGGGCTGACTAAAGAACAGAACATCAATTGTTCATATGCAAGTTCAAGTTGAAGCTGAAGAAAATTAAAACAATCCATAAGAGCCAAAGTATAACCTTGAGT